>NC_089582.1:68888807-69238650 GCF_019320115.1 Miscanthus floridulus | reverse complement strand
AGTGTGGCACATCACAGTTATGACCGTGAACCACACAATTACATTAAAAACTATGGCGTGGCAAGTTGTGGTTATAAACCAAACAAACCCTAAGCCCCGCGTCTGTTCTTGGACTCTCAAGAAAAAGGACTCCCGTTACAACACACGAGTATATTTGCTAGTAATAGGAAAAGACTGATTTAATATCTCAAAATTTGTAACTACTAGTACCATTTTTCCAAAAATGTTACCTATTGGGTGAGTTAGTTTTGAAACGTATTGCTCCTCATTTATTTAAATAATCATTCTGCACTGTATCAAATCTAGGTACCGACCAAGAGGATCTGGTAGACTATGTGTCGGTATTTCGTACCACCATCAAGTAAATTTAATATCGCACACTAGGTCTCAGATGGGATAGTACACAAGACACTAAGGGTATGTCAGGAATATATGTATGTCACAAAAAAATCATGCAAAAAATCCACAGGAATTAATTTAATTTCAAAGAAGTATGTAGGAATAGAGAAATTTTCCATGGTTCCAAACAAACCCTAAGGTTTGTACTAGCTCGGGCAAGCGCACTACATCTGTCCCAAGTATTTGAGAGTTTGATAGGGGGTATTCGAGCGCTTCACGTGTGAAATTGGGCATCTTTTTATGCAGTTTTGGTATCATGATGGCTCCATCGGCCTTGCTTTTACTCCCTCCACGTTCCTAAAGAAAGTCGTTTTGAGGTTATCTTAAGTCAAATATTTTAAACTTTGACTATAAATAAATTTTTTTGGGTTGAATTTGAAAATATAAAAGTAATGCAAGTAGAGTCATCTCGAAATGTAGTTTTATAAAAGTATATATTGACTATATTTTACAAATATTTTATAGCAAAAAGTAGCGGTCAAAGTTATTTTTGGAGATCGTGTTGATGTCCAAAACAACTTTCTTTAGGAATATGGAGAGAGTACCTACTTAGTTCTGTCTTTAAACTTGATGATTATGCACGGGTCTAGATATCCGTCACTATGAGTACCTAGAAATATGTGAAAGTCAATACCAACCCTCACTGATGCCACTATCGACCACATATATAGATCTTATTTTGGCATTGCATGGCTAGCACTACAAAGGAGCGCCTTAAACATCATGCAATCAAGCAGCGATGCCATCAATATAAACTAGAGCGCAAAACAATAATTTAAATAAATAACAAGCGTGACTACAAGCAATTTAAAACAACAGAAATATGGATAAAAGATACACAATCTCCCTGGAAAAAATAGTACCAGTTTTGTATTTTCTAATTTAAATGGATTTTAGGTTAATTCAGATGTTTATTATTTTTAAAAAAACTCCAAACCACTTTTCTAACCAGCCAAAGGAAAATTGGTGACGCCGTTAAGTTGTTTTGCAGGTAGTTAAAGGACATCGGTGGCCATGTTATCCCGCCCATACCGGCAAAGTGGGTGAATGGCAGGAGCCGTCCAAGCTATGGTGATAACGTCCATGAGCAAGCCGGTAGTCTCTTAACGCGTCGGGTGTGAGAGCTGAGTATCCTAACTAGCTAGACTACAACGGGTGCTCCTCCTACACCTATGGTCATTTTATTTCTTTCGACATGTGTAATTCTGTATAAGGCAAAGTCACTATCAGGTATAAGCAAAGCATCGCATGGCCATGACTGAATCCCTGCCCCGTCGCTACATAAAGTATACCTAGCTATTAGCAGCACAGTTTAGCATAAATGCTACCAACAAAATCTTAGAAACACCTCATTCTTTGCATTCAAATTGTAACTGATAGGTGGTAAAAAGTACTCCCAAGAATTTGCTTGAACTTGCCTTGCACAGAACACCACATATGAGTTAGGAGGTCAAACATTACATGTTGGGCAGTAAAATACA
The DNA here is from genome assembly GCF_019320115.1 of Miscanthus floridulus. Taxonomy (NCBI): domain Eukaryota; kingdom Viridiplantae; phylum Streptophyta; class Magnoliopsida; order Poales; family Poaceae; genus Miscanthus; species Miscanthus floridulus. The sequence goes on along the minus strand of NC_089582.1, from coordinate 69,236,770 downwards.
TTGAAGGTGTCGGCAAAGCTAAAGGATGGACCATCCTCCTGTTAGATGTATAGATGTACTTTGTATTTTTCCTCTATTTGGAGGGGTTCTTTGCATATGTACACATATGTATATTTGCCCCTTTGATCCTGGAATAGAATGAGTTGGCCAATTCTAACATGGTATCAGAGCTCATGCTTAGAATAGTGTTTCTGAGCGCAAGCATCGTCTTATTCTTCAGACTGCTCGTGCTCTCTTGATCTCTTCTGCACTTGCTCCTCATTTCTGGGTTGAGGCAGTTTCTACGGCTGTTTTCCTCATAGGATGCAGTCTGCTTCTTGGTTTTCCAGGCAATTAAGAAGGAGCCAAGGAAAACACAATAAGCTGAGAGAGAGTAGCGATCAGTGGGATCACTTGCCCAGGTCACGTCAGAGTACGCCTAAAGCTTGAGAGAACTAGAGCGAGGGAAGAAAAGGCGGTGGGAGATGGTTTCATGAAGGTACCGCAGAACACGAAGTAAGTGAGCATAGCGGAGCTGGGTAGGAGCTGAGACAAACTGACTGAAGATATGAACAGAGTGAGTAATATCAGGACGGGTGATCCCAAGATAGACAAGGCTCCCAACAAGCTGACGATAGCGAGTGGGATCAGCAAGTGGTGCACCATCAGTGGGTCGGAGGTGAACACTAAGCTCCATAGGAGTGTCAACAATGCGGTGATCAGTGAGAGCAGCACGAGAAAGGAGGTCCTGAGTGTACTTCTCCTGAGAGAGAAAAATACTATCAGATGTGGAGGTGACCTCAAGACCAAGGAAGTAACGAAGAGGACCTAAATTAGACATGAGGATTGTCTCATTGAGACGTTGCTTCACAAAGGCAATGTACTGAGAGTCATCACCTGTAATGATCATGTCATCGACATAGAGGAGTGTGCGACTATGAGGAGTAGTGTGAACGAAGAGAGAAGGATCATGGTCACTAGGCTTGAAGCCAGCATCGGTGACAACAGTGACAACAGAGGAGAAACGCTCGAACCAAGCACGAGGAGCTTGCATAAGACCATAGAGGGAACAATGCAACCGACAAACCATCCCATCCAGAACGGAGTACCCTAGAGGTGGCTACATATAGACTTCCTCACGGAGCTCACCATTGAGGAAGGCATTCTTGACATCCAACTGAGAAATTGACCACTGACAAACAGAAGCAACTGCAAGTAGAGTCCGAACAGTAGTCATGTGAGCGACAGGAGCGAAGGTCTCCTCATAGTCACGACCTTGCTCCTGTTGGAAGCCGCATGCCACAAGACGAGCCTTGTAGCTCTCAAGAGAGCCATCCGAGCGGATCTTTACCTTGTACACCAACTTGCAAGTGATAGGAGTGACATGAAGTGGTAAAGGAACAAGATCCCATGTGCCAGTACGCTCAAGGGCAGCAATCTCCTCAGCCATAGCATGCTGCCACTCTTGGTGAGCAACAGCTTCCCGATAGGTCTCGGGCTCAGCCAAAATGGCAGCAATGAAGCCAAGGTGATCGGGAGGGCGAAGCGTACTGTGGTCATGAAGAGCATAGCGAGGACGAGACTCAAGATGAGGTCCAAGGACGGACAGGGAAGAGTCAAGTGGCGGTGCAGGGCGTGGATGACGAGTGTAGTAGTGTGTGATCTCACGGGAAGGACGCAACGGTGATGGTGGAGGAGAGACTGGTGGTGGAGAGGTAGGAGGAGGTGGCGGAGATGGAGAGATAGGAGGAGGTGGCAGAGGGGGAGAGGTAGGAGATGACTTATTGAGGATTTTGGTGTGCCTGCCACTACACCCACTCCTCTCTCTACTGACAGCACCGGTGCGATCAGTATTGCTCGGGACCCGGTCAAGCATGAGCTCACCAAACACATTGGCGTTGGTGCTTCCTACATGAGATCGCAGGTGCGTGATCAGGTTGTGTCCCTCCACCACATGCCTTCAGAGGTTCAGCTAGCCGATTTCTTCATCAAGGCACAGACACGGACCCATCATAGATTCTTGCTCTCCAAACTCAGTGTTGTAGATCCACCATGAGTTTGAGGGGGGTGTTAGATGTATAGATATACTTTGTATTTTCCCTCTACTTGGAGGGGTTCTTTGCATATGTACACACATGTATATTTGCCCCTTTGGGCCTGGAATAGAATGAGTTGGCCAATTCTAACACTTCCAAGGTTTTGATACATCTCGACTAGCGAACAATTATCTTATTTGTTGGATGAGCCATGGAAAACATGTTACATATATATGTACATGATGCAAGAAACAGAGCTGCTGCTTTCTGGCTGCAATTTTAGAGGTACATTGCACATGAAGATGAAAGTCCTGATTTCACATTTGGTCAGCAATCCGTAGTCCACAATATATAGATTAAAAGGGTGGATTGATATAGGGGAACAAGTCTCTGCATTACATCACAATACTCCTAGCAAAACCAAATTAATGTCACTTGACTTCTCTCATCTTTAGTATCAACAAACAAAAGAAGAAGGGGAAAATAGACTATCACTCGAGCACAAAAAGCATTCAACTTTCGGTTAATACCCTTCACACAAATCTATCACACAACAGCACAAGAAAGACTTTACAAGGCGCCTTCCTTTGACAGATTCCTTTATGAAGACGAACACCAACTATCGACATGTCACCGTCAGAGAAGGCTGAAACATTAAGCATTGTGCTCAGTATTTGCATGAAAGAATGCCCATTCACTCTGCTCACTCACCCACTAACTACTTTTTTTCTCTACGTTGACATCTCACTTTATACGCACGAATTTACATCCATAGACAACAGCCACCCAATCAACACATACTTGTCGATCCCGTGGCCCAGTAAAAACAAGCACGAAGGAGATCTCATGGAGTATTAACTGCTTTGTTACCTTGTGTAGGTAGTTAGCTGTGTAGGTTTGCAAACCGTGTCAGTTCATGTTGAGACAAAAATAAGTCCCTTTCACATCACTTATGAGGTTTATGTGGAAGAAGTTGAGGTCTGGGCCTAATCCTCGTGATTGTTTCATCACTGTTTCGGATCATCTCAGACAAGTTCCATGGCTTCTGCCACTTCCACTTGAACTGCAGCAGCCACTGGTGATGGCTCCTTTTCCACCTCCAGAGCTTTCCTGATTGCCCTGCTATTGAAACTTTCCTCCCCACAGACAACTATGCAATAGGAACCATCTGCATTAAAAATTGTCAATGAAGGTATTAAATAGCGACAGATGGCAACAATGATGATGAGATACAATATGATACTAGTAGATACCTTAAGTTGCTCTTTTTTTATCGCAGCAATCCCTTTGCTGGGGCTATTTACAATACCAGCAGAATACTTAAGCTGCTTCTGTGCAGGAACGGCAACAGGGGACAGTGGTGTGTTGGGGTCATCAGCAGAGTGCTTTGCCATGCCATTTCCACTTTTCTGTAACAGTGAAATTAGTAGCTTTAATGTCATATGTTCATTTTTGCTTTTTATTTATTATATTGTTAAGGTCAAAATGAATCGTTTATATATTACATTGTTAAGGTCAAAGTGAATCGTTTATATATCTTTGTATCCTAGGACAAGCAATGATTTTCTCCTGCTTAAACTGTACATATTGATTGCACGTCAACATTGGTTAAAATCATGCACGATGCTGGGAGAAATCATACCGGAGGTGTAGTGGCCATTGGAGCTGTCTGTTCTCTTTGCTTGAGCTGCTTTTCCATTTCTCTTCTGCATGATTCACTGTGTCGAAGAATGCCCACAAGCTCTGTCATTTGTTCCTTCATTTCCTTGATCTCCACTTCCTTCTCCCTTACTTGGCATTTGAAACAATATTTTAACATTTTAGAGGATTATCACTGATTTTTTGAAGGCAAAAGTATGGCAAGAACTTGGCTTTGCAAAACAGCCATGGGCATCTTCCCGTGGTTGAGTCTTTTCCCCCAATAGGTGTCAAACAAAATTAAGAGAACAGGTAACCATTCTACTTTGAAGTGGTATCAGATTCTAAGAAAAAGCATCAGTGTAATGGATTTTCATCTATTTCTTTTTTAAGGGACGATTTTTTAGTTCCAAACTTTAGTAGTTGAGAACTTCGAGAGGGATAGGTCATGTCATAATATGAAATGAAGAACCAAAACAAAAAAAAAAACAAAAACATAACCTTGCATCAGCAGCAACATTAAAGATATACTGCAGTAAGCTCTTTGCCTCCCCCATTGACCGCAATTGATTCCAACGACTTCGGCCAGAGAAGGCACGCTCTCTTTCTTCAGCTTCTGAGAGTTGAGAAGCCATTGCAACAAGAGTATTTGAAGAGATTGTCACCATGCTCTCAAGTGATGCTATCCTAGCTTGTCTTGCATTTGGTGACAAGGTATTTGTCCTGAGAAATAAAAATGCAGTAAAAAATGCATTAGTATTTGGATACCCTAATTGTCACTTAAGATAAGAAGCAGATTAAATATGTTCAAAGCGTATTAGAGGACTGCATTGGACATCTTGCTATGTGTAATGGGTATACTGTTTTTCCTTATGCGAATTAAATACAAGCAATGGATACCTAGTATCAAACAAAAGAGGAGATAACAATCACCTAGTGTTTCCATTCTTCCCTCTTTGGGGGCTAGATCCACCAGCTCGTATATCGTCTTGTTTCAAAATGGCAAGCTCCTCACCATGTGCAGCGCGCCTTCAATAACAAAAAAAAGCTTCCGGTGAAAAATCCATAAAGCCTATAAGTCCATATAATGACAGCAAAAATAAGAGTTACATACAGTTGGCTTTGTTTTTCGTATTCATTTCGGACTTCATGCACATGCACCATAACTTCAAGCTCTTGATCAAACCATTTTTGCAGCGATCTCTCACTCATCTGTGTTATATCAAGAATGGCTTTAGGTATAAATTGAACTTAAGAACGTTAGGTATGGATAATCTTACGTTAGAGCCTGGAGATGTACCATTAGTGACAGCTATGTTTAGAGGGAAGGAGAACAGTGGAACCATTAGATTGAAACTATTTTTATTATACACAAATACATAATGTCACGATGCAGAGAAAGGTACCAGAACTGTCACGGGCGGAAGATTTCCTAGCTTCTAGTATCTCTTTTAGCCTTTTGGTAGCCATAGCAGCCTCTTCAGTCTTCCTTTGCAAAACCTGCAAACAAAATTTTGTCGACTCTAGCAGTTAGAATAAATTGAAATGCAAAATGAAAATGTTTTAGATGGGAGCTTTAGAATAAAAGAATTGAAAATTTGAAAAATTAAAGGAAAGTGTTTAGAAGGAAGCTGTTTTGTGGGAAAAAGGTACTGTAAAAATATTGGCTAGTGCCTAATATGTAATAAGCTTTTTTTATTCATTTGTTTTCTTTTGTAATTTTCATAGAACAACATTTCTTTTGTCATCACTTTAGGAAAGAAACTGACCAATTTCTGCCGCTGATTAAGTGCTTGAAGCTTGTGGCGTTCATACTCATTTCTCCGTCCCTCTTTGTGTAACTGTTTATAGAACAAATTGGCAGAATTAGTGAATCTTGCTTCTTAAAATGGTCTTACTTCAACTATTAAAAATTTAAGTCAAAAGCCTGAATAATTATATAACTACTGGAGATTAAAGCGGGCGGTAGGAAATAAATACGAGCATGGATCAGCAAGTACATATGGTCATCAGTTTAACCTCAATCTTGTGTTGATCGATTATACATTTCTGAATTATCATTTTGCATTTAGTTTTGGTGACTACTATTATAGTATAAAACCTCGCATATAGTAGTTCTGGTGAATACTATACATGAGGTTGTATACAATAATAACTAAAATTGATAGTTCATACCTGAAGAAGTTCCTTCTCACGGGTAGCTTTCCATTGCCTGAACTGTTCCGCTTCCTGTTTAATTTTGTGTTGTAGTTGAACCTGACAACATCAATAATTGGATTAATGCAAATGAGTTCATATTATTATCATGTATGAAGAATGAGACAAGTGACAGCCTAAATTTATTTGCAATGAATTGTACCACCTTCCTATTCCATAAGTTGATTTGTACGTGGACCTCCTATTTATTATGTTTAGGGAAAAAGTTCTCGACCAACAGATATAGATTACTAGCGAATCAATGCAAACACGAGTATACTGTATACACAATACAGGTAGTTGGGCACAAAAAAAATAGAATCTTGTGGTGAACTTGTTTTCTTCGCTGTCCTAGACTCCTGCTGATCCGGCACTTGGCGATGATTAGCCACTAGTCCACCACAAGATAGCAGGACAAGCACTCGACAGCTAGCACCAAATCGAAGCGATACATTCATTGAGCAATGGCACTGAACAAGTTGGCCATACAGTAGCAAGAGATCGAAACGAGTGAAGAGGAAGAGGGAGACCGAGCCAAACCTGCTGTGGATCTTGGAGAAGGCTTGAGCACGCTCCAGTGAAGCAGTGCGCGCGGGGAAGGCTCGGGCGCGCTCCGGTGAGGCAGCGTGGGGAAGGCTCCGGGGCTCCTCGTCCTCAAAGGTGTGACAGCGTGGGGAAGGCTCGGGCGCGCTCCGGTGGTCGCCTAGGGGCGGCGGTGGGGAAGGCTCGGGCACGCTCCGGTGAGGCAGCGCGGGGAAGGCTCTGGGGCTCCTCGTCCTCGAAGGTGCGGCAGCGCGGGGAAGGCTCGGGCACGCTCCGGTGGTTGCCTGGGGGCGGCGGCGCTGCTAGATCGGATCGATCTGGTGGAGAAGAGAGGAAGAGAAGGGAGAAGGGCGTGGTTTACAAAGGGAGACCTTTAGTCCCGGGTGATGGTTAGAACTAGGACTAAAGGTTCTTTAGTAGTCCCGGGTGATAGTTAGAACCGGGACTAAAGGCTCTTTAGTCCCGGGTGATGGTTAGAACCGGGACTAAGGGTCTAAGCTTTAGTCCCAGGTGTAGCCACGGCCCGGGAGTAAAGGTGATTTTGGCGGACCGCGAAAACGCAGCCCACCTTTAGTCCCGGGTGGTTGATCCACCCGGGAGTAAAGGTGGGCTGCAGTTTGGCTTCCCGCCGGTTTCTAGAAGTTTTTCCTTTTTTATATATTTGTTTTATACAAATATGCAGAGAGTTGTTAATTGCCTAGTAAATAAAATATTAGCAAAAAAATTACAAAAAGAATTCCTGGACCTGGTTTTGCATTATTGTACATAAGAAAAATCTGTAACCTAAACTCTTTTATTTTACCATATAAATATTTAACATAGTGTAAATAATAATCATAATTTTCACCATGCAAAAATGTACTACTTAATTAAAATCATTAAAACTATTGCTTTTCGATAGGAAATTAGTTTTCACATCTTATTGACGTTGAAAATTCATTTAAACCGTAGAAAATATGAAAACATGACAAAAAATTCTGAAGTCGCAATTATTACATAATAGGTCTAATACATCACCATATCAAGCCAGGACTAAAATAATTTTTTCACTAATTTTTTCACATCAGATGCATTGCTTTTGCTTTTTGCTTTGTGCGACATGGAAATCCCACCATCAAACACAAATTTAATCTGAATATAGAAAAAAAGGAAACATCTAATAAACATCTCTGAATTCATAATTATTACATAATACCTCTAATACACACTGTTAAACATCGTTATATATATCAAGCGGGCACAGTAGTGAACTTCTTCTTAACGTATATCCCTTGGTTATGATCGCGTCGTAACTATAGAGTGTCCTCATCATTTAGCTGGATGCTTGGGTCTTTGTTCACTGTGAAGGGTGGAATTCAGTCATCCTTTTCATAATCTTCTGATATGTCTGACTTGTCTTCAATTCTGACAATGTTTCTTTTCCCTGAACGAACTATGTGGCGCTTTGGCTCATTGATTGGGTAGTTGTTGTGTTTCCTTCTCTTCGGTTTTGTAGACATGTCCTTGACATAGAACACCTAATTCACATCCTTGACAAGGACGAATGGTTTGTCTTTGTACCCAATATTGTTGAGGTCCACAGTTGTCATTCCATACTGGTTGTCGACTGCTACCCCGCCTCTAGTCGCCTTTACCCATTGGCACTTAAACAAAGGTACCTTAAAAGTAGGTGCATAGTTTAGTTCCCATATCTCCTCTATGCGGCCATAATATGTTTGCTTATTTCCATTAGGGTCGGTGGCATCTATGCGGACACCACTGTTTTGGTTGGTGCTCCTTTTATCTTGGACTACTGTGTAAAATGTATTCCTATTTATCTTGTATCCTTTGTATGTGAGGATATGCCACGATGGCTGCCTAGCCAACAAATACAGTTGCTCATCAATACTCTCATCACCCTGACATTCTTTTCGCAACCAGTCACTGAAAGTTTCCACGTGCTGATGCGTAATCTAAGCTTCAGACTTCCTTAGAAACTCATATCGGAGCAACTCTTTATGTGCCTCAATATACGGATCCACCAAGGAGGAGTTTTGCAGAACTGTGTAGTGTGCTTTATTAAAATAATTGTCCTATGTACCAATATATGTTTTCTTCCCTAGTGTCCCCTTTCCACTTAGTCTCCCCGCGTGTCGCAATTCAGGAACACCAATCGGGTCAAGGTCGGGAATAAAGTCAACACAAAACTCAATGACCTCCTCTATTCCATAGCCCTCGGCGATGCTTCCTTCTGGCCGAGCATGGTTGTGAACATATTTCTTTAGGACTCCCATGAACCTCTCAAAGGGGAACATGTTGTGCAGGAACACAGGACCGAAAATGCTAATCTCCTTGACCAGGTGAACTAGGAGGTGTGTCATGATATTAAAGATAGAAGGAGGGAACACCAACTCAAAGCTGATAAGACATTGAACCACATCATTCTGTAGTTTAGCTAGATCCATTGGATCGATTGCCTTCTGAGAAATTGCATTGAGGAATGCACATAGCTTCACGATGGCTAGACGTACATTTGGAGGTAGAATTCCTCTTAATGCAACTGGAAGCAATTGCGTCATGAGCACGTGGAAGTCATAGGACTTTAAGTTTAGGAATTTATTCTTTGGCACATTTATTATACCCTTTATATTCAAGGAGAATCCAGATGGTACCTTGATGCTTGCTAGGCATTCAAACATGCTTTCCTTCTCTTCTTTGCTAAGAGTTAGCTGGCAGGACTTAAGTAATGGCGTCCATCATCTGTCTTCTCTGAATGTAGGTTGTCTTGTTCTTTCAAACACCGCAGGTCCTGTCGTGCTTCAAGTGTGTCCTTAGGCTTCCCATACATACTCGTGAAGCCTAGCAAGTTCACACAAAGATTCTTCGTCAGGTGCATCATGTCGATCGTGCTATAGACCTCTAGGACTTGCTAATAGGGTAGCTCCCAAAATATGGACTTCTTCTTCCACATGGGTGCGTGACCGTTGGCGTCGTTCGGAACAAGTTCGCTGTCATGTGCCTTTCCAAATACTACTTTCACATCCTTGACCATATTGAGTACATCCTTACCAGTTCGGTTGCCTGGCTTGGTCTGGTGGTCTGCCTTACCTTTAAAATGCTTGCCTTTCTTTCTTAGGGGGTGATTCACAGGAAGAAATCAATGATGGCCAAGGTACACAACCTTTCGACATTTTTTCAAGAATATACCTTTAATGTCATCGAAACAGTGCGTGCATGCATTATATCCCTTGTTTGATTGTCCTAAAAGATTACTTAGAGCAGGCCAATCATTGATTGTTACGAACAATAATGCTCGCAGGTCAAAGTGCTCCTGTTTGTGCTCATCCCACACACATACACCTAGTCTGTTCCACAAAAGTAGAAGTTCTTCAACTGGTGGCCTCAGGTACACATTGATGTCGTTGCTAGGTTGCCTTGGGTCTTGGATGAGCACTAGCATCATAATAAACTTACGCTTCATGCATAACCAGGGAGGAAGGTTGTAGATACATAGAGTAACAAGCCAAGTGCTATGACTACTGCTCTACTCCCCAAAAGGATTTATACCATCCGTACTTAAAGCAAACCTTAAGTTTCTTGTGTCATTTGCAAACTCCGGGAATTCTCTATCGATTGCTCTCCACTGGGACCCATCAGCAGGGTGTCTCAACATATTGTCGACCTTACGGTATTCTTTGTGCCATCACAACAACTTTGCATGGTCTTTGTTTCTGAACAGACGTTTTAAGCGTGGTATTATAGGAGCATACCACATAATCTTGGCAGGGATTTTCTTCGTGGGACGTTCGCCCTCAACATCACCAGGGTCATCTCGCCTGATCTTATACCGCGATGCATGACATACCGAGCATGCATCTAACTTCTCGTACTCCTCGCCACGGTAGAGGATGCAGTCATTAGGACATGCATGTATCTTCTGGATTTCTAATCCCCAAGGGCAGACTACTTGTTTTGCTTCATACGTAGTAATGGGCAATTCGTTATCCTTCAGAACATCTTCTTTTGGATTTTCAGTAACTCCCCAAAACCCTTGTCAGATACACCATTCTTTGCCTTCCATTGCAGCAATTCCAGTGTGGTACCTAACTTTTTCTGCCCCGCATCACAAGTTGGGTATAGCAATTTCTTTGTGATCCTCTAGCATGCGCTCGAACTTGATCTTCTCCTTTTCACTTTCACATTCTCTTTGTGCGTCACGAATGGCCTGACCAAGATCATCAGCGGGCTCATCTTCTGCCACTACCTCTTCTTTAGCTTCCCCCATTGCAATATCATTGAAGGCACCATATTCAGCAATAATGGCATCATCGTCTCATTGTTCTTCTTCACCTTCTTCTATTACAACCCTGGTTTCTCCGTGCTTCATCTAATAAATATAGTTTGGCATAAAACCCGACTTCAACAAGTGTGAATGAAGACTCCTTAAGCTAGCATATTCCTTCAAATTCTTATATATGGCACATGGGCAGCACATGAAACCATCGCGTTTGTTTGCCTCGGCCACACGTAAGAAAGAATGTACGCACTCAATGAACTCTTGGAAGCAGCGATCAGCATTGTACATCCAATGCCGGCTCATCTGCATTATATGACATACATACCATATTAAAACCTAGAACATAATTAGTTAATTATACGACATGCATGCCACCACACAAGGTATTAATTTATTAAAGTCTCGCTACAATGTAGACAATCTCAACTACCACTAAAAAACTAAAGCTAAAATGCACTTCAGCAGCATAAGGATTTCGCGACCAATCCCAACTAAAACAGACAGATCATGCGTTTGTTCAACATCTATGGGCTTCTTCCGCAGGATCACTGCCTCATCAGCTGCCGTAGTCGCCTGTGCAAGAGAGTTTTGCACGTGTTTAACATACTCTTCCTCCCAATACCAGCCTGAACATCCAGTGCCATCCCACTAAAATTAAAACAAAAAATTAGAACTTTAATCACAATCAACAAGAAAATAAGTATAAATTAACCATAACCATCAAATGCGATAAAATAACTCACATTGCAATCCGGACACTTGTAGAAGATACAGCCCTTGTTGGGACACTCCTTCCTCACCCGGTACTCCATCACAATCTTCTTCTCACACTTTCCGCATGCAATGAGAGGGAGGTCCGACCTCAGTCGCTTTGGAACCCGATGAGAGGCCGAGGACCCGGAAGTAGTTGTCATCTACTCTCTATACTAATTTTTAATATAATATAAATTTCTCATTTTATAAATAAATAAAATTAAAAAAAACTCTAAAATTCTCTATCTCTAAACCATGAAGTGTGCTATGCATGCTAGAAATGAAAGCTGAATACTAGTTTTGAATAACTACTTTAACCTTCCTTCATCTAAATATGCAAACTTTAAAGTAATTTTGAGCTTAAATGGCTTACAAATAAAAAAATCCACCATAAAAAACCACAAATATCTAGTCCACAAAATGAGATATACTACTGATGAAACATGAGAGTATAAAGTTGGTAACCTTTAGAACCGAAGAATCGATAGAGAAATCGAAGAAATCTTGTGATTACCGGCGATGAGGAAGAAGAGAGGCCGTCGATGAAGCAAGAACACTGAGCTCGAAGTGACTCAGGCTCGGGGAGGAAGAAGGGCTATATAGGAGGCGACCTTTAGTCCCGGTTGGAGATAGAAACCGGGACTAAAGGTCCCTTTCTAGTCCCGGACGGAGCCTACAGCCGGGAGAAGACTTTTACTCCCGGTTTGAGGGACCAACCGGGAGTAAAAGTTAACCTTTAGTCCTGGTTGGTAGCTCCAACTGGGACTAAAGGCGCCCTGCAGCAAAAGTCTGCCACAGTAGCCGTTGGGCAGGGACCATTAGTCCCGGTTGGAGCTACAAACCAGGACTAAAGATATCTCTAGTCCCGACGTGAAAAATACCAGGACTAAAACCAAATTTCCTGGTGGAATCAAAGGTCGTTTCTCTACTAGTTGCTATCGATCTCGTTCGAGAGACATAGCTTCTTCTACCATATTTTTTATTTTAAAAAATACTTTGGGCAACGGGCGGTATCAATGCACCGACACAGAACATAGATCTAGTATGATAATATTTTATAATTTTAAATTATAAGTAATTTTTGCTTTTCTATTACTTTTTTAAATACGTAGCATTTATTATACGTCTACACTAATATCTGATAGAATAACGATATTTTATAATTTTAAATTAAGTAAATTTTGCTTTTCTAAATAGATAGCGTTTAATATACATCTAAACATAGTCTATATCCGACGTGTTGTTTGTTTCGTTCAGTGATAACGAAATTAGTTCAAATCCCATGTGTCCACCGGTCTAACTTGTTTCCATTTACGTTACTGTTCAATCAACCACCAAACAGCACGTAAGTACATAGAAAAACAATTGTAACCAAGAAAGTGAATACACTCACAAAGTGGGGGAAAAGGAGAGGACAGATTTGTTTCCAGTGTCATTTTCAACTGAAATCAAGAGTTGAGCTTCTTTATTCTGGAGCGATAGAGAAATCTTTATTCAGTTGGATCTACCACGACCTAGTCTTTCGCAAAGCAGAATGTGGCTCCTCGACACATGCATGGAAACAGAGCTGAACACGAGCAACAGAAGTAGCTATATATATACTATTATTACATCCTGTTACAGCTACCACGGACGACCGAGCTACTTCGCTTCACGCGAGCCCTCAGCAGGATGCTTCTCTGGGTCACGGCCGGCAGCCGGGTCCCCGTGGCCGACGGCGACCTTGGCCACCTCGGTGGCAGGCGTGCCGGGCCTGGCCTTCTGGTACAACACGTGGTAGCCGATGACGCCGACGATTCCGAACCCAACCAGCGCCATGGTGCCGGGACCGTACGGCAGCCAGCCGCGCTGATGCAGCACCTCTCCGGGGCCCCGGCCCGGCGGGCGCATGGACGCCTCCAACCCTGCCGCACGCACCTCCTCCGGGCTCATCTTGTGCGTGTCGGCGTTGCGGCGCCACTCCTCCGTGCCGCTCTTGGCCATTGCGTTTCCGGGCTCTCCACTACGGGAAACACGTGATTTGCCAAGTGCAAAAATCTTTGCTAAGTGCCAAATTTCGGGCACTCGGCAAAGACCTGTTTTGCCGAGCGTCGCACTCGGCAAAATATGGCACTCGGCAAAGAGGCCTTTGCCGAGTGTCTGGCACTCAGCAAAGACCTGCACTCGGCAAAGGCTGTCTTTGCCGAGTGCCTGACACTCGGCAAAGATTGGTAGGGGCTTAACGGCATCCAGCGGCGTCCTCTTTGCCGAGTGCCCCCCGTTTGGCACTCGGCAAAGAATTTATTTTGTCGAGTGCCAAAACTTGGCGCTCGGCAAAATATTTTTTTTATTTTTTACCATCAATTTTTTTGAAGCTTTAGTACACTACCACAAACAACATGTTTAAATTTGAGATATTTTCATTGCTTTTTGGCATATTTCTATAGTTTATTTTGTTTTGTTGAATTTTTTCAGAAAATATAAGTTTGAACTGCATGTGCATTGAATAATGGATTACATTCGTTCAAAAAATGTTATCCTTGTTTCTTAGTGTAAATTTAGGCTAAATCCAGGAACTGTCTCAAAAAATTTCGATCAACATGCTCACGGGGCAACGCCGCCAACTTGCGTGGGAGTGGTTTTTTTAATTGTATAAAATGTGAACGAATTCCGAAAATCATGAAACTTGTCGAGTTGTCGCCGTATCGTATGCGTATACCGTGAAAAAATTTTGAAAAAGTTTCGAGCACATTGTCACGTACGATGCTCACAAACCAGGACATCTCCACATGTGATCAGGTGCATGGACGCCTCCACCCCTGCCGCACGCACCTCCTCTGGGCTCATCTTGTGCGTGTCGGCGTTGCGGCGCCACTCCTCCGTGCCGCTCTTGGCCATTGTGTTTGCGGGCTCTCCACTACGGGAAACACGTGATTTGCCGAGTGCAAAAATCTTTGCCGAGTGCCAAATTTCGGATACTCGGCAAAGACCTGCTTTGCCGAGCGCCGCACTCGGCAAAATATGGCACTCGGCAAAGACCTACACTCGGCAAAGGTTGTCTTTGCCGAGTGCCTAGCACTCGGCAAAGGCAGACACTCGGCAAAGATTGGTAGGGGCTTAACGGCATCCAGCGGCGTCCTCTTTGCCGAGTGCCCCCCGTTTGGCACTCGGCAAAGAATTTATTTTGCCGAATGCCAAAACTTGGCACTCGGCAAAAAAAAAATTTTTGTTTTTTGCCACCAATTTTTTTTGAAGCTTTAGTACACTACCACAAACAACGTGTTTAAATTTGGAACATTTTCGTTGCCTTTTGGCATATTTCTATAGTTTATTTTGTTTTGTTGAATTTTTCCAGAAAATGTAAGTTTGAACTGCAGGTGCATCGAATAATGGATTACATTCGTTCCAAAAATGTTATCCTTATTTCTTAGTGTAAATTTAGGATAAATCCAAGAACTGTCTCGAAATTTCAATCAACGTGCTCATGGGGCAATGCCGCCAACTTGAGTGGGAGTTATTTTTTAATTGTATAAAATGCGAACAAATTCCGAAAATCATGAAACTTGTCGAGTTGTCGCCGTATCGTATGTGTATGCCGTGGAAAAATTTTGAAAAAGTTTCGAGCACGTTGTCACGTACGATGCTCACAAACCAGGACATCTCCACATGTGATCCCCGCCTGCACGCCCCCCTCGGTGGCCACCTCCCCCGCCTGCACGCCCCCTCGGTGGCCACCTCCCTCGCGCGGTGGCCCCCGCCCCCGCCCCCGCCAGCGACCACTGCAGAGAGAGAGGAGGAGGAGGCGCGCCGCGGCCACCGCCCCCGCTCGGCCTCCACCGCCCGCGCTGGCCCCCTTGGCAGCACCTCCCCCGCCTGCGCGCCCCCCTCGGCGGCCACCTCCCCCGTCGGTAGCCCGGCCACTACAGAAGAGAGGAGGAGGAGGCAGGGGAGAAGAGAGGAGAAGGGGACAAGAGAGGAGGAGGGGAGAAGAGAGGAGGAGAAGGAGAAGGAAGGTGCTGGCCTAGGCCTGTCGACCCTCACGCTGCTGAGGTCATCCCTGCCGTCGTCACCGACCCTCGTTGTTGCCATTCTCATCGCGAAGGTATGCCCTACACCTGTAGTAGTTAGTAGTAGTACTTAGTAGTGTTAGTAGTAGTAGTTAGTAGTTAGAAGTGTTAGTAGTATTGTTAGTAGTAAGTAGTGATAGTAGTAGTGTTACTAGTAGTAGTGTTAGTGTTAGTAGTAGTTGTAGTGGTAGTAGTACTTGTTGTTGTACTACTTCGATACTTTCATCTGCATGGAATGAGAACTAAAGTACATGGCTCGTCTTGGTATATATATGTTTGTTGGCCTTCATGCCTATGTTTGGTATATATGTGGTTGTTGGCCATCGCGGCTACGTTTCTTGCAGGTTTTGGAAACCTCCCCATGCAGGGGAGGTGCTGCCGAAATTTTCAATGGATTCTAACCTATTGCCTTTTTATGTAGGAGAAGGACCCATGGGAGGGACTCGGCAACCCCGATCGTCTTCGTCGGCGCTGCTGGTCTGCCTACACCGTATCGCCTTGCCACTGCACCGACACGCCACTGCCCCGCTAGCCTGACTCCACCGCCACCCTAGGTATAACCCCCTCCTCCTTTGCATGCATGTTTTATATGGTCACGTAGCCCAGTTAGGCGTCTCATGTTCGAAAGAGATACGGTCGGAGGTATGCAGATCTTTGCATATCTACGACCGTATCTCTTTCGTATTATCCACGTATTTTGGCCAGCCTGCGGATGCGTAGATGAGGTTAGTTTCCATGGTTCGCTCCGGTCCGAGATAGACTTTCGGCATCACCTCCCTGTTGTTCTCTGGATACACACTCTCCCTTGCAGGACATGTATCAAGAGAATAGCGGGGAGGTGCTACCGAAATTCTATCTCAGATAGGAGCAAAGCATTGAAACTGACCTCATATACGCATCCGCGGGTGGGATTAGGACCTATCCTCACCTATTAGATGGTAGGAATGCCATGTAGATGCAATTGCTGGTTATATTACTCGCTTACATATGTATATGCCAGAGGATGGTGAACCGTGATTGGATGCACATGGGCCACGCAAGTATGACCCCAGAATGGATGACTAAGACTAATGCTTTCTTGGAGCATTCATTTGGCGAGGCTGCTAGAGGGTCGAGTCGGATGCCATGTCCCTGCAGCAAATGTGACAACCGTGTAAGAAAGAATAGGAAGAACGTGGGGGAAGATCTTTGCAAGTATGGATTCACGCCAAACTATACCTGATGGATCCACCATGGTGAAGCCGATCATATTAGAGAGGAGGTGGTGAGACCACGCCTCGAGGCTTTTGATGGAGATGCCAGGGTTGTAGATTGGATGGATGACTTTCAGGAGGCACGGTTCGGTGAAGGATTAGAGGACGAGCCAGAGGAATCCGCAAAGGCGTACTACGATATGTTGTCTTCGGCATAGAAGCCCCTTCACGAAAAGACAATGGTTTCGCAACTAGATGCCATTGGACGCCTAATGGCGTTCAAGTCGCAGTGTAGCATGAGTCGAGACAACTTCGATGGTATGTTGGCAGTTGTTGGATCCCTGCTTCTGGAGGGTCACATTCTATCGAAGAACTTGTACGAGTCACAGAAACTTCTTCGTGCCCTTAAGATGTCGTATGAGCACATCCATGCTTGTCCGAATGGTTGCGTCCTATTTAGGAAAGATCACGAGAAAGCAACGCACTGTCCAAAGTGCAAATCCTCTAGGTATCTGGAGGTCGACACTAGTGATGGCAAGAAGGAACAGCTTGGTATCCCCGTGAAGGTCCTACGGTACCTTCCTATCATACCGAGGATCCAACGGTTGTACATGATAGAGGAGTCTGCAAAACAGATGACATGGCACAAACATGACAAAAGATACAATGCTGACAAGATGGTACACCCATCGGATGGCAATGCATGGACCCATTTCGATGGCATACATCATGGTAAAGCTGATGAGGCTCAAAATGTACGTGTAGCGCTGGCAACAGATGGGTTCAACCCCTATGGATTGCTGGTGGCCCCGTACACTTATTGGCCCGTGTTCGTGATCCCCCTCAATCTCCCCCCCCCCCGGCGTCATGTTTCAACCCAAGAACGTATTCTTGTCACTGATAATTCCTGGACACCTAGGGAACAAGATGGGTTTGTTCATGGAGCCTCTCATTTATGAATTGATCCTTGCTTGGGAAAAGGGGGTACTGACATATGACCGAGCTACAAAGAAGAACTTCACAATGCATGTGTGGTACCACTACTCCCTGCATGACTTCCTGGCATATGGCATATTCTACGCATGGTGTGTTCACGGGAAGTTCCCATGCCCAATATGCAAGACAACTGTGAGGTTCACTTGGCTGAAGATGGGTGGCAAGTTTTCTTCGTTTGACCGACATCGTCAATTCCTCCCTCTTGACCATCCATTTAGATGAGACGTCAAGAACTTCAGAAAAGGGGTTCAAGTCACCGACCCTACACCTTAGATGATGACCGGTGCCAAGGTCCATGCTGAGATAGAGGCTCTCAAAGATGATAAAGAGAATGGTGGTTTTATTGGATATGGTGAGGAACACTAGTGGACTCATAAATCAGGCTTGACTAGGCTTCCCTATTTTAATGACCTTCTTCTTCCACACAACATTGATGTAATACACACAGAAAAGAATATCGTCGAGGTGCTTTTTGCAACACTCATGGACTTTCCTGATAAGTCAAAGGACAACATTAAGGCTAGACTGGACCTGGCAACAATGTGCGATAGGCCAAAGCAAGTGATGAAGCCTCCCATGCCCGGCAAGAAATGGAGAAGGACTCTGGTTGATTTTGTCTTGAAAAAGGACCAAAGGAAGGAAGTACTGTAGTGGATCCAAACGTTAATGTTCCCTGATGGGCATGCGGTCAATTTAAGTAGGGGAGCGAACTTGTCCACTATGCGAGTCTTAGGGATGAAGAGTCATGACTACCATATATGGATTGAGCAGCTCCTTCCTGCGATGACCTGGGGATACGTCCCTGAGCATGTGTGGCGTGTGCTGGCAGAGTTGAGCTATTTCTTCTGCCAGCTTTGTGCCAAGGAGTTATCTCAGGACGTGATTGATGACTTGGAGAAAGTGGCACCTGTGTTGCTCTACAAGTTGGAGAAGATCTTCCCACTCGGCTTCTTCCTGGCGATGCAGCATCTGATTTTGCACCTACCGTATGAGGCATGAATGGGGGGCCCGTGCAGGCCCGTTGGTGCTATACAATAGAGAGATGTCTAAAGATTCTTCGGAAAAAGTGTAGAAATAAAGCCAAAATTGAGGCTTCTGTGGCAGAGGCATTCATTCTGGAGGTGTCAAACTTCACAACAGTATACTATAAGGATGGCCTTCCTAGCGTGCACAATCATCCCCCTCATTACAACGCGGACGAGAGTTCATCGAACCTCAGCCTTTTCAAAGGGCAACTCGAAAAGGCAAGCGCATCGGGCACCAAGACCTTGCAGCATGATGAGTGGCGCACTATCATGCTGTATGTGTTGTTGAACCTTGACGAAGTGAGGCCTTATGTGCAGTAAGTTCTCAATGAGCTTGTTACATATGCCCTTGTCACTATCCTCCATCTATCGAACCCTCTTATCTCTTTTTTTTCAGGGAATTTCTGAATAAATACTAGAGAGGGAACAAGGCTCCTTCCCCTCAAGAAGAAGATAGTCTTCTCAAGGATGGTGTGCCTGATTTCATATCCTGGTTCGATACGAAGGTACCATCCAATTTACCTCGTTCAATCTTTGACATCCCACTTTGCTCCTACGAGCGAGTAATGTAACGATCTATCCGGCCTCACCTTGTAGGCCCACAAGGATGCGGAAATGGATGCTGAGTTGAAAGGGCTCGCCAAAGGCTTCGCCTACAAGGTCAAGTCATTCACCGTTTATGATGTGAATGGCTATCGCTTTCACACAAGAAACTACGAGCGGAGTCGGCCCAATCGGAAAACCACGAATACCGGAGTTCGTACGCCCGGCACCGATGAGCGCGACTACTACGGCATAGTAGAAGAAATATACGAGCTCAATTTTGAGTGTCGCAAAGCTCCTAATCAAGTCATATTCAAATGCCATTGGTTCGATCCTAATGTCACGAGAACAGCCGCTGAGATTGGACAAGTCGAAATTCGACAGGATTCTATCTATCAAGGAGAGGATGTCTATATTGTGGCTCAACAGGCCACGCAAGTTTATTATCTCCCATGGGCATGCCAAAAAGACCCCAATCTTATCAGTTGGTACCTTATGCACTTGGTATCGCCACACGGTAAACTGCCTGTCCCAAACGATGAGGATTACAACTTGACCCAAACACACGGGAGTTCTATCAACCAGAGAGGCTAGAAGGGAGGTTTGACATAAACATGTTTTCGCTGATGGGCATGGAAGTAGACAATGACATTGATCAGGACGATGGAGATGAGGATGACGGAGAAGAGGTGCAAAATGCTAAGGACTTACAAATGCTTGAGCGATTACAGTTAGGCGATGACAATGATGACAACAATGGAGATGAGCCCGATTTACTCGACAATATTGATAGTGATGACGACACCTATGATCCAGCCGCTGCCGATCGTGAAGAATATTTCTAATTCATGTAATACTATATTATTATTATTATTGCAATTATGTTTCGTTCATTTTGCATCTCTTTATAAGTACTTGTAATTTAACTATGCAAATTGGTTTACTCTTTGAAATTGTAGGCACTCAACAAAATGCCGGATGGAAGGCAGGTCCATCGGGGGGTGAACTCCCTCTACATGAGGGAGTGCTCACCACCCCACGCTAAGGAGGACCCCTTGCTGGAGCCGTCGACGAGGAGGAAGAGGAGCGGCCGCCCCCGTGGCTGTCCAAGGACGAGGGTGCAGCCGGCTACCACCCCATCGGTGGACAAGGACGACCAAGCGATGGGCCTGCACATAGGAGGGGGTGGCACTTCCTCTGACTTGTCGGACCATGAGGAGGTGGTGATAGCGACAGCAGGGGGTTCCACTTGCACTGCCTCTGGCTCTACCTCGTCGGAAGTCTACTTGCGCGGGCCCTCGTAGCTCCCGGTGCAGCCGATCCCACTTCACCGGTGCCCGGTGATTCAACCCAGCGGCGACAAGTAAGTATTATTTCACTACTATTTCATATGACATGTTGAAAATCGAACTGGAGACTAACAATTCTTCTTAATGACTCTTGCAGCAACTGGGAAGTTGTGTCCGGAATGGGCCGGCACATCAATGGCACCCTAGGCCTTCTGATTCGGCAGCACTACCCTGGCATGGTCACCTACGCCTCGGTGACTTCACTGCCCTGGACGTGGGACCACTTCTACGCCGCCGAGGACAGCAAGTTCGGCACCGTTGTGGCGTGGATCAAGGCCGAGTTCTGGGTGAGTCTTCATTGCACTAAATTGATCAATACTACGCATTCATTGGTCGTTCTTGAAATAATGAAACGATACATGATGTCTGTATGCAGGACTTCTTTTGGTGCGACGAAGGGTTTGAGGACCGGGCGGCGCGAGTGTAGGACAAGGTCTATAGGTCCCGACTCTCGGACCTATACCACGAGACGCGGCTCCAGTGCATCATCAACTACAACGCCGACGTCCTTGGTTAGGTGGTGAGGAAGGACGATGCCAGGACTAGGACGCTCACCAATGAGCAGTACCTCTCGGTAAGTACGAAACATTAATACTGACTCCTTCCATGAAGAATAGGTAGGCTTTATTTCATCTTCTGATATATCAATAACTTGATGGCATGCAACAATGTCCTGATTGGTGCGCCCGACACCGCCTCTGCTGGGAGGCCATTGTGGACAGGTGGCTCTCGGAGGAGTGGGTGGAGAAGCACAACATCCGTCGAGACTGCCGCCTGTAGATGGGTGGGGCGCCACACCACCAAGGCAACCGGAGCCTCAGCGCGTATGCCCAGACTGGGTAATCTTCTTTGTGTTTTCATCTTTATTTATTTATTCTAACACCCAATTCTCATTACTTGTAATTATCTTTGTGTTTTCCTCGCAGTCCCAGGCGCACCAAGGCCAGGAATGCAACGAGTTCATGGCGTACGCCCTGGCACACAAGGGCAAGGCGACGGCCCTGGAAGTCACCTACAACCCGGTGGACGGGCCCGAGGCATACACCAACACGAGCGTCCACAGCAAGCTTAGCGAGTACACCTCGGCGGCCTACGAGCGCCATGGGGAGGACTTCGATCCGGCCACCCAGCCCCTAGACATAGACCTCCTGATGAGAATGGGAGGAGGGAAGCAGCACGGTTGGTACTGGATGGCGGACAGCACAGTCGACTCCGCCTATGTTCCCAACCTCGCCGAGATTCGAGCAAGGAGCACGAGCTCCTCCCTCCCCATATGCTCTCGGCAGCAGAGCTCACAGCAGTAGATGACGGAACTCTAGGTTAGTACTGTTTTATTCGTCGTTCATTACTTTTACACATCTACCTTGCCTTTGCATTGTTTAAATATTGCGGGTGGAATGTTGCAGGCCGACTTGCGGAGGTTGGAGGCCCAGCAAGCAGCCTAGGCGGAGGCCCATCGGCTGGAGATGGAGGCTGTACAAGCCCAGAGGGTGGCCGAGGCGTAGAGGCTGCAGGACATGTTCAGCTTCATGGCGAGCCTTCATGCCTTGCCAGGTGTGGTCGTGCCCCAGTCGCTGCTCGCTCCAGTTGTGGCTCCTCCTCCTCCTGTAGGGACTCCGGTGAGTATGTATGGTTGTTTATTCCTTTAGCTTGTGCGGCCCTCTTGTAGATACTCATGAATTCACTTCTCCTTTGTGCAGCAACAGTCGGCGGGTTCGAACCCGACTCCTCAAGGTGGCCCTTCTCCACAGGCCGGGTGGACAACTGGCCCTCCTCAAGATGGCAGTTCACACTCCGGGTGGAGAGGCTGGCAGTAGGTACCGTTTATTTGTTTCTTTTCATGTTGCATAGACTTGTGTTAGACTTAGCCTTATGTTGGACTACTACTAGAGACATATATATATTGTGATGGATATTGTCATGGATGATGCGAATGTATGTGATGAATTATGGACAATGAATTTGTATGTGATGTATTATGGATGGTGGATGCGTATGTGATGGGTTATGGATGTGTATGTGATGGAATATGGATGTGTATGTGATATATCATGTGCTGTGTGTTGATATATATGTGATTTCTTTATTTGTGCTGATAGAAAGCAAAAAACCAAAAAATAGCATTTTTTCCCTCTTTGTCGAGTGCCACACTCGGCAAAGAGGGCTTTGCCGAGTGCCGTGACCATGGCACTCGGCAAAGTTGGGAAGCAGAGACCCAATTTCCCAGCTTTGCCGAGTGCCAGAGCCATGGCACTCGGCAAAGATTTTTTTAAAAAAAGAAAAAAAAATTTGTCCGAGTGCAAGAGTATGGCACTCGGCAAAGAATTTTCAAAAAAAAAGAAAAAATTCTTTGCCGAGTGCCACTGAGGTGGCACTCGGGAAAGAGGCCGTCAGAGTTGACGTCGAATTTTTTTTGCCGAGTGCTGACGTAACACTCGACAAAGGCTTTAGCGAGTGTCCGATATGTGACACTCGACAAAAAAACCTTTGCCGACGGATTCTTTACCAACTGCTCTTTACCGAGTATGGCACTCGACAAAGTTTTTACCGAGTATATTTAGAGCTTTGCCAAATACCACAGACACTCGAAAAATAGCCTGAATCGAGTAGTGCTCCCTCCCCCTCCGTGCCACTCCGACTCCGTGCTGCGAGACAAGTGCTGGTGGGATGCGGCGACAAGCTTTGTAAACTGTAGTATAATATATAAGGTGCAAAGCGAGGTGGCGACGTGGCGTCAAGAATGGAACACGTAGCGAACACGTGTTGGACATCCAAGCCGACACCACGACCAGATAGTGCTGGCTGGTACTCGAAAGAGAGGAGCACGACGGGATTGTTTATAGTTATTCGATCGGTGCAATGCGTACTAAACAAGAATAGAAGACGCACACGTATGGTATGATGCATCGACGTGCGGACCCACGCTATGTTTTTTTGTGGATACGTCGTCTCGAGGGCAGAAAGACAATCAATCGATCATGCTAGTCCGGTGCGACGTTAGAAGTATATGTTGCATATATTTGTTTTAGACAAAGGCTATTTTTCACCCTTCAATTTACACTATAGTTTTCCATTCTCCAACTTACATGTACGTCTGATTTTCAGCTTTAAAGTACAAAATTAGATTTCGGACGCCTTGAACTATTAAAGCTGGATAAATTTGGTTTTTCTATTTCCTAAAAAACTATATCTATACCTAATAATAAAGAGACAAAATTTCTGCCGTACTTTTTTTCTGCCTCCTCTGAATTTCTTTTTCAGTCCGGGTTCGAATTCCTTTTCCAGTTCGGTTTCCATCCGTATTTTTACGGCTGCTCGCATGCGTTCCGTCTCGTCTGCTCCTTGGAACTTGGTAATCCCAGTGACAAAAACATCTAGCCTATGAAAAATGCGCCTAAAACTTCATGCCGCAAGACCTGAACCCAGGTCTCCAATAACAGAAGAGAGACCACATACCGAGACACCATATGCTTTACATGATATAAAACAAAAAATTATATTTGATTCTCCTTTGAGCTGCATCGATTCGAGAAATCTAGGTTGATACATAAATACTTGATTTCCTTTTTTGTCTCACCTCAGCCGTGGAACAGTACAAGATGAAATGTTATAAATGATTAGGTCAAAGCAATTTTAAAGTGCTTGATGATCATCTTGATTGCGCACTACAATAACTAAATTGCATTATAGTTCAATAAAGAATCTTGACACGAAGATACTTTTAGGCTTGGTTTGTGCCGTAGTTTGATTGCCACCGATATATCCTGTTTGAAACCGCTAAAAAGTAGATTCTCAGTTGCAGAATGCGACAATCATACAAACACGTCCTGGTTGCGTTGATTTCCTCCTCGCATCAGGCCACAGGCCATGGGATTTTAACTAGAGTCCTGTTTTTTTACCACGACTCACGCCATAGACGCACTGCACGATGGGCATGCACAAGCTGAGCCAAACATGATCAAAGTACGGTGAGCAAAATAGAAGCTACACTTGCGGCAAAGTTTGGCAAGAAAATGAGACTATAACATGTGGAAACAGTCAATGGCGAATCTAGGATTTTAGCTTAGGGTATGCCATCCAAAAAATTTCATATACAATTCGGTAAATCCATTTTACCAATTTGATAATAATTATAAAATTGATAACGTAATTTGGTATATATGCACTAAGTAACACAATAAGGCTCAAATTCATGGATTAAGTTGAAGCCATCCACTAAATACAATATAAATAGTTCAAAAGCCATACCTAATTGAAATATAGGCATAATAGAATACCAGACTTACAATTTTTTTTGCTGCCGATTTTGTTCGGCGCTTTCGAAGGGACATAAATGTCTTGATTATATCATCTTCATCAACTTGAAAGAAAATATCCCGCTCAATGGAAGTGACTAGACAATCATCCAAAAGGCTATCTCGCATCTTATTTTGTAACTTTGTTTTCACTAAAACCATTGCAGAAAATACCCTTTCAACATTTGTCGTTGCCACGGGTAGAAGCAATACCAATTTGAGAAGCTCATAAACCATATCATTCACTTTGTGCCTCTTTGTTTTAACAAGCTTAACTGAGAGATAAACAATATTTTCTAGACCTTTGAAGCTATTATTCTGTCTCATATCATCAATATAACTATGCAGCTGCAATTCAAGTTTGAGCAAATTATTATTTGAGAACTCCATTAGGCAGAACTCAGCTAGTCTGCGTAGCTTTTGTGCATCAAAAGAATCAAATGAATTAGAAGGATTGAAGGCCGCCATACAAGACAACAACTCCATATTAATCTTGTCAAATCGATTATTAAATTCTTGACTTATTTGATCAATGACACCAATATATACTTCTCTTCTGAAGTGGTCATCATTGGTTTACTTTCGGGTACGAGCTTTCCTAGCTGATTTTCCACAAGGAACATAATCATCATCCATAGCAGGAACATCAACATCATGTTTATCACAAAATGAGGTGACCCTCTCAAGAAAATTATCCCAACCATCAGACCTCAATTCTTGCATTCTTTTCTTTGCCACATTAATAACTGATATTGCATTAAGAATATCTTGCTCCCTTCTTTGCAAACACTCGGATAACTCATTTGTGTATCAAGAATAATATACCTTGGGATTCTTAAAGCCAATGTATCTCTCTTGAGCTGCAATATATGCTCTTCGAATTGCATCTTGATCATGAACAGGATATCTCAAAATGGGCTGTCTTTCACCTGGATCATGTGGAAGGCAATCGATGTCATAAACCGGTGGCAGTGAAGATGGTTTGTGGCGGTGGTGGTGGCGGCGATGGCTTAGGATTTATAATTTTCTCAATTACTCTCTCACGAGTCTGCTCTTCCACCACAGGTTCAACCGGATTAGAGAAACGATTAGAAGTTGCAGCATCAACCACCGCCTTCTTTGTTGCATGCTTTTCAAAAAGAGATGTAATATTCGAGTTTCTCTTCGTAACTGCACAAATATTAAAAAAAACATGAGGCTAAATAATTAAATATTTTATTATTTGTGATGTTGGCAATATTTTTCTAAACAAGACGAATAGCACGAGAGATTAGATCATACTCACCACATCTCTGCGATTCTACGTCTCTGCCTCTGCCCACCAGGCTGTCAGGGAGTCCGGCGGCCCTATGACCACTTAGATCAGGGGAACCAGGAAAGTTACGCCTACTCAGAGTCTGGCTACGCGTGGGGCGCGGGCAGTCTGAATCTGCGCGTGTGTAACTGCTGCATGGGGTGACCAGGGTGTTCGTTTCCTGGTCCTTTCGTGCACTTGCCAAGTGGGCCGCCTCACGTAGGCCTTTCGTGGAGGGCTGGAGGCGTGATCCAGGATTCCAGATAAGTTTTTTCTTTTTTTTTTACAAATACACATGCTTATGCTAAGAAAGTGTGGCACATCGCAGTTATGACCGTGAACCACACAATTACATTAAAAACTATGGCGTGGCAAGTTGTGGTTATAAACCAAACAAACCCTAAGCCCCGCGTCTGTTCTTGGACTCTCAAGAAAAAAGGACTCCCGTTACAACACACGAGTATATTTGCTAGTAATAGGAAAAGACTGATTTAATATCTCAAAATTTGTAACTACTAGTACCATTTTTTCCAAAAATGTTACCTATTGGGTGAGTTAGTTTTGAAACGTATTTGCTCATCATTTATTTAAATAATCATTCTGCACTGTATCAAATCTAGGTACCGACCAAGAGGATCTGGTAGACTATGTGTCGGTATTTCGTACCACCATCAAGTAAAATTTAATATCGCACACTAGGTCTCAGATGGGATAGTACACAAGACACTAAGGGTATGTCAGGAATATATGTATGTCACAAAAAAATCATGCAAAAAATCCACAGGAATTAATTTAATTTCAAAGAAGTATGTAGGAATAGAGAAATTTTCCATGGTTCCAAACAAACCCTAAGGTTTGTACTAGCTCGGGCAAGCGCACTACATCTGTCCCAAGTATTTGAGAGTTTGATAGGGGGTATTCGAGCGCTTCACGTGTGAAATTGGGCATCTTTTTATGCAGTTTTGGTATCGTGATGGCTCCATCGGCCTTGCTTTTACTCCCTCCACGTTCCTAAAGAAAGTCGTTTTGAGGTTATCTTAAGTCAAATATTTTAAACTTTGACTATAAATAAATTTTTTTGGGTTGAATTTGAAAATATAAAAGTAATGCAAGTAGAGTCATCTCGAAATGTAGTTTTATAAAAGTATATATTGACTATATTTTACAAATATTTTATAGCAAAAAGTAGCGGTCAAAGTTATTTTTGGAGATCGTGTTGATGTCCAAAACAACTTTCTTTAGGAATATGGAGAGAGTACCTACTTAGTTCTGTCTTTAAACTTGATGATTATGCACGGGTCTAGATATCCGTCACTATGAGTACCTAGAAATATGTGAAAGTCAATACCAACCCTCACTGATGCCACTATCGACCACATATATAGATCTTATTTTGGCATTGCATGGCTAGCACTACAAAGGAGCGCCTTAAACATCATGCAATCAAGCAGCGATGCCATCAATATAAACTAGAGCGCAAAACAATAATTTAAATAAATAACAAGCGTGACTACAAGCAATTTAAAACAACAGAAATATGGATAAAAGATACACAATCTCCCTGGAAAAAATAGTACCAATTTTGTATTTTCTAATTTAAATGGATTTTAGGTTAATTCAGATGTTTATTATTTTTAAAAAAAACTCCAAACCACTTTTCTAACCAGCCAAAGGAAAATTGGTGACGCCGTTAAGTTGTTTTGCAGGTAGTTAAAGGACATCGGTGGCCATGTTATCCCGCCCATACCGGCAAAGTGGGTGAATGGCAGGAGCCGTCCAAGCTATGGTGATAACGTCCATGAGCAAGCCGGTAGTCTCTTAACGCGTCGGGTGTGAGAGCTGAGTATCCTAACTAGCTAGACTACAATGGGTGCTCCTCCTACACCTATGGTCATTTTATTTCTTTCGACATGTGTAATTCTGTATAAGGCAAAGTCACTATTAGGTATAAGCAAAGCATCGCATGGCCATGACTGAATCCCTGCCCCGTCGCTACATAAAGTATACCTAGCTATTAGCAGCACAGTTTAGCATAAATGCTACCAACAAAATCTTAGAAACACCTCATTCTTTGCATTCAAATTGTAACTGATAGGTGGTAAAAAGTACTCCCAAGAATTTGCTTGAACTTGCCTTGCACAGAACACCACATATGAGTTAGGAGGTCAAACATTACATGTTGGGCAGTAAAATACATTGAAGGTGTCGGCAAAGCTAAAGGATGGACCATCCTCCTGTTAGATGTATAGATGTACTTTGTATTTTTCCTCTATTTGGAGGGGTTCTTTGCATATGTACACATATGTATATTTGCCCCTTTGATCCTGGAATAGAATGAGTTGGCCAATTCTAACATGGTATCAGAGCTCATGCTTAGAATAGTGTTTCTGAGCGCAAGCATCGTCTTATTCTTCAGACTGCTCGTGCTCTCTTGATCTCTTCTGCACTTGCTCCTCATTTCTGGGTTGAGGCAGTTTCTACGGCTGTTTTCCTCATAGGATGCAGTCTGCTTCTTGGTTTTCCAGGCAATTAAGAAGGAGCCAAGGAAAACACAATAAGCTGAGAGAGAGTAGCAATCAGTGGGATCACTTGCCCAGGTCACGTCAGAGTACGCCTAAAGCTTGAGAGAACTAGAGCGAGGGAAGAAAAGGCGGTGGGAGATGGTTTCATGAAGGTACCGCAGAACACGAAGTAAGTGAGCATAGCGGAGCTGGGTAGGAGCTGAGACAAACTGACTGAAGATATGAACAGAGTGAGTAATATCAGGACGGGTGATCCCAAGATAGACAAGGCTCCCAACAAGCTGACGATAGCGAGTGGGATCAGCAAGTGGTGCACCATCAGTGGGTCGGAGGTGAACACTAAGCTCCATAGGAGTGTCAACAATGCGGTGATCAGTGAGAGCAGCACGAGAAAGGAGGTCCTGAGTGTACTTCTCCTGAGAGAGAAAAATACTATCAGATGTGGAGGTGACCTCAAGACCAAGGAAGTAACGAAGAGGACCTAAATTAGACATGAGGATTGTCTCATTGAGACGTTGCTTCACAAAGGCAATGTACTGAGAGTCATCACCTGTAATGATCATGTCATCGACATAGAGGAGTGTGCGACTATGAGGAGTAGTGTGAACGAAGAGAGAAGGATCATGGTCACTAGGCTTGAAGCCAGCATCGGTGACAACAGTGACAACAGAGGAGAAACGCTCGAACCAAGCACGAGGAGCTTGCATAAGACCATAGAGGGAACAATGCAACCGACAAACCATCCCATCCAGAACGGAGTACCCTAGAGGTGGCTACATATAGACTTCCTCACGGAGCTCACCATTGAGGAAGGCATTCTTGACATCCAACTGAGAAATTGACCACTGACAAACAGAAGCAACTGCAAGTAGAGTCCGAACAGTAGTCATGTGAGCGACAGGAGCGAAGGTCTCCTCATAGTCACGACCTTGCTCCTGTTGGAAGCCGCATGCCACAAGACGAGCCTTGTAGCTCTCAAGAGAGCCATCCGAGCGGATCTTTACCTTGTACACCAACTTGCAAGTGATAGGAGTGACATGAAGTGGTAAAGGAACAAGATCCCATGTGCCAGTACGCTCAAGGGCAGCAATCTCCTCAGCCATAGCATGCTGCCACTCTTGGTGAGCAACAGCTTCCCGATAGGTCTCGGGCTCAGCCAAAATGGCAGCAATGAAGCCAAGGTGATCGGGAGGGCGAAGCGTACTGTGGTCATGAAGAGCATAGCGAGGACGAGACTCAAGATGAGGTCCAAGGACGGACAGGGAAGAGTCAAGTGGCGGTGCAGGGCGTGGATGACGAGTGTAGTAGTGTGTGATCTCACGGGAAGGACGCAACGGTGATGGTGGAGGAGAGACTGGTGGTGGAGAGGTAGGAGGAGGTGGCGGAGATGGAGAGATAGGAGGAGGTGGCAGAGGGGGAGAGGTAGGAGATGACTTATTGAGGATTTTGGTGTGCCTGCCACTACACCCACTCCTCTCTCTACTGACAGCACCGGTGCGATCAGTATTGCTCGGGACCCGGTCAAGCATGAGCTCACCAAACACATTGGCGTTGGTGCTTCCTACATGAGATCGCAGGTGCGTGATCAGGTTGTGTCCCTCCACCACATGCCTTCAGAGGTTCAGCTAGCCGATTTCTTCATCAAGGCACAGACACGGACCCATCATAGATTCTTGCTCTCCAAACTCAGTGTTGTAGATCCACCATGAGTTTGAGGGGGGTGTTAGATGTATAGATATACTTTGTATTTTCCCTCTACTTGGAGGGGTTCTTTGCATATGTACACACATGTATATTTGCCCCTTTGGGCCTGGAATAGAATGAGTTGGCCAATTCTAACACTTCCAAGGTTTTGATACATCTCGACTAGCGAACAATTATCTTATTTGTTGGATGAGCCATGGAAAACATGTTACATATATATGTACATGATGCAAGAAACAGAGCTGCTGCTTTCTGGCTGCAATTTTAGAGGTACATTGCACATGAAGATGAAAGTCCTGATTTCACATTTGGTCAGCAATCCGTAGTCCACAATATATAGATTAAAAGGGTGGATTGATATAGGGGAACAAGTCTCTGCATTACATCACAATACTCCTAGCAAAACCAAATTAATGTCACTTGACTTCTCTCATCTTTAGTATCAACAAACAAAAGAAGAAGGGGAAAATAGACTATCACTCGAGCACAAAAAGCATTCAACTTTCGGTTAATACCCTTCACACAAATCTATCACACAACAGCACAAGAAAGACTTTACAAGGCGCCTTCCTTTGACAGATTCCTTTATGAAGACGAACACCAACTATCGACATGTCACCGTCAGAGAAGGCTGAAACATTAAGCATTGTGCTCAGTATTTGCATGAAAGAATGCCCATTCACTCTGCTCACTCACCCACTAACTACTTTTTTTCTCTACGTTGACATCTCACTTTATACGCACGAATTTACATCCATAGACAACAGCCACCCAATCAACACATACTTGTCGATCCCGTGGCCCAGTAAAAACAAGCACGAAGGAGATCTCATGGAGTATTAACTGCTTTGTTACCTTGTGCAGGTAGTTAGCTGTGTAGGTTTGCAAACCGTGTCAGTTCATGTTGAGACAAAAATAAGTCCCTTTCACATCACTTATGAGGTTTATGTGGAAGAAGTTGAGGTCTGGGCCTAATCCTCGTGATTGTTTCATCACTGTTTCGGATCATCTCAGACAAGTTCCATGGCTTCTGCCACTTCCACTTGAACTGCAGCAGCCACTGGTGATGGCTCCTTTTCCACCTCCAGAGCTTTCCTGATTGCCCTGCTATTGAAACTTTCCTCCCCACAGACAACTGTGCAATAGGAACCATCTGCATTAAAAATTGTCAATGAAGGTATTAAATAGCGACAGATGGCAACAATGATGATGAGATACAATATGATACTAGTAGATACCTTAAGTTGCTCTTTTTTTATCGCAGCAATCCCTTTGCTGGGGCTATTTACAATACCAGCAGAATACTTAAGCTGCTTCTGTGCAGGAACGGCAACAGGGGACAGTGGTGTGTTGGGGTCATCAGCAGAGTGCTTTGCCGTGCCATTTCCACTTTTCTGTAACAGTGAAATTAGTAGCTTTAATGTCATATGTTCATTTTTGCTTTTTATTTATTATATTGTTAAGGTCAAAATGAATCGTTTATATATTACATTGTTAAGGTCAAAGTGAATCGTTTATATATCATTGTATCCTAGGACAAGCAATGATTTTCTCCTGCTTAAACTGTACATATTGATTGCACGTCAACATTGGTTAAAATCATGCACGATGCTGGGAGAAATCATACCGGAGGTGTAGTGGCCATTGGAGCTGTCTGTTCTCTTTGCTTGAGCTGCTTTTCCATTTCTCTTCTGCATGATTCACTGTGTCGAAGAATGCCCACAAGCTCTGTCATTTGTTCCTTCATTTCCTTGATCTCCACTTCCTTCTCCCTTACTTGGCATCTGAAACAATATTTTAACATTTTAGAGGATTATCACTGATTTTTTTAAGGCAAAAGTATGGCAAGAACTTGGCTTTGCAAAACAGCCATGGGCATCTTCCCGTGGTTGAGTCTTTTCCCCCAATAGGTGTCAAACAAAATTAAGAGAACAGGTAACCATTCTACTTTGAAGTGGTATCAGATTCTAAGAAAAAGCATCAGTGTAATGGATTTTCATCTATTTCTTTTTTAAGGGACGATTTTTTAGTTCCAAACTTTAGTAGTTGAGAACTTCGAGAGGGATAGGTCATGTCATAATATGAAATGAAGAACCAAAACAAAAAAAAAACAAAAACATAACCTTGCATCAGCAGCAACATTAAAGATATACTGCAGTAAGCTCTTTGCCTCCCCCATTGACCGCAATTGATTCCAACGACTTCGGCCAGAGAAGGCACGCTCTCTTTCTTCAGCTTCTGAGAGTTGAGAAGCCATTGCAACAAGAGTATTTGAAGAGATTGTCACCATGCTCTCAAGTGATGCTATCCTAGCTTGTCTTGCATTTGGTGACAAGGTATTTGTCCTGAGAAATAAAAATGCAGTAAAAAATGCATTAGTATTTGGATACCCTAATTGTCACTTAAGATAAGAAGCAGATTAAATATGTTCAAAGCGTATTAGAGGACTGCATTGGACATCTTGCTATGTGTAATGGGTATACTGTTTTTCCTTATGCGAATTAAATACAAGCAATGGATACCTAGTATCAAACAAAAGAGGAGATAACAATCACCTAGTGTTTCCATTCTTCCCTCTTTGGGGGCTAGATCCACCAGCTCGTATATCGTCTTGTTTCAAAATGGCAAGCTCCTCACCATGTGCAGCGCGCCTTCAATAACAAAAAAAAGCTTCCGGTGAAAAATCCATAAAGCCTATAAGTCCATATAATGACAGCAAAAATAAGAGTTACATACAGTTGGCTTTGTTTTTCGTATTCATTTCGGACTTCATGCACATGCACCATAACTTCAAGCTCTTGATCAAACCATTTTTGCAGCGATCTCTCACTCATCTGTGTTATATCAAGAATGGCTTTAGGTATAAATTGTGTAAATAAACTTAAGAACGTTAGGTATGGATAATCTTACGTTAGAGCCTGGAGATGTACCATTAGTGACAGCTATGTTTAGAGGGAAGGAGAACAGTGGAACCATTAGATTGAAACTATTTTTATTATACACAAATACATAATGTCACGATGCAGAGAAAGGTACCAGAACTGTCACGGGCAGAAGATTTCCTAGCTTCTAGTATCTCTTTTAGCCTTTTGGTAGCCATAGCAGCCTCTTCAGTCTTCCTTTGCAAAACCTGCAAACAAAATTTTGTCGACTCTAGCAGTTAGAATAAATTGAAATGCAAAATGAAAATGTTTTAGAAGGGAGCTTTAGAATAAAAGAATTGAAAATTTGAAAAATTAAAGGAAAGTGTTTAGAAGGAAGCTGTTTTGTGGGAAAAAGGTACTGTAAAAATATTGGCTAGTGCCTAATATGTAATAAGCTTTTTTTATTCATTTGTTTTCTTTTGTAATTTTCATAGAACAACATTTCTTTTGTCATCACTTTAGGAAAGAAACTGACCAATTTCTGCCGCTGATTAAGTGCTTGAAGCTTGTGGCGTTCATACTCATTTCTCCGTCCCTCTTTGTGTAACTGTTTATAGAACAAATTGGCAGAATTAGTGAATCTTGCTTCTTAAAATGGTCTTACTTCAACTATTAAAAATTTAAGTCAAAAGCCTGAATAATTATATAACTACTGGAGATTAAAGCGGGCGGTAGGAAATAAATACGAGCATGGATCAGCAAGTACATATGGTCATCAGTTTAACCTCAATCTTGTGTTGATCGATTATACATTTCTGAATTATCATTTTGCATTTAGTTTTGGTGACTACTATTATAGTATAAAACCTCGCATATAGTAGTTCTGGTGAATACTATACATGAGGTTGTATACAATAATAACTAAAATTGATAGTTCATACCTGAAGAAGTTCCTTCTCACGGGTAGCTTTCCATTGCCTGAACTGTTCCGCTTCCTGTTTAATTTTGTGTTGTAGTTGAACCTGACAACATCAATAATTGGATTAATGCAAATGAGTTCATATTATTATCATGTATGAAGAATGAGACAAGTGACAAATCAAAATTATAGAAGAGATGAGAAAAGGAAGGGAACCTTTTGCGCTTTTATAAAATGAATTTCTTCTTGCAGTTTCTTAGCAGCTTCATCGCTCTTTTGCTTTTCCTTCAAAAGCTGAACTTGGTTCTCCTGCTTTTTCTTTAGGTCTAGAATCTGAAGACAATATTGTGTTGAGTAAGAAGTATCAAAGAAGGTAAAAATTTTCAAATGCAATGTGAAATGCTATTCACCTGGGATTCAAGGGATTTTAGTTTCTGCAGCTGCGCATCTCGGAGTTTATACGTTTGGCCATCAGCATTTAGGCTTTCAACTTCAGCCAACAATCTGTCCCTCTCTTGCTGAAATTATTCAGAATTTCCTTTGTAAGATCAAAAGTATTCATTTGCATGGTCTAGCAACATACCACTCCGTTGTGATCTTCTATAGTACAATAAAATAATTTAACAGACCTGTACTGCCCTTTTCTCTTCTTCAAGCTCCATAAGTTTCTTTCCGAAGTGCTGCTTAAGTGCAACCGTATCACATCCGTACATTTTCATCTCAGACTGCAGGCGTTTGATAAATCTAGGTAAGTTTCTTGGAAACCACAACAATTAACTTCAGTTTTACAACCTAGATTCAAACTTTACAATCATTGACCCAACATTTGGCCAATAATTTTTAACTATTGTAATACATAGTTGATGCAATTAGATTTGTAATCAAATTTGCGATCCAATAATCATAATCTTATAATGATAAACAATATAATATAAAATGAATTAATTGTCAAAGTGTAACTTGAGAAACAGTGCATGTCAAACTGCAACTTATAAACTGGTCGTAGTCCAAAGGGAGTAACTTACAAGAATAAAAATGGTGCAGTTAATGATGCCTTTCAAAGTCAGAGTGTTGCACGTTTACAGAACCATTGTAAGCGTAACATTTTAGATGAATACATTAGTGTAATTCCTTATTATTTTATTTCTAAAAAAATTGATAAAGGAAGGATTTTATTAATTCACAATTATTACATCGAGTTGATACAATAATCATGAACTCACTTCCAGCCTCTGCATAAAAGCACCCAGCCTAAACAAAACAAAGAGAAGTCTGGCACTATAATGACTATCAATCCTAAGAGTTTGTACTTCTAAGAAATTGACTTTGTACTTTCAGCCTTCAATCTTTTGCTTTACTGGTCAGATAGGAACCCTACAGCTGTCAGATGCTATAGGATCATACACGAGAGTGCAACATGTTGGTTGGATGTGTGAATTTACACCCCCACCTCTAGTTTGATTCCTCTTCTACTTGAAATTGACCAAGTTCTTTTATTATATACACAACACGATGGCACAATATGTGGTAATGTGGAGGTGAACATAGTCCTCCAGAACAACAACAACAACAACAACAAAGCCTTTAAGTCCCAAACAAGTTGGGGTACGCTAGAGTTGAAACCCAGCAGAAGCAATCAAGGTTCAGGCACGTGAATAGCTGTTTTCCAAGCACTCCTATCTAAAGCTAAGTCTTTGGGTATATTCCATCCTTTCAAGTCTCATTTTATTGCATCTACCCAAGTCAACTTCGGTCTTCCTCTACCTCTCTTCAGGTTACTATCCTCGCTTAGGATTCAACTACGCACTGGTGCCTCTGGAGGTCTCTATTAGACATGTCCAAACCATCCCAACCGGTGTTGGATAAGCTTTTCTTCAATTGGTGCTACCCCTAATCTATCACGTATATCATCGTTCCAAACTCGATCCCTTCTTGTATGACCGCAAATCCAACGCAACATACGCATTTCCGTGACACTTATCTGTTGAACATGTCGTCTTTTCGTAGGCCAACATTCTGCACCATACAATATAGCAGGTCTAATCACCGTCCTATAAAACTTGCCTTTTAGCTTCTGTGGTACCCTTTTGTCAAAAAGGACACCAGATGATTGGCGCCACTTCATCCACCCTGCTTTGATTCTATGGCTAATATCTTCATCAATATCCCCGTCTCTCTGTAGCATTGATCCTAAATATCGAAATGTATCCTTCCTAGGCACTACTTGACCTTCCTAATTACTATCTTCCTCCTCCCGAGTAGTAGTACCGAAGTCACATCTCATATACTCAGTTTTAGTTCTACTGAGTCTAAAACCTTTGGACTCCAAAGTCTTCCGCCATAACTCCAGTTTCTGATTCACTCCTATCCGGCTTTCATCAACTAGCACTAAATCGTCCGCGAAAAGCATACACCAAGGGATGTCCCCTTGTATGTTCCTTGTGACCTCATCCATCACTAAGGTAAACAGATAAGAGCTCAAAGCTGACTCTTGATGTAGTTCTATCCTAATCGGGAAGTCATCCGTGTCTCCATCACTTATTCGAACACTAGTCACAATATTGTTGTACATGTCCTTTATGAGCCCGACGTACTTCGTTGGGACTTTATGTTTATCCAAAGCCCACCACATAACATTCATTGGTATTTTATCATAAGCTTTCTCCAAGTCAATAAACATGTGTAGGTCCTCCTTCTTCTCCCTATACCATTATATAACTTGTCTTATTAAGAAAATAGCTTCCATGGTTGATTTTACGGGCATGAAACCAAATTGATTCATAGAGACCCGCGTTATTGTTCTCAAGCGATGCTTAATAACTCTCTCCCATAGCTTCATAATATGGCTCATCAACTTAATTCCCCGGTAATTAGTACAACTTTGAATATCCCCTTTATTCTTGTAGATCGGTACCAATATACTTCTCCTCCACTAGTCAGGCATCTTATTCAATCGAAAAATATGGTTGAACAGCTTGGTTAGCCATACTATAGCTATGTCCCCGAAGCATCTCCACACCTCGATTGGGATACCATCCGATCCCATCGCCTTACCTCCTTTCATCCTTTTCAACGTCTCCGACATCAGATTCTTGGATTCTCCGCACAAAGCGCCTATTGGTGTCATCAAAAGAGTCATCCAACTGAAAGGTTGTATCCGTATTCTCACCATTGAACAATTTATCAAAATACTCTTGCCATCGATGTCGGATCTCATCCTCCTTCACCAAGAGTGTTCCCTTTCATCCTTAATGCACTTAACTTAATTGAAGTCCATTGTCTTTCTCTCATGAACCCTAGCCATCCTATAGATGTGCTTCTCTCCTTCCTTCGTACTCAAATGTTGGTAAAGATCCTTATACGCTCTATCCTTTGCCACACTTACAGCTCGCTTTGCAGTCTTCTTTGCCACCTTATACTTCTCTATGTTGTCCATACTCCTGTCATGGCACATGTGTTTATAACATTCTTTCTTCTCCTTAATAGCCCTTTGGACTTCCTCGTTCCATCACCAAGTATCTTTAGCCTCGCCTCCACTTCTTTTGGTTACTCCACACACCTCTAAGGCCACCTTCCTTCCTTCCAAGAGGTCTCTTTGATAACTCTTTCCCTGAATACCTCTGACGTCTCCTCTTTCAGTTTCTACCACTTTGTTCTTTCAATCTTAGCTTGTTTATCCCTACGGGCACGCACCTGAAAATGAAAGTCTGCCACCAAAATCTTATGTTGAGAAACAACACACTCCCCTGGTATCACCTTGCAACCCAAGCATACTTGTTTGTCCTTTCTTCTTGCGAGGACAAAGTCAATCTAGCTAGAGTGTTGTCTGCTACTGAAGGTCACTAGATGAGATTCTCTCTTTCTAAAGAAAGTATTGGCTATCATCAGGTCAAAAGCTACCGTGAAGTCCAGAACTTCCCCCCCTCCTGATTCCTATTACCATACCCAAAACCTCCATGAACTGCCTCAAAACCTACGCTTGTAGTACCTACATGCCCATTAAAATCTCCTCCTATAAAAATCTTCTCACTACTAGGTATAGCTCTAATCAGGTCATCAAAGTCTTTCCAGAACTGTCTCTTAGCACTCTCGTCGAGGCCTACTTGGGGGCATACGCACTAATTACGTTTAAGACCATATCACCAACGACAAGCTTGACTAAGATAATCCTATCTCCTTGCCTTCTCACTCCCACCACACCAATCTTGAGGCTCTTATCAATCAAAACTCCTACTCCATTTCTATTCGCGACTGTACCTGTGTACCAAAGCTTGAAACATGTATTGTCCACCTCCTTCGCCTTCTAACCCTTCCATTTAGTCTCTTGAACACATAATATAATTACACGCCTCCTAGTCGCGGTATCAACTAATTCTCTTAACTTACCTGTAAGTAGGGATGAAAACGGTACGGATATTTTCCGACCGTATTCGAAACCAAATCCGTTTAGAGGGGTTGAGATCTGTCTATATCCGAGTCCGAATATCCAACATCCGATACCGTATCCGTATCCGAATACTCAAATCGCATATTTATGATGTCGATATCTAATCGTATCCTATCCGACATAGTTGACACTATCCGTATTCGAATCCGAATCCGGACAGAAATATAAAAACAAATGTAATATTGGTGATATCCGTCCGTATCCGATCCGTTTTCATCCCTACCTGTAAGCGACCCTACATTTCAACTACCTAAATAGATCCTAGTTGGTTCGACTAGCTTCCTTACCCTTCGCACCCGTCGACTCAGATGTGAAGACCCTTACTCATTTTTTACTACCCCGTGCGCCAATGTAGTGCGCCACTAAGGAAGCGACGACCCGATCCTTGCTCACTTGACACCATACCCAGATCGCGACACGGCGTGTCATCAAGGGGGTGCTGACCCGGCCCTTGCCCATTTAACACCATACCCGGGTTCCAGTATGGCGCGTCGCTAAGAGGGCTACGCCCCAACGGTTTTCTTTCGAGTTTCATCTCCATTAGAATGGCTAGATTTAACGTTGGCTCGCCACGCCTATCACAACCCTCCTCCTTTACCAGGGCTTAGGACCTGCTATGTTGAGAACAGAAACAATGCTAAAAATATATTGCAATAAGAAGCACAAGGACCTTTAACGAAATGTACATTGACTAGAAATTTACAATCATGAACATAATTCTTATTGTTAGATATCCAATACCTCCTTTTGCTCAAGTTGTCGGTTTAATTCATTCAACTCCTTGCCCAAGCTATCCTGCAGCATTGTGTGTTCCCATTCTTTAGCTACTTCATCTTCAATATCCTTAGGGTTGCCTGCAGCAGGAAGGGGACATCGATGGATATGCAGAAATCAATATAACTACACAAAGAACATGTTAATGGTATCTCCTTGATGCTAAGAGCCATGGTGAAAAGGAAGCAATACCTCTGAATACTATGATGAAGAAATCATAGAGGTACCAAGAAATTACCTCTTACTGAGTCAGTCATCGGGACATCAAATGGATCTGTGCTTTGCAAGCTTCTTTTGAGCCCTTCGCTTTTGGTAAAGCCATTTAAAGTTCTCTGGAACAAAGAGCAGAATTTGTTATGGTCTAGCTCAAGCACTATGTGACTTGAGAGAAATTCCGTGGAGAAAACAAATGTCTAGTAGGCGCTTTGTTAAGTCATTGTTTCTCTCTGTCTACAAGTGAGGGGATAAAACTTATCATCAAAGAACAAGAGGTGCAAGTCATGTGGTTGCCTAAATGTTCAACATACAAAAGAGTGCACAAGGACTCTGTGGCATACTTGTATTTCAGGTTCACATGGATCATTCTGAGACCGGCTGCGAATATCATATAGTTCCCTGCAAAGGTCTTCATTTGTTTGTTCAAGCCATGAAATCCTCTCTTTGAGACCCTGAAAATTGAAGTCTTGTTATTATGATTCTTATTGCTATTGGATGTCTTTTACAGTCTAAGTTTGTTGAGGATATTTACCTGAACATCATCTGATGCGACTCCTCCTCGAGCCGAAACAAGCTCTGCTTGCAAATATTCAATCTGCTGGCGCATTCTTTTCATCTCATCAGCAACAGGATTTCTATTGACCTGAAAATTCAGTTTCATCAACACATCAGACATTGAATGAGAAGAGAAATCAAGATACATCCTGGATAAGAAACAACTAAGAACATGTCAATTAGGTTTCTGAAGAGACAAGAAGTAACAGACTCACAATTGGTTTATTTTGGATATTACGTGCCCGGTTAGCATATTTCAAAGTGTTTAATGTCTCTTCAGCATTAATATCTGCTGGACTTATGCAAGCTGCAGGAGAAAAAGATATATTAATGTCAGGCGAGTGTAAGCTGAAGCAACACTTTTTTAAGTCTTTTTTGTAGTGAAACAAATATTCTTGGACTGCTATTTTCAATGCCACTTATATTAGCAAATTCTAGGTAGAAGGAAAGAAAATGGAGCAATCTCTGACAAGATAAATTACCTATCATGACAGTCTTGCTATTTCCACCTAGGGAGTCCTGTATAGACAAAGCAGATGATACAGGAGTAGTCAGTAATATGAATTCCTTGAACACACTACGGATGAAAATATCAATAGCATGTAGTAATATGAATTCCATGAACACGCTGGAGACGAAAATATCAATAGGTTTCTATTAGGTTGGAAAATATTAACTGCTGAAAGAGTAAAAATGAGTTGAGCATAGCTATTTTTCTGAACACTACTATAAAGTGCTCAATGAAATCAATAACTTTCTTGTATTTATAGGTGACCAAAAATTATACCTGCAAAAGACGAGTGAGTTTGCTGTCCCGATAAGGAACGTGAGCACCTTCTTTCCTTTTTTTCTCATCTCCAAGAGCACTTATGACATTGCCGAGAGCGAGAAGTCCTCGGTTGATGTGAACACCTATATGACAAAGTATAAATAGCCTTTAATTAGTTTGGTGTGTGTAGAGTGTGTGTGTGGGTGTTTGGGTTCTTGTCCCGTATTTTCTTCTTAGTATAATGAAGCGCAGCTCTCCTGCGTTTTCGAGAAAAAAAAAAGAAAAAATGTAGGATAAGAGTTTGGATAAACAAGAAGCAAGCATGCCTTCCTTGAAGCGCAGGCCATCTGAACCCGTTCTCTTAGCCCGTTCTGATCCAGCAAGATCTACTAAATGCAGTTTGGCACAGAGATAGTCTTCATTCATCTCTTCAATAGGCATTCCATCTGCAGTCATGATGGGATCTGTTTTGCGCATCTGCTCCAATGTGATTGTGAAGATGGCATGGGAACGACTATTACATGGTGAAACCAGAGCATAAGGTTCATTGAAAACAAGCATCATAATGATAATAGAATATCAAGGAATGTTCTTAATCTTAACACATGGAACACCAAGGTAAACATAAAAAGCAATAAATTACAACTTCTCATGCATCAATTATGAATTTGACAGGCTTAATGATCTGCTTATTGTCATTCATTATAATTGGTAAATATTCTCCATCCATTGTACAAAGATAAAGTCAGGTTAGGATGATGTGGCCAACCTTGACTGGTTGTTCATGTTGGTACTTCCAGTTGCGCGACTCAGGGAACCTTGTTCAAGGCATGCAGTCATTTCCTTCTGAGTGCTGACATGCACTTCAGTCGATCCAGCTAGCGTTATGACTCCATTTGATGCCTCTCGGATCTGCACAGGGGGTTTCCCTGGCACAGACAGTTTTGCGTGCCCATTGCCATTCTCAACTTTGCCCACAGTAGCAGCAGTAGGGTCAAGCAGATCCCTCACCTCTTCTTTCAGAATCTGCGAAAAACATATGCACAGCAGGGTTCCACATATTACATTAACAAAAAACAAAGTTCCACATATAAGATCTCAATAGAACAGATTTGACATTTTATTCACATGCAAGAATATGGAACGATTCTTGTACCTCGATGAACGATATGCGTAACTGAAACTCCACTTGGCTTTTCAGGTTCTCAATCTTGTCAAACAGTGCAGCCATGGCTCGTGGGATGATCCCCATATGCGATCCCTCCTTGCAGGCAGTCCCCATGGTATACGTCTTCCCTGATCCGGTCTGGTGAGGACAAAATGAAGAAAAAAAAATGTATTAAAGCTAAGCATCATGATTTGATGGATTGATTAGGATCCAAATGCCCTCTATATATCCAAACAGGGCTGAAACTGAAATGATGAGCATTTGGGGGTTCTAGGAGCACAGAGACACAGTCGACCCCATCATCATCGTGTCACAAACAGCTGGAGAAAAAAAGAAGAAGCAGGTAATTGGTGCTCCATCCCAGGCCCAGCACCAGACCACATGTTGTGCTGCTGGCTTTTGCCGTGTGCTAGGCCCCAACTCGGTGGTCCAAGCTTTTCAGCTCTTTGGCGGTATCAATGGCACATGGGATGCGAGCCAAATGATTGAGGGAGGGGAGGACCGACCGAGGGCAGGGCATGCGGTGGTCGACGAAGAAGATAGATAGAAGGATACGAACCTGGCCGTAGGCGAGCACGGTAGCGTTGTACCCCTGGAAGAGGCCGTCGACCAGCGGCGCGACGCACTCGTCGAACATGGCCGCCGACGGCGTTCCGGTGCTGCCGTAAACATGGTCGAAGGTGAAGGAATGGCTGCCGATCTGGACCTGCACGATGGAAAACAAAATACACAAAAATGGTGGTCAAATCAAATGTCAGCCTGTCTATCTAATGATGATGAGCATGAGCATACTGTAGTAGTAGTAGACTAGTAGTGTAGACAGAAACCCAGTTGGTAAAAGCAACAAAGTCATGGAAGGCCACACATGACACATGCATGTGCTGCATATCATCATCATCATTGGTATGGGTATGGGTATGGGAGGCAAGGAATGAAAGTTCCTTTTCATCTTCACCACAAAATGCATCAGCCAAAAACGATTGTTAAAAAACAACAGAGAGATCATCATCATTGGTATCGTGAGGAAACCCAAGAAAGAAAGGTACGGTGTAACAAGGCTGCCTGGCTGGCTGGCAGCTGGAAATAGAGAGAGCATCTAGAGAACCCAAAACAAGTGTAAAAGTCTGATCCAACAGATCTCATGGTTACTCATCCACTTACCGGAGGATTAGTAAGTATAACACTTTTTTTTCCTAAAAAATGATTAAATTTTGGTGAAGAAAAAAAAGGAAGCAAGCAATGGTGGAGAGATGTGGAGAGTCTGATCAACAAAAGTTGGCCAAAAAAATAATGACAAATCAGAGTTATGATTTAATATTACTGCGCGATGCTGACAGGACTCCTGCCTAGCTAGACAAAGGAAAACAAGAACATGAGCAAGATTGGGCACAAGTTCGCACCAAAAATGTGCAAGATTTGGCCCTGCCGACACTTTTTTTTCTTCTTCCTAAAACTGAATTAATGAAAAGAAAGAAGAGAAATTCTGGGCATCTCTGTCAGAGGCTACTCAGAGAGAAGAACGGAAGAAGCAACCTAGATTCCATTCCTCCTTGATTTTTTCACATATACTCCTATATATAGAGAGAAGAGAGATCTTGATTTTTCCAAGAATGGGGGGAAGGTTTCGACATGGTCAGTTTATCTCTGCTCTGCTGTGCTCTTGTTGGCGAAACAGACTCTCACCGGTGCAAGATAGAATAGGAAAAAAAAAACATCCTGAAACTCTGCAAGACAGTGTCAAAATGTCTCTGAAAATTGTACTAGAAAACAGGGGAAAATACCAGGACAGGCAGATTTCTAAAAATACTGATTGGCAGGAGTCAGTCAATCCACAGTCTGAATTGGGTCATGCAGATACAGATAAACAAGGAATGGCCGCAGGAAGAGACAGACAGGGCCAGAAACACCCAAAGAATTCAGAATTCATCCATCCCCAGCAACGAAACAAGAATTCGCAGTCCAAAAATGGCAGAACTGATGGTACCTGTGGTTTGCCCGGCACGACGGCGACGCAGTCCTTACAGCCCTGCAGCTTTTCGTCGCCGATGAGCGGGCGCACGTGGACCGCCACCTTGACGCAGCAATCCTCGCCATGCTCCATGGTCATCGTGCCCACTGACGACCATTCAATTAGCGACCACTTTCTATATCTCTTTCTCTCAATGCAAGCAGCACCAAGAACAGGGAGGGCAATAAGACAGGGGAGGATAGGAAGAGGAGGAGTGAAGCAAAGGACTAAAGGAGGTGGATGGTGAGTGGCGAGTAACAGCAGCCACTACCAACAGTCCACCACCACCGACGGACGGATGGATGGATAGATGGCTGGATGAATGAATGGATCAATCCTCCTCCGCCGCCGCCTGCCTCTCTCTGTTCGTGCAGGGTAGATAGAGATGGAGCTGGAGATGTTGGTAGCCTCAGGCGGCTCGGCTGGCCAGACCTAGGTGAAGCAGCGAACGAGGAAAACTTCACCGTCACTTCTGCAACTACCACCACCACCACCTTGCCTTGCCGCCGATCCAAT
This sequence comes from Miscanthus floridulus, assembly GCF_019320115.1. NCBI lineage: Eukaryota > Viridiplantae > Streptophyta > Magnoliopsida > Poales > Poaceae > Miscanthus > Miscanthus floridulus. Next base: position 69,192,146 of record NC_089582.1, on the reverse strand, counting down.
CCAACCGCAGCTGCGGCAATTGAGCTGAGGCTACAAATGCTGCTTGCCCCTCCTGCTCGGATCTTGCTGCCCTGATGATTCCCCCTCCCTGCTGTGCTGGTGCTCTTAGTTGGGACGGCAGGCGAGGCGAGCGCGGGGCGAGAGGAGGGGGGATCCTTTGGCCTGGTGTTTGGTGGTGGGTGGAAATGGAGACGGAGACGGAGACGGAGACGGAGGACAAAGCAAGCCAAGGTGAGGGAGCTGAGTGTGTGTAGGTGGAGGGAGAGCTGTGGGGTGCCCCTGCCGCTCTCTTGCCTTGCCTTGGAGTATTTTATTTCCTTTCCTCCTTTTCCGGCGAAGGTGAGTGAGTGAGTGCAAGTGCAGCGACCAGCGAGCGAGTGATAATCACTGCCTGCAGCTGCAGCTGCAGCTGCGGTGAGACTGGTTCTCACTGCTCGTCCGCTGCAACAAGGACGTGGCATCTTCTTGGTTGTTAGTGACCCAAGCCCCACCCTACCACCAAGCACAATTGACCGACCTGACCTGTGACCTGACCACCTCTCTCTCGTGTTGACGTAAATTCTATCTATCTGCTAATTTATCTTTTTACAGTTCCCTGTCAAGCAAGGCGTATTACTACATCTGTAATAATCCTTCTACGTACTGTACAGTCTTTTTGGTTTCATATTTTTCGCATTGGCATTCGCTTGCTCGGAGATTGTCATCTCAAGAAATAGTAGTAAAATGAAAACAACAACTGTTTGCTCCGATTCAGTGCCTGTCAGTCAGTCAGGAGCCAGAAATCAGAACTGGCACCTGCTCTCTGCTGCTAGTAGTCTGCTGACTGCTTGTTTAGTTCCAAAAAATTTCTCAAAAAGTGATACAGTAGTTATTACATCAAATTTTGCGATACGTACATGGAATATTAAATGTAGACGAAAAAAACTAATTGCGCAATTTGATTGGAAATTGCGAGACGAACGTTTTGAGCCTAATTAGTCCATGATTGAACACTAATTGCTAAATAAAAACGAAAGTGCTACAGTAGCCAAATTCCCAAAATTTACGAACTACACACGCACTGATTGTAAGGGGTGTTTGGTTCCTTAGTCCAGATTTTAGTCTATGTCCCATCAAATGTTTGGACACATGCATGGAGTATTAAATATAGATTAAAAAATAACTAATTACACAGATTGCGACTAATTTACGAGACGAATTTTTTAAGCCTATTTAGTCCATGATTTGATAATATTGTGCTACAGTAAATATGTGCTAATGATGGCTTAATTAGGCTTAATAGATTCATCTCATAAATTAGTCTACTCCTGTGTAATTAGTTTTTTAATTAGCTCATATTTAATCCTCTTAATTAACATCAAACGTTCGATGTGACACGGACTAAACTTTAGTCCCGGAACCAAACACGCCCTACGTTGTAACGGACAAGGGCAAAGGAAAACTGCAGCAGGACAAGACAAGCTACGTACACCACCGCCACCGCACTGCATGTGGAGTCACGCATACTGTAGCGTTACTCGCCCCGCCCCGTTGCAACCAACACAGCGCGCGCATGCGCGCGCGCGTGCGTGAGTGTGATGCTTAATCTAACATAACACAAGCCATACTTATTTTCATGCATTTTACGTATTTGCCAAACAAGCATGATTTAGTTTGGAAATGTCACTTGTGTACATATGGGTTACTTATTTATGCATAACAAATGTCAGCACTGGTTTGTTAGTTCAATCAGGAAGTGATGGGCACCACCAATATAATCCACCATGGTCCATGGTCGTCCACCAACTTACACATTGGCTCCCAAATGTATTCTATTATTTCGCATTCGGTCTAAACGCAACTCTTTTCCCGTTCAAAAATACTCCTGAAAAAATCGTTGTGTTTATTATTTAATTTGCCATCAATTATTGTAGTCAACAACTTTGGCAGTTTTTTTTTCTAATATTATGCCCTGTTCGCTTGGCTGAGAAGCCATGGCGGAAAGTACTGTTGGCAGATTCGTTGTGAGAGAAAAATATTGTTCGTTGACTGAAAAAGTACGGCTTATAAGCCAAACGAACAGGACGTATCATCTCTCATAGTTGTTTACACTTCCTTTTAGCTGCTCTTTTTAGCTTAGCTTGAATTCAAATATGAAAGCAGTTTTTCCTAAAGGAATTAATAACCTTAAGGTTTATTATTATTTAACTAGCCTTTTTTCATACTTCTCAAGGGGGCTAAAGGCCACTTTGACGATGATGGACAAGCTATGAAGTACACAATGCAAGACATTGGTAGCAAACATATGCATTAAAAGCAGTAACTTCAGCTGTTAGATCCAACAATCTTGTTTCATGTAACTTTGGCCTTCAATTGCTAATTAAGAAAGCACTGTCCACATCTTCTCCATACTTGGACCTCCGTCCCTAGCTTCACCACCGCCCTATCTTTATCATTCACGAAAACAGAAACCCACATTGGAAGCCTTGGCTCTTTCACTAAAGGACATAGTCTAATTTCCTTCTCACAGGAATCATATTTTTAATTAGCAGGATGTTTTCTTAGATTAATATATTATGATCTATCGGTTATATATTCACACGAATTTAGGGCAGATCTAGTTTGTATGCAATATAAGTACCAGTTTAGCAGAGCCAATGATTTTTTTCCCAAAATCGTGAAAAAAAAATTGCTGCAAGTTTTATTGGAAGGATAAATAAAAAAAGCACAAGCTCCAGCCTAGTTTTTGAATGAAAACTGGCAATAAAACTTATGATTTTTAAAATCACTCCAGTACCAAGTTAAGATTTTTGAAGTTACTTTATCACTTGCATTGGGCTAGCTAGAAGTGGTTAATTGCAACCATCCCATAAGTCAATGTTATTTCTGCTTAATCTGCTTTTGATGTGCTCATCAAGTTTGACAAGTCTGGTTTTTTGGATTGAATTTTGATCCTGAATTGTCTTCCATAATTATTTGAATATTTATAATTATTTAAATATTTTTTAATTCCACATTTTAGTGCGCGGCCTGTTATTTATTAACATACCTGATTTTGTATAAGATAAGAACTGGGGAAAACATATCGTCAGACTATCGTATCATTGCCTTGTTTATACTACCATTTAACGACGATGCTAAAAGCCAATTTGACCGAGGCTAGCTTAAAGTAGACAAGAAATTTGGGTGCTGAAAAGCATTAACTCGTGCCGTTAGATAGATGGAGGAAGAATCTTGTTTCATGTAACTTTTTCCCTTGAATTGCTAACAAACGCTGTCCCCATCTCCTCCTTCCTGATCTGAACCACCCTCGTAATAAGCTTTCACCTCCACTCTACCCACCCACCGTTCATCACCAAAGTAGTAACTAGAAAAACACAGAGCAGCAACGCTATGACAACACACAATTTTGGTATTATATACTGTAGTATTAATTGCAGCAGGATATTGATGAATGGAGCTAGCTAGATGTGGTCAGGAGTCAGAACCAAGTATCATTTGATTATTCATTAATTATATTTTTATAGTATATCTATTTGATGTTATAATTTTTTTGTAATTTTCTCTATAACTTTGGTTAAACTTAAGATAAATTGACTCTTCAAGAAAATTAGAATAACTTATAATTTGAAATGAGTGAGGAATAATTAAGTTGCAAGGCGCAAGCATTGAGCATGGCGACGTCACTCGCTCATGGGACATACTACAGTAGCTGAAACAACACCCCTAACTCGATCGATCGGAGGCTGATGAGGCGTCAATTCTGCTGCCATTGGCTACCAGACCAGGGTGGAGGCGGTCATGCGGAGGAGGCGTAGGCGTGATGGGTTTCCACACAGGCACAGGCCACATTTGGTCCGGCGAGAGTTACGTTGCTGATGCCAGCTCTTCACCTCCCCTAATAGCGACTTAATCCCGTAGTTTATGCACGGCAGGTGGCCCTCTCGATCGCACACATCACATTGTCTGATTATTATCATATTGTTTTGTAAAAAGTGCTGGATCCCTTTCACGTCGTCTGAGGTGCAGCTGGTGGTTAGCCAGTCCCATGTGGCGTCAACAACAATTCAAGGATTATTATTTTTTTCACTTTGGATTTTGCCTACGCTTTTTTTTCCAGTAAAGTTATATATATTCCATCCAAGAGCAAACTTTTTTGTGAGATTTGGTTGTGAACTGCCACTGCGGTACTGCCTAAAGTTAGCTGTACCAGAATACAGCCTGCAGCATGGGCGATGACCGACCGACCGACCTCTCTGCACTTTTTTTCTTTTCTTAACCGCTTCTTTTTCGCTGTTGCTTTGCTCTTTCTTATATGGTTTTTTTTAGTAAACCTCATGGACATTATATTATTACCTGGAATGTCGTATACTCGTATGTGGATGAGAAGACCCCACTATGCTACTAGCTTGTGAAATTATCATTTAAAATATTAAAGGGCCGTGTATGTGTAGGATTTACCAGAAACTTCCTAGATCATGCATAACATCCTATCTTTTTAACTAATAATTGTGTATTTGTGACGTGGCAAAATAGAACTTCATCGGCTGTCTCACTATCTGAGTCCTGAATAGCGTGCACTATGACAGGAAAGAACTGTTATTAATTATTTTACTTATGCTAGCTTTCAAGTTACAAAGAATGATCGACTAGGCCTATATCATGGAACAAAATATTTCATTACAGAACAGGAGATCCTAATTTTGTCACATTCAGAAATGATGACCATCATAGCCAGATCCACTACTAGGAACATAATTATTTGTCAAATTAGAGGAGATTTGAACTACTCACCCATGTGTCAGTGAGACATTGATGGCTGTTTTGGGATTAGAAAAGTTCTCTCCAGGAAATAACTAATTGGCCCTAAGAAATAATAATTCTAGTGACCTAGAGCATCTCTAGGAGGCTCTCTGCATTGCGCCACTTCTATGTCTTTTCCGCCCCCCAAATCACCATTCACGCTCTCTACTAATGGAGATGCTACATGGCTCTTTAAATTTAATATATAGTAGTTCTTTTATGAATTTATTTCACATAAGGAAAATAAAGATAAACCATTAGAGTACAGAAATGAAAGTTAAAAAGTCTATTAGAGACATGAGAGATATATATAAAGAGAATAGTCATGGAATGACTGGATAGAGATATATAGATTAAAGTTTAGAGAGGCCCTTGGAATTGCTATTAAATCTGTTATTAGGAAGATATATCAATTTGCTCCACAAGCCCAATAGATAAACTCATACAGTAGTTAGTTCATGTTTGCCTTAATAATGCGTAAATATAAGGAAAAATACAAGTGTGCAACTAATTGTTTTTATACACTACTATTTGCTTGCTTCTACAAGTTAAGTGACAAGTGATACTAGCTAGCTTCAAGAAAAAAAATCACTCCAATCAAACACCAGTTTTGCCTAGTTTATAGCCACACACGACAACTTAATCTCGGTGTCTGATCAGCATCTAGTGCAGACCCTTTTCCATTATGTAATTCTTTCTATGAGCAAATTAATTGAGGATTTGATCCTTAATGCAGTTTCCCCTAATCTATCTAGTACCACACATAAGAAGAGTTGCTTAAATCTTGGTCCACGGATACAATTTGTTGGGTATAAATAGTATTTCCTCCGTCCCAAACTATAAGACGTTTTGACATTTCTAAATTCATAGCTTTTATTATATATCTAGACATAACATATATCTATGTGTGTAGCCAAACCTATGAATCTAGAAAAACCAAAACGTCCTAAGTACTTCACTATCTGTGCACGTGTCCACGAGAGTGAGTACGGAGTAGAATATATTGCCTCAGTTCTAAAATTACATGTATTTTAAAATACGAATAGTGACCATAGTCACGTCACATCGAACTTCTCTGTTCTTTTTTTCCAACAGTAGAGACACGCATACACACTTTATCTTTATGAATATCTATAGAAAACTGAACCGATATATCTTGATATTGAAGTTATCATAGACGCCTCCGATTGAGTAGCATGTTGCCTACCACTTTTAGATTCTGAAAAAAATCAAACACCCACGTTGAATCACAAACTTAAACACAAATGAACATATTCCACAAAAAGAAACCAGCTAAGCTAGACTTAGTTGTCATCAAATTTTCCTATATGTGACTAACTACTTGTCATTACTTGATTTGTTTGACAATTGATTTCACTATTGCGGCAATATATTAAGCTAAATGTAACTGTTTCCAAAAACAAAATGGAAAAAAGAGAAGAACGTAGTCAATAATTTGATAGGATCAATACAAGGATTCTTGAATTCATTTACCATTGTTTATGTATTCCCTTTGATTTTATAATTTCTATCGCTTTGGACATTATATTGATAGGATCTAAAAACATAACTTTTATTACGATTTTGTATTTACTATTTACATTATTGAAAAGTCACAACAAATATATAGTATAATGAACGTACTTTTAAAATTAATATATACATGTTACCCTATCATCTTGAACCTAACTATTTTTAAACGTTATTGTTAATCAGAGTTCACAATTTTAACCAAAACCATGTCAAAAACGTTAGAAATTATGAAACTAGTGGGATATATACATCTTTGAAGGCATGCATTGAAACTTGGATGGTGTTTGTTTCGGCGCTTTCAGCTTTGTTATCCGTTCACAGCATAAATGGATCACATTGTTTTTCGTTTGGAACAACTAGCCCGTAACAAATCACGGCGTGAACTGATCCTTTCTAATAGAACGTTGCTCCCACCCCCGTCTCAGCGGTATCCGCTACCTTCGCGTGCTTGTGGAGTCCTATCTCACCATCACATGCTTCCCTCGTGCGGCGCGTGGTCAGCCAAACAAATATCCGGTATCCCTTGCACTGGAATTGATTGCATCACTGTTGCCATTGCCCGTCCTAGACCAAACAACACGTAGGATAGTTACCTCCTAGAAAATTAAACAAGGATACTCGCTCATCAGTCAACACTCTTTTCCTTCGTGTGCCAGGTCTTCATCTTCATGAAAGCATAAAATTCTTGTAAGAAAAGAGCTTGGTAACTTATTTTGAATGTCTTTGCGCCGTCCCCGCTTGGCCGCCCGCCGCCACGCCCCACTCCGCTGGCTGCCCCTGCCCGCCGCACGCCCGTGGCCCCGCCGTCTCCAACGGTCCAGTCGCCAGGCCCCCGTGGTCCAACCGGAGCTGCAGAGTCCAGAGCCCTCAGCCCAAAGGAGGCGGACGGACGGCGGAAGTGACCGGCGCAGCCCGGCGCCCGGGCCTTCCCTCTCCCCGGTTGCTTCCCCTCCAGGGCGCTCCCTGGATCTGCTCGCGACTGGTGCCATCCTCCGTCAACGCGCTTGGCAGCAGCAGCATCTCTGTTCGTGAGCCCGACGCCGCATCTCTGCTCGCGAGCGGCTCCGCCATCCCCGTTCGCACGCTCGACAACAGAAGCACCACCAGCGAGTTGGGAGCAGCGCACGCCGACACGTTTGCCGCCGCCGCCCCGACCGCCTGATGCAGCCCGGATCCGGGGTCTTGCCCTCTAGGACGAGATGTAGAGCCCACCGGTGGAGGCACAACAGGCAGACCATCGAGATCTACGCGCGGAGAAGGCCGCAACATAGTCCGTCGCCGCGGAACCCCCATCGACGACCGCCGCCGCCGCCATCCCGACCGCCCGACACCGCCCCGCCGTCGGTAGCCGAGGGGATATCTGACGATCGTGCCGCTGGCAGCCGCTGCACTAAGGGGATCTCCGACGTCCACGCCACCACCCTCCCAAGGGGTAACTGCTGTGGCCGCAGCTGAATCCTGCTGCACAAGCCGCAGTTGGGGAACGCGGTCTGCTGCGGGATCCGACGCTGACTCCTTCATGGTGCGTCGTCTCAGAGGGTCCCGTGAGGCTCTCCACAGCCCTCCGCACCTCTAGGTCCTCTACTGGCTGCCGCCTGGCATGTGAGGAGTCATGTTGTCTCCACCGTCGGCCTCTAGGCTTTTCGTGCCCTGTGCAGTGAGTCCCCCTTTGCACAACTCATCGTCAGGCTACGATGTGCAACCGTCGTCACCGTCAACAAAGTCAAGAGAGGATCGTTCAGAGAGTCACCCTTCACATAGCTCGTCGTCGGGCTGCTATGTGCAGCCGTCGCCACCATCGTCCAAGTCAAGAAACGATCGTAGCCTTGCCTTCAAATCATGGGCTCGTGGAAGATGCTAACATTGTCTTGCCCGTGATCATCAGGTCAGCTCATGTCGGGACTCCTTCCGCTGCATCTGATGTCGTCATCCTAGGCATAAAGAGCGACATTGCAGCCTCCACCCCCCCTCGGCTTCACCACGTTTCAGCTCTCCTTCCGAGCATAACCATCTAAAGAATGCTCGGAGATGGGTAGATGTTGTGGCTACATCTCCCCCAAATGGTCATCGTGATCCGCTGTCAGCTTTAACTAATCACCATCCTCGATGTGCTGCATGTGGTTTGTCATTGTCGCACTGCACATGGTTCGTCGACCTTAGACCTTCAATCTTTGTTTGGACCTTTGATGGAGTCGCTTCGTTTAGATCTCTAGGAGTTCTTCGTATCTTGGCTTGAGGAGGTGGTGCATCCTTTTAGGGTTGAGACATCAACCATCAAGTTGTGGCTTGCACGGATGGCAAACCATCTAGAACATGGAGGGCCACCAAGTGAGGACCATTACATTGTAGACTTGGCGGGGCTTTTTGGTCCTTGTTCCCCAGTTCGGCAGTCTTCGACTCCATTATTTTCCACAACAAACCCTGTCGCTGATGAGCTAGAGTTTCACACAGTGTTGAACCCTGACAGTAAGGAAGTGGCCACAAGGACGATTGATGCAGAGATTCGCCAAGAGACACCTTTGGAGCAAGCCACTGAGGGGCCTTCAGTGATGTCATTGATCCTTGCTTCTTTGGAGGAGATTTTCATGCATGCTGACTCCTTGGTGTCTGAGGTCACATGTGTGATCAGTGCAGATTCCATCAATGGCGAGATGACCTTTGAGAAGGTTGTTGTGGTGCCTTCGATGGCCTCGTTGCCACAGACCGTCACCCCTGTTGAGGATATTATTCAGGTGGAGGATGCGTCCGATGATGAGGAAGCCATCTAAAAGGTCCTAATATGGCTAGAGGGCGGGGGTGAATAGCCTATTTAAAAATCTACAAATCAACTAGAGCAATTTGATTAGTATGACAAATAGCGAAAAAGCAAACTTGCTCTAGCTCTACAAGGGTTGCAAGCCACCTATCCAACAATTCTAGTTGCAATAATTCCTAGGCACACAACTTGCAAAGTTACTACTCACTAAGAGCTCTCAAACTTGCTACTCTAAAGAGCTCCACTAGATGAACTTAAAATAACAAAGCAAGCTCTCAATTCTAATTACACTAAAGAGCTTACCACAACTAGTTTGCAAGAATATAAATGAGTGAGTAGGGTGATTATACCACCGTGTAGAGGAGTGAACCAATCACAAGGTGAATATTAAATCAATCACCGGGAGAATACCAAATGGCAAGAGACAACCGATTTTCTCCCAAGGTTCATGTGCTTGCCAACACGCTACGTCCCCGTTGTGTCGACCAACACTTAGTGGCTCGGTGGCTAAGAGGTGTTGCACAAACCTCATCCACACGATTGGACACCGCAAGAACCTACCCACAAGTAAGGTAACTCAATGACACAAGCAATCCACTAGAGTTACCTTTCGGTGCTCTGTCGGGGAAGGTACAAATCCCCTCACAATCATCGGAGATGGCGACAAACAATCACCAACTCGTGCCAATCCTCTACCGCTGCACCAAGCCATCTAGGTGGTGGCAACCACCAAGAGCAACAAGCGAAATCTGTAGCAAAACACAAATACCAAGTGCCTCTAGATGCAATCACTCAAGCAATGCACTTAGATCCTCTCCCAATTTCACAAAGATGATGGATCAATGATGGAGATGAGTGGGAGGGCTTTGGCTAAGCTCACAAGGTTGCTATGACAATGCAAATGGCCAAGAGAGTGAGCTTGAGCCGGCCATGGGGCTTAAATAGAAGCCCCCACGAAATAGAGCCATTGGGCTCCTCGCTGCACTGAACATAGGCCGACCGGACGCTCCGCTCATATTGACTGGACGCTGGACCTCAGCGTCCGGTCGTGCGATGTGCGCCACGTGTCATCGGCTTCAAACGTCGATCGCCTGATTTCAACGATCAAGTGATGACCGGACGCATCAGTTAGAAAGTGACCGGACGCTGGATCTCAGCGTCCGGTCGTTTCTAGTAAGGTTCTAAACGCGAATTTTCACGACCGGACACGTCCGATCATGCTCGACCGGACTCACCCAGCGTCCGGCCACTCAATGTCTCCACTGTGCACCACACGTCAGCGTACGTCAGCATTGACCGGATACACCTTGCTAGCGTCCGGTCACTCTTCGCACCAGCGTCCGGTCACAAGACTGAGACGCATGCTCACTGCTGCTACTGACCGGACTCTGAACCCAGCGTCCGATCACTACACTACCAGCGTCCAATCACTCTATGAACCCCTTGTCTTTTCTGTCTAGGGCGCCGGTGGCACCGTTGGACTGTCTGCACTCTACGGGCGGACACTCCGCCGGTGAAGTTTCTAACCCTTGCTCAAATGTGCCAACCACCAAGTGTATCACCTTGTGCACATGTGTTAGCATATTTTCACAAACATTTTCAAGGGTGTTAGCACTCCACTAGATCCTAAATGCATATGCAATGAGTTAGAGCATCTAGTGGCACTTTGATAACCGCATTTCGATACGAGTTCCACCCCTCTTAATAGTACGGCTATCGATCCTAAATGTGATCACACTCGCTAAGTGTCTCGATCACTAAAACAAATTGGCTCCTACAATTTTACCTTTGCCTTGAGCCTTTAGTTTTTCTCTTTCTTCTTTTCCAAGTTTAAGCATTTGATCATCACCATGCCATCACCATCGTCATGATCTTTGCCACTGCTTCATCACTTGGAGTAGTGCTACCTATCTCATAATCACTTTGATAAACTAGGTTAGCACTTAGGGTTTCATCAATTAACCAAAACCAAACTAGAGCTTTCAATCTCCCCCTTTTCGGTAATTGATGACAACCCTTTCACAAAGATATAAATTGAGATTTAATGGAATTCACGTTGCTTGCCCAAGCATATTTACCATGTGTAAAAGAATATGGATAAGTTTCATGAACTGCAAATGGTAGCAATTGCTCCCCCTACATATGTGCTAAGAGTTTGGATTGTAGCTTGCACATATGCTTAGATAGGAAATATAGGAGTCAATTTCTACCAAATGATGCTAAGGTATAAGAGATGGACCTTTGAAGCGTGATACCAATCGGAGTGCACCAATATACCATCCTTAGCACCATTAGTAACTAGACATACACAAAAACTAGAATACCCCGTGAGATCAACATTAGAAGCAAGGGTCTAGTTTTCATAATGTGAGCATGAGTCTAGTTACTTAGTCTATGCATGCTAGTTTTTTATTTCATCATTCAAACCTATAACTAGCATACACCACACAAGCATGGATATTGAAATTTAAGACTTGTGATATGCAAGCAAATATTATGAAATGCACATCAAAATGCAACATACAAGTTTATGAGCTTGCCCCCCCTACTTGTGTGCATTTTTGATTGATCCCCTTACAATGTCATTTCATTTGTTTGCTCATCCTATCTTATTATCTTTGTGAATTTCTCTCCCCCTTTGTCAACAATTAGCACAAAAGGTGAGCTCAAATTGTGGATAGGTTGGCGTGAAACCATATGAAATGAGGATCATTTTCCAATTTGGTTCAATCTAGATTACTTTGCAAAAGATATTTAACTCGGTTTGATTCAAGGACAAGCTTCTTCACACCTCCAAATAAGGGTTATCTTGTACCATGTTGAGTTAAACACTTATAGCTCATTTTCGAGATCAAACTCTAGGTTTACAAGCCCACAAACATGTCATATGCTAGCACTAGATCATTTCAAGCATACAAGCAATAGTGGTACCATACAAGCATCAAATTCATTTGATTTTCATGAATGAGCCTATTCAAATGTGAAATATGTCTAGATGCACTAAACATGTCCTTAGCAAGTATGTATGCCATGCCAATCAACTTTTACCTTGGATTGCTCGAAGGAGAGGCATGTCATATAAATTTGGGGGGGTGCATCAACACATATTGGAGAAGTCAAGTATGTTCAATTCATTCGTTAGCTTGCAAAATCTCTTCTCATCAAGTGGCTTGGTGAAGATATCAGCGAGTTGATCTTCGGTGCCCACACTCTCAATGTAAATGTCCCCTTTTTGTTGGTGATCTCTTATGAAATGATGATGAACATCAATGTGCTTTGTTCTTGAATGTTGAACCGGGTTGTTGGTGAGCTTTACGGCACTCTCATTGTCACATAGCAATGGCACTTGCTTGAATTTGATTCCAAAGTCACTCAAAGTAGCCTTCATCCAAAGTAATTAAGCACAACAACTACCGGCCGAAATGTACTCCGCTTTGGTGGTTGAAAGTGCTACACTATTTTGCTTCTTTGATGACCAAGACACAAGTGATCTTCCCAATAGTTGACATGTGCCCGATGTGCTCTTTCTCTCAACTTTGCATCCCGCATAATCGGAGTCCGAATATCCAATCAACTTAAATCTTGCTCCTTTGGGATACCATAATCCAACATTTTGTGTATGCTTCAAGTACCTCAATATTCTCTTTGTTGCCTTCAAATGACTTTCTCTTGGTGAGGCTTGAAATCTAGCACACATGCATACACTAAATATTACATCCGGTCTTGATGCGGTCACATAGAGTAGGCTTCCAATCATAGACCGATACATCTTTTGATGTTGCCACTAGCATCACTATCCAAGCTTCCACTTGTCCCCATTGGTGTACTAATAGCTTTAGCATCATCCATTCCAAACTTCTTGAGCATGTCCTTGATATACTTGCCTTGACTCACAAATGTGTCATTCTTCATTTGTTTGATTTGAAGACCAAGGAAGTAACTAAGCTCTCCAATCATGGACATCTCAAACTCACTTGCCATCATCTTGCCAAACTCCTCACAAAAATCTTGATTTGTTGACCCAAAAATGATATCATCAACATAGATTTGCATTACAAACAAGTTATTTCCAAGCTTTTTGGTGAAGAGAGTGGTGTCAACCTTTCCCATCTTGAATCCCTTAGAGAGTAGGAAATCCCTCAATCTCTCATACCATGCTCTAGGTGCTTGTTTCAATCCATACAAAGCCTTTCTCAACTTGTAAACATGGTTGGGTTTCTTCTCATCTTCAAAACCGGGAGGTTGCTCAACATACACAAGCTCATTGATGTACCCATTAAGAAATGCACTCTTCACATCCATTTGGTACAACTTGATGTTGTGGGCACAAGCATAGGCTAACAAGATCCTAATTGCTTCCAATCTTGCAACCGGGGCATATGTTTCTCCAAAGTCAAGACCTTCAACTTGAGTGTAACCTTGAGCCACTAATCTTGCTTTGTTCCTGATTACTATCTCATCTTGATCTTGCTTATTCCAAAAGACCCACTTAGTTCCTATCATATTATAATCCTTAGGCCTCTAAACTAACTCCTATACTTGGTTTCTTGTGAAGTTGTTTAGCTCTTCATGCATAGCATTGACCTAATCAACATCTTTCAAAGCTTCATCTATCTTCTTTGGTTCAATGGATGACACAAATGAGAAATGCTTACAAAATGAAGCCACTCTTGATCTAGTTTGTACACCTCTTGAGATATCACCAATGATAGTGTCCAATGGATGATCTCTTGCAACATTGGTTGGTTGGAGCACTTGCACTTGATTGCTTACATTAGATTGATTACTTGGTTGAGATGATGAACTAGCCACTTGTTGTTGATCACGCACTTTGTCATGACTAGTACTTGCTTGAACTTGATCATGAGAACCACTAGCTTGCACATTTGAGTTAGAGAGCACTTGATTCTTGTCATCTTCAACATCAATCACCTCTCTAGGCCTTATATCACCAATGTCCATGTTCTTCATTGCATTGACCAATTGAGTGCCTCTTACATCATCTAGATTCTCATCTTCCTCTTGGGAACCATTTGTTTCATCAAATTCCACATCATGAACCTTCTCAAGAGTACCACTAGCCAAATTCCAAACTCTATAAGCCTTGCTAGTAGTGGAGTAACCAAGCAAGAAACCTTCATCACATTTCTTTTCAAATTTGCTCAATCTAGTGCCTTTCTTCAATATGTAGCATTTATAACCAAAAACCCAAAAGTATGCTATGTTGGGCTTTCTCCCATTCAATAGCTCATAAGGTGTCTTCTCCATCATGGGGTGACAATAGAGTCGGTTGCTATAATAGCAAGCCGTGTTGATTGCTTTGGCCCAAAATGAATGACTCACATTGTACTCACTCAACATTGATCTTGCCATATCAATCAAAGTTCTATTCTTTCTTTCAACTAGGCCATTTGATTGTGGAGTGTACTTGGCCGAGAATTGATGTCTAATTTCAAATTCATCACATAACTCATCAATTCTTGTGTTCTTGAACTCACTTCCATTGTCACTTCTCACTTTCTTGATGGTTGTTTCAAACTCATTGTGAATGCCCTTGACAAATGATTTGAATGTTGCAAACACATCACTCTTATCAACAAGAAAGAACACCCATGTGTATCTAGTGAAATCATCCATAATCACAAATCCGTATTTGTTTCCACCAATGCCAGTGTATGTGGTTGGTCCAAACAAGTCCATGTGCATCAACTCAAATGCATTGGATGTGCTCATCATGCTCTTCTTAGGATGTGTGTTACCAACTTGCTTTCCAGCTTGACATGCACTACATAGCTTATCCTTCTCAAATGTGACATCTTTCAAGCCTCTAACTAAGTCATGCTTAATCAATTTGTTCAATTGTTTCATTCCAACATGACCAAGCCTTCTATGCCATAACCAACCCATGCTAGACTTAGTGATCAAACATGTTGATAATTGAGCTTCTCTAGCATTGAAATCAACCAAGTATAGATTCTCTTATCTAAATCCTTTGAATATCAAGTTAGAGCCATCTACACTTATGATCTCTACATCATCCACACCAAATAAGCACTTGAAACCAAGATCACACAATTGAGCTACCGATAATAGGTTGAAGTTTAAGCTCTCTACTAGTAGCACATTGGAGATGCTCAAATCATTGGATATTGCAATCTTAGCAAGCCCTTTAACCTTGCCTTTGCCATTGTCACCAAATGTGATACTATCAATCCCATTGCTCTTGTTTTCATTTATTGAATTGAACATTCTTGGATCACTGGTCATGTGTTGTGTGCACCCACTATCAAGCATCCAATGCCTTCCTCCGGCTTTATAATTGACCTACAAAAGAAGATCAATTCGTTTTAGGTACCCAAACTTGCTTGGGTCCTTGAAGGTTAGTTACCAAGGTCTTTGGTACCCAAATGGCCTTCTTCTTTGGGCCCACAATTGGTGTACCAATGAACTTAGCCTTCACACCATTTGCACCCTTAAAAATCATGTAACAAGAATCAAATTTGATTGAGGATACATTAGGTTGCTTGTTCTTGTTAATTTTGCAATATTGCTCTATATGCCCAACTTGCTTGCATCTATTGCAAAACCGACCATTGCCCTTCACAAAGTTAGCTTTGGGAGTGACAAAGGCCACCTTGCCTTTCTTGGGGGTATAGCCTAATCCCTCTTTGTTGAGAGAAAACCTTTGGCTACCCAAGCACTTTAGCAAGCAGGCATCTCCACCATAGACATTGCCTAAGGCACGAGTGAGCTCACTCACCTCCTTCTTGAGGGTCTCATTTTCCACTTTTAGTGACTTTTCACAAGTGAGACCATCACTCAAGGGTGAAGTGGAAGTGGTAGTGCTACAAGAAGTGTTAGTGGGAGCAACAAAAATAGATTCATCAATAAGATCACATGTTAGTCCCACATCACATGATATGATCACTTGCTCCTTCTTGGCTTCCTCCACTTTGACTTGCTCAATGAGAGAGGAGTGAGCATTTTCAAGCTTAAAGTGAGCTTTGCCAAGCTTCTCATGGGCTTCCATTAGCCTCTCATGAGTAGCATTGAGCTCATCAAAGGATTGCTCAAGAAATTTTACTTTCTTACACAATTCTTTGCACTCCTTTCTCTTCATCTCATTGCAAGCGTGCACTTGCTCACATATGTCCAAGAGCTCCTCCTTGGTGTACTCCTCATCCTCATCATCATCATCATCATTATCATTCCTACAAGAGTCACTTTCACATTCATCATCATCACTCTCATCATATTTTACCTTGGTAGGCTTTGCCATGAGACATGTCGATGGAGTGTCGAAGATGGAGAGCTTCTTGTTGATGGCGATGCTTGCTAGTGCTCTCTTGATAGATTTCTTGTCATCATCACTAGAGCTATCACCATCCGAGGAACCATCACTATCCCAAGTGACTACATAGCCTCCACCCTTCTTCTTCTTTTGGAAGGTCATTCTCTTCTCCTTCTTCTCCTTCTTTTCATTCTTATCTTTCTTGTGCTTCTTCTTCTCATCTTCATCATTATCACTATTGTAGGGACAATTTGCTACAACATGATCGGGGCTCTTGCAATTGTAGCATCTTCTCACATACTCTTTACTCTTGGTGTGATCTCTTCTCTTTCTTGCACCATAGTCCTTCTTCTTCATGAATTTGCCCATCTTGCGCACAAATAGAGCCATGGCTTCATCATCAATGCCACTAAGATCATCATCATCACTTGATTCTTTCTTGGACTTGCCCTTGTTCTTGGATGATGATGAGCTAGCCTTAAATGCTACACTCTTCTTCTTCTTGTCCTCTTCTTCCTTCTTGTCCTCCTTGTCATCCCCCTCCCTTTCCACATGGTATGTCTCTTGGGTCATGACATCACCTAGTACTTGGTTGGGGGTAATCTCTTTCAATCCTCCTCTTATGATGAGCAATCTCAACATCTCAAATCTTGGAGGTAGGCACATCAAGAACCGATGAGAGACATCATCATCCTTGATCTTCTCTCCCAATGCCTTCAAATCATTGATAATCACTTGCAAACGATGGAACATCTCTGGAATGCTCTCATCTTCCTTCATCTTGAAGCTTGTCAATTTATCCTTGAGGATATACAATTTGGTACTCTTCATTGCCGGTGTGCCCTCATATGTTTCCTCCAATCTCTTCCACACCTCATTTGCTCTTTCACAATCCTTGATTTGCTCAAACACCTTGGAATCAATGGCATTGTATATGGTGTTGAGAGCCATTGTATTGCATTGCTTGTTAATCTTATCTTGGTTGGTGGGATCATCGGGATCAATGATAGCATAGTCACTCTCGGTCACTTCCCATACTTGATCATTGATTGAACCAAGATACATCCTCATCTTTCTCTTTCAATAATCATAGCATGTGCCATCAAACAATGGTGGTTTGCCCCCCCACATGATTGAACACAACTTGAGCTATAATTTGACACCGAGGTTGTTAAGCCTTCAATCAAATGGTGACCACGGCTCCGATACCACTTGAAAGGTACTAATATGGCTAGAGGGGGTGAATAGCCTATTTAAAAATCTACAAATCAACTAGAGAAATTTGATTAGTATGACAAATAGCGAAAAGCAAACTTGCTCTAGCTCTACAAGGGTTGCAAGCCACCTATCCAACAATTCTAGTTGCAATGATTCCTAGGCACACAACTTGCAAAGTTACTACTCACTAAGAGCTCTCAAACTTGCTACTCTAAAGAGCTCCACTAGATGAACTTAAAATAACAAAGCAAGCTCTCAATTCTAATTACACTAAAGAGCTTGCCACAACTAGTTTGCAAGAATATAAATGAGTGAGTAGGGTGATTATACCGCCGTGTAGAGGAGTGAACCAATCACAAGGTGAATATTAAATCAATCACTAGGAGAATACCAAATGGCAAGAGACAACCGATTTTCTCCCGAGGTTCACGTGCTTGCCAACACACTATGTCCCCGTTGTGTCGACCAACACTTGGTGGCTCAGCGGCTAAGAGGTGTTGCACCAACCTCGTCCACATGATTGGACACCACAAGAACCTACCCATAAGTGAGGTAACTCAATGACACGAGCAATCCACTAGAGTTACCTTTTGGTGCTCTGCCGGGAAAGGTACAAATCCCCTCACAATCACCAGAGATGGCCACGAACAATCACCAACTCATGCCAATCCTCCACCGCTGCACCAAACCGTCTAGGTGGTGGCAACCACCAAGAGCAACAAGCGAAATCCGCAGCAAAACACGAATACCAAGTGCCTCTAGATGCAATCACTCAAGCAATGCACTTGGATCCTCTCCCAATCTCACAAAGATGATGGATCAATGATGGAGATGAGTGAGAGGGCTTTGGCTAAGCTCACAAGGTTTCTATGACAATGCAAATAGCCAAGAGAGTGAGCTTGAGCCATCAATGGGGCTTAAATAGAAGCCCCCACGAAATAGAGCCGTTGGGCTCCTCACTACACTGAACACAGGTCGACCGGACGCTTTGCTCATATTGACTAGACGCTGGACCTCAGTGTCTGGTCGTGCGATGTGCGCCACATGTCATCGGCTTCAAACACCGATCGCCCGATTTCAACGGTCAAGTGATGACCAGACGCGTCAGTTAGAAAGTGACCGGGCACTGGATCTCAGCGTCCGGTCGTTTCTAGTAAGGTTCCAAACACGAATTTTTATGACCGGACACGTTTGGTCAAGCTCGACCGGACTCACCCAGTGTCTGGTCACTCAATGTCTCCATTGTGCACCACATGTCAGCGTACGTCAGCATTGACTGGACGCACCTTGCCAGCGTCCGGTCACTCTTCACATCAGTGTCCGGTCATAAGACCGAGACGCGTGCTCACTGCTGCTACTGACCGGACTCTGAACCTAGCGTCCGGTCACTACACCACCAGCGTCCGGTCACTCTATGAACCCCTTGTCTTTTCTGTCTAGGGCGCTAGTGGCACCATCGAACTGTCCACACTCTACGGGCAGACACTCCACCGGTGAAGTTTCTAACCCTTGCTCAAATGTGCCAACCACCAAGTGTATCACCTTGTGCACATGTGTTAGCATATTTTCACAAACATTTTCAAGGGTGTTAGCACTCCACTAGATCCTAAATGCATATGCAATGAGTTAGAGCATCTAGTGGCACTTTGATAACCGCATTTCGATACGAGTTCCACCCCTCTTAATAGTACGGCTATCGATCCTAAATGTGATCACACTCGCTAAGTGTCTCGATCACTAAAACACAATGGCTCCTACAATTTTACCTTTGCCTTGAGCCTTTAGTTTTTCTCTTTCTTCTTTTCCAAGTTTAAGCATTTGATCATCACCATGCCATCACCATCGTCATGATCTTCGCCACTGCTTCATCACTTGGAGTAGTGCTACCTATCTCATAATCACTTTGATAAACTAGGTTAGCACTTAGGGTTTCATCAATTAACCAAAACCAAACTAGAGCTTTCACCATCTCACAAGTGATAGTTGAGGACCCCATCTTTCTCATCACCATTGAAGACAACCCTATTCTCGGTGTTTTGAGTTAACAGAAGAGTAAATTTCTAGTATTGCGCATCTGGATCGGATGGTGTGCTTAGAGGACACGATGTTTATACTAGTTCGGGCAGAAAGTCTCTACGTCCAGTTTGTCGCTGCTACTCATGTTACTAGCACCGAAGGTTTGTAGTAGGGGTTACAAACAGGCGAGAGAGGGACATGTCCCAAGTCTCTAGTGAAAGGAGTGAAAGAGGGCTTAGAGCTCGGTTGCTGCTCTTGTGTGTGTCTGAATCTGATCGGTTCAAGGTCGGATTGGATCGGTCCTCAATGGGTCCATCCCTTACATGGGATGCCCTGCTTTCCCTTTTATAGGCCATGGGAAAGCATGGGTTATAGTGGAGGAAAAAGGAACAATGAGAGGGAGAGAGAAAGTCCTTCAGGATTGTTGGGTCCTTCTTATCCTTCAAGCGGGTCTCACCGACCCTATAGATGTCAATAGGGACAGCTCCACATTATGGCTCTGTCCACCACTGGTGCCATGCGCAGGCATCGTCTGTCGGTAATGGTGTTCCATTCTGTTGCTGTGGGCGTCGTGGTGAGCTGATGCGCCTGTCAGTGTTCATACGGGGGATAGGCAAAACAGCTCTAGTACGCCCGATGCTGTCTTGATGTGAATCCTCAGGCATGGCCTGTCATGGCCACGGGTTACATAGGGGCATGCCGGTCTCTTCCTTGGTGTCAGAGCTTTGACCTAGGCCCATACTCCTGGACCTGGAGTGGTTGGCGATAGTATGGGACCCCGTTGGACGAGCCAGAGCCCATGACCTTAGGGTCAGGCGAGACAGAGTCTGTGGTCCTAGGGTCGGGCCAAGCAGAGTCCATAGTGCCGGGGTCGGGCGAGGCAGAGCCCTCCCCTAGAGGATGGGCAAGGTGGAGCGCACGACCTTGGGGTCGGGCGAGACAGAGCCCGTGCACCTGGGGGTCGGTTGGAGCTATAGTCACACTCTTGACTACTCGGATGAATCAACGTTTATGACCATTAGCTCCTCCTCTTCGGGTACCCTAGTATTGGTCCCCAACAGTAGCCCCCAAGCCTGTGGAGGAGTAGAATACTTCTTCGAAGGTTTTTCCAAATGAGAGGACTCTGAGGGCCTTGGCCTTCTTTCGTTGCCCATGGCGTGTCCTGAGGATGGCAATTCCCTTTTATTGTGATCAGAACCTTTAGGCGTCTATCATTCTATGACCATGTGTTTGGTCTCCTTGCGAGTCCAACTTTCCTTGAGCCCCTACTTGTAGCAGGGGTCTGATCGAGGGTCGGCTTATTTTTGTGATCGTCTTCCCTCAAGCGTTTTTTCTAATAAAAACGGAGGGGCTGAGCCGTGCCATGATTTTTGCCTATGGACAAATCATGGTGCTCGATGATGAAAGGTCCTAATGGCTAGAGGGTGGGGGGTGAATAGCCTATTAAAAATTTCTACAATAACACTTAACAAACCGGTTAGACAAATATGAGGCGAAGCGAGTGTTGCGCTAGCCTACTAAAAATGCAAGCCACCTACCACAAGTCTAGTTTCTATAGTCTCTATCCATACAATGGCTATATCACTACACTAGCTTAGTGTGGTCTCAAAGGCTAACTAAAGAGCCACACTAACCAAACTAACAAGCTCTCACAACTAACTACACTAAAGAGCTGGATAACTAGTTTGCGGTAATGTAAAGAGAGAGAGCAAGATAGTTATACCGCCGAGTCGAGTAATGAACCAATCAATCACGAGAATGAATGCCAATGAAGACCAATCACCTCGGAATCAAATGATGACACAATGATTTTTTATCGAGGTTCACTTGCTTGCCGGCAAACTAGTCCTCGTTGTGGCGATTCACTCACTTGGAGGTTCACGCATTAATTGGCATCACACGCTAAACCCTCAATAGGGTGCCACACAACTAGCACAAGATGAGGATCACACAAGCCATGAGCAATTTGCTAGAGTACCTTCTGGCTCTCCACCGGGGAAAGGTCAAGAACCCCTCACAATCACCACGATCGGAGCCAGAGACAATCACCAACCTCCATGCGATGATCTTCGCTGCTCCAAGTGCCTAGGTGGTTGCAACCACCAAGAGTAACAAGCGAATCCCATAGCGAAACACGAACACCAAGTGCCTCTAGATGCAAAAACTCAAGCAATGCACTTGGATTCACTACCAATCTAAAAAAGATGATGAAACAATGATGAAGATGAGTGGGAGGGCTTTGGCTAAGCTCACAAGGTTGCTATGTCAATGCAAATGGCCAAGAGAGTGAGCTAGAGCCAGCCAAATGATATTTATAGACATCCCCAAACAATAGAGCCGTTGGCTCAATTATTGGGCTAACTATGGGATGACCAGGCATGCAGGTCGTGTGCACCAGATGCGTCTGGTGTGGTGACCAGATGCATCCGGTCACTGCATTCGATCGCAGCCTGATCGCCATGTGTCTTTTCAAATTGTTTAGCCATTTGCGCCGAACGGCTAATACTACATGATCAGACGCACTGTTAGAAAATGACCGGACACGGGAGACGCAGCGTCCGGTCGAGTCCAGAGAGCTCCTAGAGCCGCTCTGGGCCAACTGGATGCGTCCGGTCACACCGAATCGGACGTTCCCAGCGTCTGATCAATTATTGCGCTGAAAACCCGAGACTTGCTGGTTCACACCGGATGCGTCCGGTGTGGCGACCGGACGTGTCCGGCCACTACGTCCGGTCGAGTTTAGAGAGCTCCCAGAGGTGCTCGACTACGATTGGACTCGTCTGGTGTGGCCGACCGAACACACCCCTACGTCCGGTCCTCTCTAGACTAACACCCGCGCCCCACATCACCTCGACCGAACGCTAAACTATGATTGCTCAGCGTCCGGTCACTACTACGACCCAGAGTCCGGTCACTTCGTCAACTCTGCCGCATCTAGCCAGAATACTAGATGCATCCGGTTATGATTATCAGACGTGTTCGGTCACGTCGGGAAGATACCGGATGCGTCCGGTCCTCACATCAGACATGTCCGATCACCCCTTGACCAGTGTAATCAACTCCTTTTCAACTCTATCTTCTTTACCCTTGCTCAAATGTGCCAACCACCAAGTGTATCACCATGTGCACATGTGTTAACATATTTTCACAAATGTTTTCAAGGGTGTTAGCACTCCACTAGATCCTAAATGCATATGCAATGAGTTAGAGCATCTAGTGGCACTTTGATAACCGCATTTGGATACGAGTTTGACCCCTCTTAATGGTACGGTTATCGATCCTAAATGTGATCACACTCACTAAGTGTCTCGATCACCAAAACAAAAAAGCTCCTATCAAGTTTCACCTTTGCCTTGAGCTTTTTGTTTTTCTTTCTTCTTTTCCAAGTCCAAGCATTTGATCATCACCATGCCATCACCATCATCATGTCATGATCTTCACCATTGCTTCATCACTTGGAGTAGTGCTACCTATCTCATAATCAATTTGATAAACTAGGTTAGCACTTAGGGTTTCATCAATTCACCAAAACCAAATTAGAGCTTCCAATCTCTCCCTTTTTGGTAATTGATGACAACCCTTTCATAAAGATATGAATTGAAATTAAATTGAATCTATGTTGCTTGCCCAAGCATATTTACCATGTGTAAAAGGATATGGACAAGTTTCATGAACCCCATATGGTAGCAATTGCTCCCCCTACATATGTGCTAAGAGTTTGGATTGTGGCTTGCACATATGCTTAGATAGGAAATATATGAGACAATGTCTACCAAATGATGCTAAGGTATAAGAGATGGACCTTTGAAGCGTGATACCAATCGGAGTGCACCAATATACTATCCTTAGCACCATGAGTAACTAGACATACACAAAAACTAGAATACCCCATGAGATCAACATTAGAAGCAAGGGTCTAGTTTTCATAAAATGAGCATGAGTCTAGTTACTTAACCTATGCATGCTAGTTTTTCATATCATCAATTAATCCTACAAGTAGCATACACCACACAAGTATGGATATTGAAATTTAAAAGTTGTGCCATGCAAGCAAACATATAAAATGCACATTCAAATGCACCATACAAGTTCATGAGCTTGCTCCCCCTACTTGTGTGCTTAAAAGTTAATTGATCCCTTACTTTGTCATATCTCTTCTCCTATGTCAATTTCTCCCCCTTTGTTGTCTTTTCACTATCTTTGTATACTATTTCTCCCCCTTTGTCATCAATGACCACAAAGGCTTAAGTTATAGATAGGTTAGGATTATTAATGTCAATCAATGGGGTGAAGATCATTTTCCCAAATTTGGTCCAATCTAGATCATTTGCCAAAGATATTTAACTCATTTTGATCTAAGGACAAGCTTCTTCACACCTCCAAATAAGGGTTATCTTGTACCATGTTGAGTTAAACACTTATAGCTCATTTTCTAGATCAAACACTAGGTTTACAAGCCCACCAACATATCATATGCTAACACTAGACCAAATTAAGCATAGAAGCAATAGTGGTACCATACAAACATCAAAATCATTTGATTTTCATGAATGAGCCTTTTAAATGTGAAAGATGACTAGATGCACTAATCATGTCATTAGTAAAGATGAATGCCATGCCAATGAACTTTTATCTTGGATTTCATCTAATGGCTTGGTGAATATATCGGCAAGTTGATCTTCGGTGCTTACACTCTCAATGCAAATGTCCCCTTTTTGTTGGTGATCTCTTATGAAATGGTGGCGGACATCAATGTGCTTTGTTCTTGCATGTTGAACCAGATTGTTGGTTAACTTGATTGCACTCTCATTGTCACATAGCAATGGCACTCTTTTGAACTTGATTCCAAAGTCATTCAAGGTGGCCTTCATCCAAAGTATTTGTGCACAACAACTACCAGCGGATATGTATTTGGCTTTGGTGGTTGATAATGCAACACTATTTTGCTTCTTTGATGACCATGAGACAAGTGATCTTCCCAACAATTGATATGTGCCCGAGGTGCTCTTCCTTTCAACCTTGCAACCCACATAATCTGAGTCGGACTAACCGACTAGCTCAAACTTTGCTCCTTTGGGATACCACAAACCAACATTTTGTGTATGCTTCAAGTACCTCAATATTCTCTTTGTAGCCTTCAAATGACTTTCTCTTGGTGAGGCTCGAAATCTTGCACACATGCATACACTAAACATGACATCCGGCCTTGATGCGATCACATAGAGTAGGTTTCCAATCATAGAACGATACAATTTTTGATCCACCATATTGCCACTTGCGTCACTATCCAAGTTGCCATTTATTCCCATTAGTGTACTAATGGCTTTGCTATCACTCATGCCAAACTTTTTGAGCATGTCTTTGATGTACTTGCCTTGACTCACAAATGTACCATTCTTTAATTGCTTGATTTCAAGAACAAGGAAGTAACTTAACTCTTCAATCATGGACATTTCAAACTCATTAGCCATCATCTTTCCAAACTCTTCACAAAAGTCTTGATTGGTTGATCCAAATATGATGTCATCAACATAGATTTGCAACACAAATAAGTCTTTGCCAATCTTCTTGGTGAAAAGAGTGGTGTCAACCTTGCCCATCATGAACCTTTTAGAGAGTAGAAAGTCCCTCAATCTCTCATACCATGCTCTAGGAGCTTGCTTCAATCCATACAATGCAACTTGTACACATGGTCGGGCTTCTTGTCATCTTCAAAACTAGGAGGTTGCTCAACATATACTTCTTCATTGATGTAACCATTGAGAAATGCACTCTTGACATCCATTTGATAGAGCTTGATGTTGTGGGCACAAGCATAGGCTAATAAGATTCTAATTACTTCCAATCTAGCAACCGGGCATATGTTTCTCCAAAGTCAAGACCTTCAACTTGTGTATATCCTTGTGCTACCAATCTTGCTTCGTTCCTTACTAATATCCCATCTTGATCTTGCTTGTTTCTAAAGACCCATTTGGTTTCAATCACATTGTGTCCCTTTGGTCTCTCTACTAATTCCCATACTTGATTTCTTGTGAAGTTATTCAATTCTTCATGCATAGCATTCACCTAATCAATATCCTTCAATGCTTCATCTATCTTCTTTGGTTCGATGGGTGACATAAATAAGAAATGCTCACAAAATGAAGCCAATCTTGATCTAGTTTACACACCTCTTGAAATATCACCAATGATAGTGTTTAATGGAAGATCCTTTGCAATATTGGTTAGTTGGAGTATTGAAACTTGATTGCTTGCACTTGCTTGATTATTGGATTGAGATGATGCACTAGCCACTTGATCTTGTTCATAATCATGAGAGCCACTTGTACTAGCTTGATTTGTATCATCTTGCACATTTGAGTTAGAGAGTACTTGCACTTGATCATATTCATCATCATTCACTTGCCTCGGCCTCAATTCACCAACATCCATGTTCTTCATGGTATTTGAAAGTTGAATGCCTCTAAAATCTTCCAAGTTCTCATTCTCTTCTTGTGAACCCTTGGTTTTATCAAATTCAACATCATAAACTTCCTCAAGTGTACCACTATCCAAATTCCAAACTCTATAAGCTTTGCTAGTAGTTGAATATCCAAGTAGGAATCCTTCATCACATTTCTTATAAAACTTGCCCAATTCTAAAAGCTCACATTCATATTTGAGCTTTTAGAATTGAAACATGTGATTGAAACACATGCAACATTGCTTGTTATTTTATGTTTCCTTGTATATATGCCTATGATCAGGAGTGAATACATGTAAATGATGGATGTGAGTCACTAAAACATATTAGCTACACTTATGATAACTAGTGGAACAATGTTCATGAAGATCATTTTGTCTAATCAAGTACTTAAGTGATGCTATGCATGTGGACCTGGACAGCTCTATGTGGAACCAATGCATGAAATGAGTGTGTGACCTTACAAATAGCTTAAACATGTTTAGAAGATCATTATGAACAACTTTGGTATTCACGGTTAGGGCTAAAGTGGTCACTAAGTCATAATTCATGTATAAGTCATCTTTTGAATGTAATGTGTTTGACCAAGTTTGAACTATGTCATAGAGACCTTGCATGGATGTGGTCACTAAAGCAAAGTTGTAGTATTTGATGAGGGGAACAACTTTTATTTTTAGGTCATAGACTGGTTTAGCTCCTAACATGCTTGAATTAGACTCACAAGATTCAACAATTTACTGTTTTCAGCACTTGGAGAAATTTTCTAAGTCATAAACCCTGACAGGGCTGATAAGCTCACATTGGTGATGATATTACTCGATTTTGGTTGAGATTTAGCACATGATTCTTTAAGAGTAATTAGAGCTGGGACTTAGGGCTACGAGTTCTATTTAGGTTGTTTGCACTAACAAGCTATGGATTAGGAGATTTAATTGCTTCAAATCGCATCGTTAGGCTCGGTTCGAGGCTCTAATGACCAACTCATTCGGTCTTCAGTGGCCGACTGGTAGCAGAGCATGGTCGCTGTGTGGAGGGAACGAAGCCGCGTGTCACCGCCAATCTGAGCAGCCAGGCCACATTGAGCCACAACGCGCCTTCATCATCCCCAGCACTCACCCGCTCCATCCCCGCGCTCCCATTTCATTCTGTGCCTCTTCCTTTGCCCACCCGCAGTAGACGCAGCAGCGGACAGTGGCGCCATCACCATTGCTGGCCACCCCACTCGCCTTATGCCATGTCACATCACTCCTCTGCCACCACAGTAGTGCCATTGCCACTCCACCAAGCACCGCGCCACCTCCGCCGAGCACCGCGTCAACTCCACCGAGCACCGCGCCAACTCCGCCGAGCACCGCAGCCACTCCACCATCATCCTAGAGTCTCACCGTGACCACATTTGTTTACTAACCGCACCCGGTAAGTCGTCGTGGCCGCACCGCCTCTGACCGCCTTTCGCCATAGTGGTTGGTACTCTAGAACCGCCATCGTGTGCAGCAGCTCGTAGACTCATTAGATCCAGTCGTAGCGGTCACCACCGGTGTAGCGGTGTCGTCCTGCTCTACCGTGGCGCCATTGATGCCACCGCCATGCTTAGCTCCATCAATAGGTCCAGCTTGTCAGCTCAATAGGTGCGGGAGGTCATGGGGATCACCGTTGGGTCGGTGCCGTCGCCGGAGAGGGTCACCGTCGGCAAACTTTGGTTGTCCCGCTCCGAGCTCTGTATTGCCGTAACTGACATGTGGGGTTGACTGAACAAAGGGCTCCAGCTATCAGTGACTCAATGAAGAAAGCTAGTTCATTTGTTTTTAGTTTTGTTGCAAACTTTGAAAAAAATGATAAGTAGGGTTGTAGAGATCCAAATCTTCTGAACCAAATTTTGTAGTGTTGCTTAGGAAGTGTAGTATTTTATCAAAATATAAAATCTGTTGCTTGACACTTTTCACTATGGTTTCCTATTTATGTTGTTTTAAGCCTTTATGCCTTGCCATTTTTGCGTAGGATGTTTTACTTGGTAGAATGGCATGAAACTTTTACAGTAGTCTATTGGTAGCACTCGTAAGCCACTGTAAATTTCTAAGAATTTGTGATGTACATTTGGTATATGTTTATCATTTAACCTAAGTATTTTAGTAAATTGATAAAGGCATTTAAATAATTAGATTATGATTAAGCATGATGTTTTCTATGGTTCTTATGATGCATAGTAACTATTGATGTCAATGGTAAGGCTTAGAAGCCATTGATTGTATACACATAACTAATTATCGCTTTATCATTCAAATACAAGACTACATATATAGTTTTGAATGTGTGGATGGTTTCGTATGGATAATGGTCTCTGCTGTAAAACTTGTTAATAACAAAGTTGTAGATAACTTACTAATCTACCTTGTGTTAAATTTTCACATCCATAGGACTTAGGGTTTTTGAGTTCTAGCTGTTACAAGTTTGCTATCCGAAAGGTTTACTTTCTAGATAGATTTGATTGAATGATTTGTTTGCCCTACATAACCCTTGAATCACAGTGAGAGTATTAAAAAGAAAGTTGTAGATAATTTTATAAGCTTTCCAGAAAGTCCAAGATCACCACTTTTGGATAAGTAGAACTTCAGTTATGAGTAAAACAAGTAGCTGCTGTTTTGTGATATAGTAAATGCATTGTTGAAGTAGTTGATTAAATAATCAAGAAGAGATATGCACATACTCAGTAAAATGTGATGCACTTGTTATTACTTTAACACCATGCTATTAAGGATACTTATAAGAATGCATTCATCAAGTATCATCATACTATATTTGTCAGCATGTATGCATTCGCAATATCTTATGCAGTATCCATGCATATAGGATCCACAGAGGAGATAATGTTGCTGGAATTCAACGAAGGAGAGGAAGGGGACCAGTAGGAGATTCCTCAAGCTACAGCTCTCGAAGGCGAGGAGCAGAACCCATAAGAGCTTCCGGAGTGCCCTGACCACCGCCCCACTTCCTTTCTGAAAGGCAATCCCCGGAGCATTCTAAGTCTCCTGTTATTTTACAAAATATTACTCAAGTCCTTATGATTGATGCATTAGGTTATAAGAGTTGATTGGAAGCACTTGATGCATATAAATTCCTTGTCCAGAAATAATACCTTTAACCCTATATAGGTCCAGGATCGAGTATATGCTTAGCCATGCTTAGACCGGTAGAAGTTAGGTGATTTCCTGTCACCTGCGAGATATAGGTGGATACCGAAGCACGGTTGGCTATATTTACTATCGTGGAAAAGAACTATGGGGTAATGTAAATCAAGGTTCGACGGAGTCTATGGTAGGTTGACTCATGTGATTCTATCTATGCCGATTAAGGACCGTCACCGTGCACCTAAAGGCTGAGTATGCGTCCCATCAGTTGCAGGGACCAGCAGGGATCTGGTGGACACATTTCTTGTCCTCTCTACCTGCTAATGCGCAAGTAACATGGGAGCAGTTCAAGTTGGCTTTTCGGGGGCATCACATTCCTCCAGGCCTAATGTGCATGAAGGCAGCTGAATTTATGAGGCTCACCCAAGGGACAA
Source organism: Miscanthus floridulus (assembly GCF_019320115.1). Classification (NCBI taxonomy): domain Eukaryota; kingdom Viridiplantae; phylum Streptophyta; class Magnoliopsida; order Poales; family Poaceae; genus Miscanthus; species Miscanthus floridulus. The sequence continues at coordinate 69,162,529 of NC_089582.1, read as the reverse complement.
AGACCCTCATAGAATATATGCATGCGTTCAATAACATGTCTAGGTATGCTCTAGGTTTTGTGGATACCGAGGAGAAGAAGATAGAGAGCTTCAAGTGGGGTCTTGGCACAAAACTGATGAAGACCATAGCAAATTCCAAGTGCACCACCTATAACGAGTTTATTAGTGATGCTCTGACCTAGGAAAATCATAACAACTTGCATGCGACAGCTAAGGGTCATAAGAGGGCATTTGAGGCAGGTGCCTCCAGATCTTCATAGTATAGAGCTCCGATCACAGCTAGGCCATAGTTCCGCCCACCTGCACCTAAGTTCAGGCCTCCACCACCAAAAGCTTAGAATAGCCGGCCTTAGAAAGTGTTCCGTAAGGCATTCACTATTGCCTTACCTAAAGGAAATGGCAGTTAAGGAAACTCCACTGGACCTAGGAGTAATCAACCTTGCTACAACTACAATCAAGTGGGTCATTGGGCCAAGGAGTGGCCCCACCCAAAGAAGAATGCCAATCAGAATCAGAACAATCAGAGGCAGGCGAACACAAGGGCACGTCTGGGATACATACACTATCCCGCTGTTGAGGAAGTGCCCGCTGGAGAAGTTGTCACGGCTGTTATGTTTCTTGTCAACAAGCATCCCGCTATTGTTTTATTTGATTCGGGAGCTTCTCATTTATTTATGAGTCAAGCATTTGCATCTAGACATGATCAGAAAATCATTGAAGTAAGCAAGGGTGGTTATAATATAAGTTCGGCTGGGGATACTATTTCTACAAATAAGATAGTCAGAAACGTGTTCATCTCTATTCTAGAGAGGGAGTATACAACAGATTTGATAGTATTGCCAGGGTTGTCCATAAGTCTAATCTTAGGCATGAATTGGATGAAGGATCATGGTGTTCTCATTGACACTAGCACTTGTACTATTATGTTGAGAGAACCTAAGGGAGGGAATGCTTTTCTAGTACCACTCTCCTGAAGTTTTGAACTCCAACACTTAGCTTGTGCTATCCAAACCACTACCCTTTGTGATATCCCTGTGGTTTGTGAGTTTCTAGATGTATTTCTAGAGGAGTTACTAGGTTTACCACCTGATAGGGATGTGGAATTTAAGATTGAGTTAGTGCCAGGTACGGCACCTATCTCAAGAAGACCTTATAGGATGCCACCAAATGAGTTAGCAGAACTTAAGATTCAATTATAGGATCTGTTGGACAAAGGTCTCATTCAACCTAGTTCATCTATGTGGGGATGTCCAGCATGGTTTGTAAAAAATAAGGACAAGTCCTTGAGAATTGTGTGGATTACAGACCACTCAATGCTGTGACCGTCAAGAACAAGTACCCGTTGCCCTGCATCGACATCTTGTTCGATCAGTTGGCAAAGGCGAAGGTATTCTCCAAGATTGACTTAAGATTAGGCTATCATCAGATAAAGATTAGGCCAGAGGATATACCTAAGACTACTTTCTCCACTAGGTACAGCTTATATGAGTATTTGGTTATATCTTTCGGACTAATGAATGCTCATGCCTACTTCATGTATCTGATGAATTCGGTATTCATGCCCGAGCTCAACAATTTCCTTGTCGTGTTTATCGATGAGATATTGATTTATTTGGAGAACGAGGCAGATCATGCAGAGCATCTGAGGATTGTTCTATCCAGATTGAGGGAGCATAAGTTGTATGCAAAATTGAGCAAGTGTGAATTTTGGTTGAGCAAAGTACCTTTCTTAGGTCATATCTTATTGAGAGATGGAATATCTGTAGACCCATCAAAAGTACAAGAGGTCAAGGATTGGAAGGCCCTGACTTCGATTCATGAAGTTCGGAGTTTTCTAGGGTTAGCAGGATATTATCGTCATTTCATTCTAGATTTCTCAAAGATAGCCAAGCCCATGAATAGGCTACTTCAGAAGGATGAAAAGTTCAATTAGACACCAGAATGTGAAATAGCTTTTCACACTCTCAGGACTCTGTTAACTACAACGCCTGTTTTAGCACAACCCGACGTTGAGAAGCCTTTCGATGTATTTTGTGATGCATCGGGTATAGATTTGGGGTGTGTGCTCATGCAAGAAGGAAGAGTTATTGCATATGCTTCTCGGCAGTTGAGAAAACATGAAGTCAACTACCCCACGCATGATTTGGAACTTACAACAGTTGTTCATGCATTAAAGATATGGAGACATTATTTATTGGGCAATGTATGTCATATATATACTGACCATAAAAGTCTCAAGTATATCTTTACCCAACCAGAGCTGAAAATGAGACAATGAAGATGGCTACAACTGATTAAGGACTACAATTTGGAAGTACATTACCATCCGAGGAAAGCCAATGTTGTAGCCGATGCACTTAGTCAGAAATCTCATTGCAACACTGTAGAAGCATTGTTGGAAGATGGCTTCAATTTGTTACATCATGTTGTACTACACAATATCACTATCAGTTGTTCACTTGAGAGCAAAATCATAGAGCTACAGCAGATAGATGTAGGTATAAGTCACATCAAAAGAAAGATGCAAGATCAAGAAACCAAGCATTTTAGATTAGATGAAAAGGGTGTACTATGGTTTGAGGACCGACTTGTGGTACCAAAAGACCGTGAGCTTAGAAATCAAATTCTAGAGGAAGCTCATTCATCCAAATTGTCTATCCATCCGGGTAGCAGTAAGATGTATCAAGATTTGAAAACCCGTTTTTGGTGGACTAAGATGAAGAAGGAGATCGCAGCCTATGTCGCTAGGTGCGATAACTGCAGTAGAGTAAAAGCTATTCATATGAAATCTGCTAGGTTACTTTAGGCATTGCCTATTCTAGGTTGGAAATGAGAAGAAATCAGCATAGACTTTATCATAGGCCTTCCAATGAGACAACAAGGTCATGATTTAATATGGGTCATTGTAGATCGTCTCACTAAGTCAGCACATTTTATACCTATGAACGTAAGGTATCACGTGGGGAAGTACGCTGAGCTGTATGTTTCTCAGATTGTGAGACTATATGGAGTACCTAGGACCATAATCTTAGACCGAGGACCACAATTCATAGCTCATTTCTAGGAACACTTGCACCAGGCTTTAGGAACTAAATTGATCAGAAGTTTGGCATACCATCCGCAAACTTCAGGACAGACTGAGCGAGTGAACCAGATCTTAGAAGATTTGTTGAGAGCTTATGTTATATCTTCCAAGGGTTCATGGGAGAAATGGTTACCTTTAGCTGAGTTCTCCTACAACAACAGTTATCAAGCAAGCATCAAGATGGCTCCGTTTGAAGCCTTGTACGACAGAAAATGTAGAACTCCATTGAATTGGATTGAGCCCGATGAAAGGAGATATTTTGGTATTGACTTTGTCAATGAAGCTAAAGAGCAAGTGCGTATTATCCAACAGCATATGAAGGCATCTCAATCGAGACAAAAGAATTACGCTGATAAAAGAAGAAGACCACTGACTTTTGAAGTGGGTGACTATGTATACTTGAAAGTATCACCCATGAAAGGGGTGAAGAGATTTGGAGTGAAAAAGAAGCTTGCGCCTAGATATGTAGGGCCATACAAGATTATGGAACAGAAAGAAAATGTTGCTTATAAGTTATAACTTCCACCAGAGATGAGTGCAATATTTGATGTCTTCCATGTTTCTTAGTTGAAGAAATGTCTTCGTATACCGGAAGAAGCTATTGCACCCACCAACATAAAACTTCAAGCGGATTTGACCTACGAAGAAAAGCCAATCAGAGTGTTAGAAGAGATGGAAAGAGTAACATGGAGTAAGATCATTAAGTTCTATAAGGTGGTGTGGAACAATCACAGTGAACAAGATGCTACATGGGAACGAGAGGATTATTTACGAGAGGTTTATCCCGTCTTTTTCCAAGAATGGTAGGTCTTGCAAATCTCGGGATGAGATTTTTATAAGGGGGAGGGGCTGTAACACCCTAGGTGTTAGCCTTGCATAAATTGACTTGCATTGCATGAGCATGAGCATTAATCATTCATATTTGAGCTTTTACAATTGAAACATGTGATTGAAACACATGCAACATTGCTTGTTATTTTATGTTTCCTTGTATATATGCCTATGATTAGGAGTGAATACATGTAAATGATGGATGTGAGTCACTAAAACATAATAGCTACACTTACGATAACTAGTGGAACAATGTTCATGAAGATCATTTTGTCTAATCAAGTACTTAAGTGATGCTATGCATGTGGACCTGGACAGCTCTATGTGTAACCAATGCATGAAATGAGTGTGTGACCTTACAAATAGCTTAAACATGTTTAGAGGATCATTATGAACAACTTTGGTATTCACGGTTAGGGCTAAAGTGGTCACTAAGTCATAATTCATTTATAAGTCATCTTTTGAATGTAATGTGTTTGACCAAGTTTGAACTATGTCATAGAGACCTTGCATGGATGTGGTCACTAAAGCAAAGTTGTAGTATTTGATAAGGGGAACAACTTTTATTTTTAGGTCACAGACTAGTTTAGCTCCTAACATGCTTGAATTAGACTCACAAGATTTAACAATTTACTATTTTCAACAAAAAATTTCTAAGTCATAAACCCTGACAGGGCTGACAAGCTCACATTGGTGATGATATTACTCGGTTTTGGTTGAGATTTAGCACATGATTCTTTAAGAGTAATTGGAGCTGGTACTTAGGGCTACGAGTTCTGTTTAGGTCGTTTGCACTAACAAGCTACGGATTAGGAGATTTAATTGCTTCAAATCGCGTCGTCAGGCTTAGTTCGGGGCTCTGATGACCAACTCGTTTGATCTTTAGTGGCTGACCGACAAGAGAGCATGGCCGCCGCATGGAGGGAATGAAGCCGCGTGTCACCGCCAGTCTGAGTAGTCAGGCCACATTGAGCCACAACGCGCCTTCATCATCCCCAGCACTCACCCGCTCCATCCCCGCGCTCCCATTTTGATCTCTGCCTCTTCCTTTGCCCACCCGCAGTAGACGCAGCAGCGAACAGCGCCACCCTCTCCATTGTCAGGCCACCCCGCTCACCTTGCGCTGCGTCACGTCGCTCCTCTGCCACCACAGCAGTGCCGTTGCAACTCCACCGAGCACCGTGCCAGCTCCATTGAGCACCGTGCCAACTCTGCCGAGCACCGCAGCCACTCCACTGTCATCCTAGAGTCTCACCCCACCCACATTTGTTTACTAACCGCACCCGGTAAGTCATTGTGGCCACACCACCTCCGACAGCCTTTCGCCATAGCGGTTGGTACTCTAGAACCGCCGTCGTTTGCAGCAGCTCGTAGACTCATTAGATCCAGTCGTAGCAGTCACCACTGGTGTAGCACCATCATCCTGCTCTGTCGTGCCACCATTGACGCCACCGCCGTGCTTAGTCAATAGGTCCAACTTATCAGCTCAATAGGTGCGGGAGGTCATGGGGATCACCGTTGGGTCAGTGCCATCGCCGGATAGGGTCACCATCGGCGAACTTCGGTTGTCCTGCGTCGCGCTCTGTATTGCCGTAACTAACGTGTGGTGTCGACTGAACCAAGGGCTCCAGTTGTCAGTGACTCGATGAAGAAAGCTAGTTCATTTGTTTTTAGTTTTGTTGCAAACTTTGAAAAAATGATAAGTAGGGTTGTAGAGATCCAAATCTTGTGAACCAAATTTTGTAGTGTTCCTTAGGAAGTATAGTATTTTATCAAAATATAAAATCTGTTGCTTGACACTTTTCACTATAGTTTCCTATTTATGTTGTTTTAAGCCTTAATGCCTTGTCATTTTTGCATAGGATGTTTTACTTGGTAGAATGGCATGAAACTTTTACAGTAGTCCATTGGTAGCACTCGTAAGCCACTGTAAATTTCTGAGAATTTATGACGTACATTTGGTATATGTTTATCATTTAACCTAAGTATTTTAGTAAATTGATAAAGGCATTTAAATAATTAGATTATGATTAAGCATGATATTTTCTATGGTTCTTATGATGCATAGTAACAGTTGATGTCAATGGTAAGGCTTAGAAGCCATTGATTGTATACACATAACTAATTATCACTTTATCATTCAAACACAAGACTGCATATATAGTTTTGATTGTGTGGATGGTTTCATATGAATAATTATCTCTGTTGTAAAACTTGTTAATAACAAAGTTGTAGATAACTTACTAATCTACCTTGTGTTAAATTTTCACAGCCATAGGACTTAGGGTTTTTGAGTTCTAGCTGTTACAAGTTTGCTGTCCGAAAGGTTTACTTTCTGGACAGATTTGATTGAATGATTTGTTTGCCCTACATAACCCTTGAATCACAGCGAGAGTATTAAAAAGAAAGTTGTAGATAATTTTATAAGCTTTCCAGAAAGTCTAAGATCACCACTTTTGGATAAGTAGAACTTCAGTTATGAGTAAAACAAGTAGCTGTTGTTTTGTGATATAGTAAATGCATTGTTGAAGTAGTTGATTAAATAATCAAGAAGAGATATGCACATACTCAGTAAAATGTGATGCACTTGTTATTACTTTAACACCATGCTGTTAATAATACTTATAAGAATGCATTCATCATGTATCATCATACTATATTTGTCAGCATGTATGCATTCGCAATATCTTATGTCGTATCCATGCATATAGGGTCGACAGAGGAGATAACGTTGCTGGAATTTAACGAAGGAGAGGAAGGGGACCAGCAGGAGATTCCTCAAGCCGTAGCTTCCGAAGGCGAGGAGCGGAACCTAGAAGAGCTTCTGGAGTGCCCTAACCACCGTCCCACTTCCTTTCTGAAAGGCAATCCCCGGAGCATTCTAAGTCTCCCAGTATTTTACAAAATATTACTCAAGTCCTTATGATTGATGCATTAGGTTATAAGACTTGATTGGAACCATTTGATGCATATAAATTCCTTGTCTAGAAATACTACCTTTAACCCTATATAGGTCTAGGATCGAGTATATGCTTAGCCATGCTTAGACCGATAGAAGTCGGGTGATTTCCTATCACCTGTGAGATATAGGTGGATACCGAAGCATGGTTGGCTATATTTGCTATCGTGGAAAAGAACCATGGGTAATGTAAATTGAGGTCGGACAGAGTCTATGGTAGGTTGACGCATGTGATTCCATCTGTATCGATTAAGGACCGTACCGTTGTTGGCACTTCTGACAAGATTGAACGCATGCCTATCACTTAGCTGGCCGAATAACTCAGTCCGACCGTGAAGCCAAGTAGCTCAACTCAGTGATGCGCACACGCCTATGCAACGCGTGTAGCAAGTTGTGTGGCCCGATCTTCTTGTAGGATCTGCGAATTTGATAACTTGTCGCTGCGTGACCTAGTGAAGAGGCAGTGCACCGTGAGGCTGTTCACACGACGAACTACCGAGACAATCACCCTTTCACGTACCAATGAAATAGCCCATGCAATCTTGCCCTATAGATGTGAAGGCACAAACTGGGTGAACCACAGTTCGGCGTTCTACAACTCCCTCAGGAATCGAAAGAACAAGTGTTGCAAGCCTCACAAGACTCACGCATAAACAAAACTCCATGAGTTTGTGTATTCTGAATTCAGCCAATCAAGATCCAACCTTTCATTGTCTAGTACAAGATCTATATAGAGATAGGGATGTTCAGCTTGGAGTAAATGGCAGCATGCGCATGCACCAGTGGATTTCATGGCGAGTTCGCGCGTCTTTCAGCTTCTGATAGCAGTTACTAAAATGAGCATAACTCTTTATTGGGAAGTCCAAATAATGAGCCGTTTGATGGGCTAGAAAGTAGACTTGAAGACGCTTCCATCCACATATAGAACACCATCTAACTCCTTGTATTATGTCCACGGTGATGCTTGGAATCCGTACCATGTATCAGTCATCTAGCTTCTGGTTGCATTTCCATGCAAAGGTGATGAACCACCATTTTATTCTTGCACACCATAGGCTTCTTGGTTCAAATGTCCAGAGGCTTGAATCCATCTTCATCCCATGTTGGTTCATACACTCCATCATTCCTAAGGACATTGGAATAAGAACTCAAAAGCATAGGCTCATTCAACATAAACTGATTATTAAACATAAGGTTAGCATTCACCTGAGAATGAATTTCCTTCTCCAATTGTTTAGCTCTACTTCTTGTAATTGGACCAGCTATATCAAGTGGAGTTTCATTTGAAGATGAGTGAATGCTAGGAATGTCCTCATTAGCCTCCCCCTCTTGAGAAGGAGTCATCCTCGACTCAGGCTCACCAACAAATGGAAGCAAGTCTATGACATTGAATGTTGTACTCACATTGGAATATTCAGGTGGCAGCTCAATTTTGTAAGCATTATCATTTATCTTGTGTAAAACCTTGAATGGACCATCACCCCTTGGAGACAACTTACTCTTGCACTGTTGGGGAAATCGATCCTTGCGTAGATGCAACCAGATGAGGTCTCCGGGCTGGAATGTAACCTTCTTCTTACCTTTGTTCGCTTGCTTTGCATATTGTGCTAATTTCTTCTCGATATTCCTTCTTGTCTTATCATGTAGCTTCTTGAGAAAATCTGATCCCTTTGCTGCATCCAAGTTAACTTGTTCCTGTAATGGTAAAGGCAAAAGATCCATGGGAGTATGCGGTTTAAACCCATAAACAATTTCAAATGGACAAAAGTTTGTTGTGGAATGGACTGCCCTATTATAAGCAAATTCAACATGTGGAAGGCAGTCTTCCCACTACTTCAAATTCTTTTTCAACACAGCACGCAACATGGTGGACAAGGTACGGTTGACAACTTCAGTTTGCCCATTGGTTTGAGGATGATAAGTGGTGGAAAATAACAACTTTGTACCAAGTTTAGCCCATAATGTCTTCCAAAAATAGCTTAGAAATTTTGTATCCTGGTCTAAAACAATAGTCCTTGGTACTCCATGTAAACGAACGATCTCCCTGAAAAACAAATCAGCAACGTGTGAAGCATCGTCGTTCTTATGACATGGAATAAAATGTGCCATTTTAGAGAATCGGTCAACAACAACAAAGATAGAATCCCTCCCCCTCTGAGACCGAGGTAACCCCAAAATAAAATCCATGGATATATCTTCCCAAGGTACATTCAGAACTGGTAATGGAGTATAAAGACCATGGGGATTAAGGTAGAACTTAGCTTTCAAGCAGATTATGCAGCATGCAACATGTCGTTGGACATCACGTCGCATATGTGGCCAAAAGAAATGATCGGAGAGCATGTCCAATGTCTTTTTGACGCCAAAATGACTAGCTAAGCCACCAGCATGTGCTTCCTACAAAAGAACTTGATGAATCGAGCAGGCTGGAATGCATAGTTTGTTAGTCCGAAATAAAAAACCATCATGCACATAATACTTGTCCTAGCCTTTTCCAGCAATGCAATGAGAGAAAGGTTCTTTAAAATTAGAATCAGCTGCATAGAGTGTTTTAATGGATTTCAAACCAAGCACTTTTGTATCTAATTGTGTAACCAAACCACATCTCTGTGATAAGGCATCGGCAACAATATTATCTTTTCCACGCTTATGTTTTACAACATAGGGAAATGTTTTAATGAACTCAATCCATTTAGCATGTCTACGGTTAAGTTTGCCTTGACTTTTTAGATATTTCAAAGTTTCATGATCAGAATGGATGACAAATTCTTTAGGTAACAAATAATGTTGCCAAACTTCCAAAACTCGAACTAAGGCATAAAGCTCTTTATCATAGATAGAATAATTCAGATGTGGACCATTCAACTTTTCAGAAAAGTAGGCAATAGGTTTACCTTCTTGAAGTAGTACACCTCCTATGCCAATACCACTTGCATCACATTCGATCTCAAATGTCTTACCAAAATCAGGAAGTTGTAGCAGCGGTGCTTCACAAAGCTTTGTTTTCAGCTCATTGAAGGCTTGGTTTTGTTCATCACCCCACTTGAATGGAACATCCTTCTTTATCAAATTGTTGAGGGGTGCAGCGATGATGCTAAAATCTTTAACAAAACACCTATAAAAACCTGCAAGACCATGAAAACTTCGAACTTGACTCACATTTGTAGGTGTAGGCCAATCCTTTATTGCTTTAATATTTTCTTCATCATCTTGAATTCCATCTGCAGAAACAACAAATCCAAGAAAAACAACACGGTCTGTGCAAAATGTGCATTTAGCAATGTTTCCATACAATTTGTCAGCTCTCAAAACAGCAAGAACTTGACGGATATGATCAAGGTGTTCATCAAATGATCTGCTATAGATCAGGATATCATCAAAATAAACAACAACAAATTTGCCAATGAAAGCTCTTAACACATGATTCATCAAACGCATAAAAGTTGAAGGAGCATTCGTCAAACCAAAGGGCATCACAAGCCATTCATAGAGACCAAATTTAGTTTTAAATGTTGTTTTCCATTCATCACCTATTTTCATTCAAATTTGATGATAACCACTACGTAAATCAATCTTGGTGAAAATAGTTGAACCACTCAGCTCATCTAACATGTCATCAAGCCTTGGAATAGGGTGACGATATCGAACGGTTATAGCATTGATAGCACGACAATCAACACACATACGCCAAGAACCATCTTTCTTTGGAACTAACAAAACAAGAACAACACATGGTGATAAGGATTCATGAACATACCCTTTGTCCAAAAACTCTTTTACCTGTTACTGAATTTCCTTTGTTTCTTCGAGGTTTGTGCGGTATGCTGGACGGCTGGGAAGAGAAGCACCAGGGCCAAGTCAATTTGATGCTCAATGCCATGAAGTGGGGGAAGTCCAGCTGGTAGCTCATTAGGAAAAACATCCTCAAAGTCCTGTAACAAATCAAGAACAACACTAGGCAGCGAGCAAGGTAAGTCGTTAGTGGAAAGTAAAACCTCCTTGTACAACAGTACAAAGAATGGGCCTATAGTGTTTGTCACATCTCTCAAATCACTCCTGCTCACAAATAAGCACTCAGTTTGGTGTGGCTATTTTAAAGTGGAATGAGGCTTTATGTGCCTGGATGCTTTAGAACTATCTTCCTTACTAGTGTTGTGGGTCTCACACAGTTTTCTTTTTTCAAATTCCTCTCTTTTTTTGTGAGCCACATCTGAAACATGTATCTCCTCTGGAGATAATGGAACAAGAACCACCTTCTTGTCATTAGCAATGAAAGTGTATTTGTTAGACCGTCCAAAATGCACCGAATCCACATCAAATTGCCAGGGCCGACCAAGCAGCAAATGGCATGCTTGCATGGGGACAATATCACAATCAACCTCTCCATGATAATCACCAATGGAAAATGACAAACGAATCATGGCTAAAACCTTAACTGTCCCGGAATTATTCAACCATTGCATATGGTATGGATGTGGATGGCGACATGGCTGCAAACCAAGCTTCTCAACAAGCAAAGCATTAACAATATTATTGCAGCTCCCACCATCTATGATGAAACGGCACACTTGTCCTTTCACTTTGCATCGGGACTGAAACAAATTATGGCGTTGTCCTTGTTCAGCAGCAACAAACTGAGTGGAAAGAACTCTCCTAACCACCAAAGAAGGAGATTGTGTACTCATTGTAGAAGGCTCCAAATTAGGAAAATCAGTAAGCAACTCATCAAAATCAGCACTAGTAATCTTGTTAGAAGATGGAGAAATAATATCTTGTAGCATGTTATTGTGAGCAAAAGTTGGAATAGGCTGAATGGCTAAACAATTCAGACCTAGCTCAAATGTACCATCCTCAGCTGAATACTCACAAGTATCAAGATTTAGATCTGCAAATACATTGTTAAACTCTTCATCCTCTTCACTTTGAGAATCATAAGAACCATCAGCAAGTGCAATAATGGTACGCCGATTGGGACATTTGGCTTGCTTATGTCCATGACCACCACACTTAAAACACTCAATCTTGCTTGTCTTTCATTGGGCTACTGTAACAGAGGAGCTAGACTGATTGGAATTTACAGCTTTGCCTCTTGAATCAAAATGTTTGGCAGACATTGAAATTGAACGAGAAGTTGCACGAGATGAAGGTGTGTGCACCTCTGACCCGTGCTGCCGTGAATGGCGCCATGGAGTAGAACTATGAGGAGCTAAAAATGAAGCACGGTTCTTATAAGATTCAGCAAGTTGTCATTCTGCCCTTTTTGCAAAATGTAGCAATTCATCCATAGTGTTGTAATTAGTCATGTCCACCTTGTCTACGATTGGTTTATTAAGACCAACCAAAAATCGAGCCATCATTGATTCCTCATCTTCAGTGATACTGGTACAAAGTAGACACATTTCCATTTCCTAAAAATATTCATCCACTCTACGATGACCTTGGACAAGATGTTTCAGCCTCAAATGTAGCTCACGAGAATAATGGGCAGGAACAAATCTCTGCCTCATTTCTCGTTTCATGTCATCCCAAGTAATACGATCATGTCCAACATGGCGGAAATCAGCACACACTTGATTCCACCAAGTGATTGCATAACCTGTGAACTCAATTGTAGCAAGCTTTGCTTTCTTGACAGGAGGGTAAGTATAGAAATCAAAGATCTGATCAACCTTGGTCTCCCACTCAAAATAATCATCAGCACTTTCCTTTCTGTTAAATTTTGGAATAGACACTTTCACTTTTCTTAAACCATCATCATCACGACGACGATGGCGGTCACGATAACCATGATGGACACCATGCCGATGATCATCCATTTCGGACAACATATCATCATCACCATCATGATCTCTACCTCCAACTAGAACGCGCCGAGCACAACCAAAACCATGGCCAAACCCACCACGTCCATGTCCATGACCAGCGGCATGACGTGGTGCCTTGTTATCCTCATTGTCATCATCCTCATTTGGTGGTGGTTCTCTATGAGGCATGTTCAATTGGAGAGTTTGTAGTTGTTGCATCAAATCATTTATTTGTGTACGCAGCTCCTGGAATTTCTCCACCGAAACAGCGGCACCATCTCCATGTCCTGCCATATTAGTAGAGGGGGAAAAAGGACAATATATATGTGGAATATATGTGGAAACACTCCCTCACCACTTGCTGAACAAGTTCTTTCTCTTCCTGGAAAGGGAAAGAACCGGGGTTGCAATCTGTAGTGGAAGAGTGAAGAGACTACGGTGCAACAGCTCATGGTGCTTTTAAGTGGAGCTTGGTGGGGTAATATGTAAATGGAATGCACTGAAATGTAGTAATGCAAAACCGAATAATAATCCAAGAACTCAAGTCTAAGTTGCTGAATATAAAGGAAAAGATGCTCAAAGAAAGGAACAAGATGTAGGAAGTGGATAGATGAACACCAATTGCACCAACCGAAACTTGTTGCTGCCCAAACCCCTTTGTGGTGTGATGAACACAATTCTCTTTTATTTCTTTTCTTTCCCTTTTTTTTGAACAAGAACTCATTGTTTTCAGTCCTTCTTTTGACCCATATACATCTTTTCTTTTAACCTTTGGACAAACGCAGCACAACTTTCAACTAAAGGGGCACATAAGGATCAACTAAGATGGACGGCACAGCACAAAAACAAGAAACTCGGGTGGAGAATTTGTGGCGGGTAGAAAACAAGGGTGGAACATGTGGGTTTTTTTATTTATATATATGCAGCAAGCAATGACGATCAGAACAAGGGTGGGATGGGTGGGTACATGCAGTAAGCGATTTGATGATTAGAACAATGATAACAACTAGAATGACGTGGAAAAGAAAAATTCAGCAACTAGACAAATCTTAAAGGATTAAAACTCGATAAAGCAAACTACAAAATCAGTAGCACGTATGAATTTAGGCTGTAGGTTTTCTTTTTTGGCTATTAGTGGACAGTAGGTATATAAACTCTATCCTACCAAAAACAAGAACAATCCTAACGAGTAAACAGAGGCTCTGGTACCAGATGTGTAGCAAGTTGTGTGGCCCGATCTTCTTGTAGGATCCGCGAACTTGATAACTTGTCACTGCGTGACCTGGTGAAGAGGCAGTGCACCGCGAGGCTGCCCACACGACAAACTACCGAGACAATCACCCTTCCACATACCGACGAAACAGCCCACGCGATCATGCCCTATAGACGTGAAGGCACAAACTAGGTGAACCGCAGTTCGGCGTTCTACAACTCCCTCAGAAATCGAAAGAACAAGTGTTGCAAGCCTCTCAAGACTCACGCATAAACAAAACTCCATGAGTTTGTGTATTCTAAATTCAGCCAATCAAGATCCAACCTTTCATTGTCTAGTACAAGATCTATATAGAGATAGGGACGTTCAGCTTGGAGTAAATGGCAGCATGCGCATGCACCAGTGGATTTCGTGGCTGGTTTGCGCGTCTTTCAGCTTCTGATAGCAGTTACTAAAATGAGCATAACTCTTTATTGTGAAGTCCAAATAATGAGCCATTTGATGGGCTGGAAAGTAGACTTGAAGACGCTTCCATCCACATATAGAACACCATCTAACTCCTTGTATTCTGTCTACGGTGATGCTTGGAATTCATACCATGTATCAGTCATCTACCATTTTATTCTTGCACACCATATGCTTCTTGGTTCAAATGTCCAGAGGCTTGAATCCATCTTCATCCCATGCTAGTTCATACACTCCATCATTCCTAAGGACATTGGAACAAGAACTCAAAAGCATAGGCTCATTCAACATAAACTGATTATTAAACATAAGGTTAGCGTTCACCTGAGAATGAATTTCCTTCTCCAATTGTTTAGCTCTACTTCTTGTAATTGGACCAGCTATATCAAGTGGAGTTTCATTTGAAGATGAGTGAATGCTAGGAATGTCCTCATTACTCAGGCCAGGCCTCGCTCTGTAAGAGTGCGCACTCTGGATGGTAGTAAGGATGTGCGGGGAGCCAGACTTAGCCCAAGGGCAGGCTGGGCCTAAACGTCCTGGCATTTGGTTGTCCCTGATTGTGCGGCACTGGGCGAACCCATGAAATATGTACTTGAGTTGTACCAAAGGTGACCTAAGGTGACTATTGATCTGGTCTGCCTGGGTTTATGTTAGGAAGAAATTCCCAGCTGGTTTAAATCGATTCGAATTGCCGTCTCTCCCAGATAGTGAGAAACTTGGCTAGCCCCAACATCGTAGTAACTGTACTATGGAATATGATGGTTTGAATGAACATGGAATTATAATACCTACTATGGTTACTATTGTATGCTCTTAAAATGATATACCACATGTTTGGCACAGGATAGTCGCTAATTTAGAGATGGATAGTCATAATTAACTTGATAACAGAATTATAATTGTATAACTGAGTTAATCGTTTTTTATGCAAAATGTTGTTAAGCTATCTCCACTTACACAGCCTTGCATGATCCTTGGAGTCATTTTATTTCTGGTTTATGATGGGTAAGTCTAGCTGAGTACCTTCTCGTACTCAGGGTTTTATTTCCTATTACTGTAGATGGCACTGTGTATCATGGTTATTGCAAGAGTTGCTTCTATCCTGCTATGGATGGGGAGTAAGCCTTGGGCAGGCTTCTTATTTAATCCTTCTACATGCTTTTGTGGACGGTGATCATAGGTTGGCACTGTATCAAACTATGTTGGCAAAGGCTACTTTCAAACTTAATTTGCTTCCGCTTTTATCTATCAAACTTGTTTTGTAATAACTTTGTTTCATACTCTGATGATGGAAATGTATTTGTGAACTTTATATAATATGTGACATGTATGTTGAATCATGTACGATCTTGGTTGTTGTGAATCATTTATCAAGACCTGTCGTGGTACTCGACGGACTACCGGGTTTATATGGGTTCAAGTATGACACTGCGACCGCTTGTGGGCCACCATTGTACTTGTACTCTTATAAATTGGTTGGTTCTGCGATAGAAACCGTCACTACTAGATGAGGTGGAAGTATAAGTGCTATAAGAAGGGTTAGTGGGAGCAATAATGATAGACTTATGGAATAATTCATCAATTATATCACAAGTTAAGCCTACATTACATGTCTCAACATGCTTCTTCTTATTTTGCTCATCAAGCAAAGAGGAATGAGCTTTTTCAAGCTTCTTGTGAGCCTTGCCAAGCTTCTCGTGGGCTTCCTCTATCCTCTCATGAGCTGTATTGAGCTCATCAAAGGCTTGCTTAAGGGCTTTTAGTTCCTTATGCAAGCTTTTGCATTCCCTTCTCTTAATGTCAAATTGTTCTTTAGCATCATCTAGCATGTCAAGTAATTCATCCTTAGTTTGTTCATCATCATCACTATCACTTTCATTTTCATTATCATGTTCCTCATCACTTCCGTCATCACAAGTTTGTACCTTAGTGGCCTTAGCCATGAAACATGATGGAGTGTCGAAGAGAGAAGGCTTCTCATTGATAGCAATGCTTGCAAGTGCCTTCTTCTTGGTGGTCTTTTCATCATCACTATCATCATCATCATCACTTGAGGAGGCATCACTATCCCAAGTGACCACATATGAACCACCTTTCTTCTTCTTCTTGAAGGTCATCTTGTCCTTCTTCTCTTTCTTTTCCTTCTTGTCCTTCTTCTTGTTCTTCTTGTCATCACCATTGTCACTATTATATGGGCATTGAGCAACAAGATGATCCTTGCTTCTGCAATTGAAGCACCTTCTTCATTCTTCCTTGTTCTTGGATGAATACTTCTTTCTTCTAGCATGGTAGCCCTTCTTTATCATGAACTTGCCAAACCTTTTGACAAAGAGAGCCATCTTCTCATCATCCATCTCTTCAAAGCTCAAGTCTTCATCTTCACTTGATGATTCTTGCTTTGCCTTGCCCTTGGATGTTGTGGCCTTGAACGCCACACTCTTCTTCTTCTCATCCTTCTTCTTATCTTTCTTCTCCTTCTTTTCTTCCTTCTCATCATCGTCTCTATATGTATCATCGGTCATTATATCTCCTAACACTTGGTTTGGTGTCATGGTGTCCAAACCACTCCTTACTAGAATAGTGACCAATGTGTCAAATCTTGAAGGTAAGCATCTCAAGAACTTGTGGGAGAAGTCCTTGTCCTTCACCTCTTCTCCAAGTGCTTTGAGATCCTTGACAAGCACTTGAAGCCTATGAAACATCTCTGACACACTCTCATCCTCCTTCATCTTGAAGCTTGCAAACTTCTCCTTGAGAATGTATGCCTTTGCTGATGCGCGTGCTCCTGCTCTATGCGATGGCGCCTGAGGCATCATTCATTGGAACGATGCTTGCAGAGAGAACGCTCCCCAACTCTAAGATCATGCAACGCATCAAGGAGGCGATGGAGCCTTTGTGGGATGATGTGGGTGCCACCCTTGACTTCATCTACCCGGTGTCGGGGCATCCTCCGATGTGGCCAGAGCCAGACTACATCGCCTTCGTAAGTTCCCCTTTCTTTTGCCTTCTCTTCAATTGATTTCTCGACCCCGTGAGACTAACTTTGAGAGGGGTGAGACCAGCCAAGGGACCTCATCCTCATGGATCACATGGCACCACTGCCAAGGGATTCAGTAGTGAGGATGGCGAATCGCGTTGAGGACGAGCGGCTGAGGAAGGCAAACGAGGACAACAAGAGGCAGAAGCAGCGGAAGCTACAGGCGTAGGAATGATGGGAGGACATAGACAGTGATGATGATGATGATGATGGTGACAACAATGAGGTAGCCGATGATATCTAGTGGGACAACCTTGAGAACGAGGATGCGCTGACAGGTATCAATTTGTCCTTGCTGGCATCGGGACCCTTCTAATTCCATGGAGGGGAGGGTTTGTCTAGGGAGCCAGCGGAGGTAGGCCGTACCATCGGCCTACCCTAGGAGCCAATAGAGGCAGGAAGCTCCACCGTCGTGCCCGAGGTGCCAACAGAGGCGGGCGGCTCCGCCGTCACTCCCCAAGAGCCAAAGGGAGTGAGCCCCTCTGCCCAGGAGCAGGGGTGGGCATGAAATGGCCTCGTAAAATGAGGTAGAGTGAGGGTCAGGGGTTCACCCCCCAAACACGTCTGCCGCCCGATGACGCTGAGGTGGGTTATCACTTTCTCTATTTTTCCTGTCTTAGTTGGATTTCAACGTGACTTATGCTTTTTGTCCCTTGTAGCATCGGCAGGCAGCGTAATCCTTTGGCGTTGGTGCCGAGGAAGAGCATCACCCTCCAATTGAGGTGGCAGTCATTGGCTGGTGTTGTGCCTGTTTCGAGCAGGAGCGGTGCTAGTGTGACCGTGTTGTTGGCTGATCAGGCGCTACCCATGGTGACGCCTATGCCCTTGGTGGGACGGGTGGATGTGGGCACTTAAGGAGCGGCTTCGAAGGTCATGGTGCAGCTGGTGAGGGCCATGATACCACTGCTGATGGCAGAATGGATGGGGCTACCGACCGTGCTCGTGGCGCCGATCGTGGTAGGCGTGGCACAGCCAGTCATGACCCTATCGATGCAGGTGGAGGTGGCGGTGGTCATGACAGATGGGTCATAGCCATGCACAACCACAGCGCCTAAGGCACTGGCGTGACCCCGTGCGATCGGTGGCCCAAGCGATGGCGCCTAGCGTGGGTCAGATGGAGGGGGATGCGACCGAGGGGTCCCTGGGAGTCATGGTGCTGGGAGAGGGGTCGACGATGCTTAGAGCTGGTGGGGAGTCATCCCTAGCCCTAACATCAGTGGGTAGTGGCTCGCCCATGTGGGGTGAGCCCCTACTCCATTGGGTGGATCCATAGGATCTGACGTCGATGCTTTTTACCTTGGATGACGCTGCAGAGGGCATGGAGTGGGAGAGCCTGAATGTAGGGATTGCGTTCGTGCTCGAAGCCCTGAACCATGCTATAGGCGCATTGTGCGATGTTGTCGCTCCCTCTGAGCGGGTATTTGCGTAATCCTACTTCTTGCCCTTTTCTTCCTCTATATAGTTTTTGTATCCTGACCATCGTCTTTCTCAATCCCTTATAGCTCATAGCCAAGGGAAATCTCGGTTCCTTCATCAACAGAAGGAAACCTGGACTACCTTATCGAGGAGGCGTGGCTACATAGGGAGGTGATAGCTTAGCTTGTTGTCGCCCAGCAGAGGGTGGCCGAGCTGACTCCCCTCATTGAGGAGGTGGTGAATATTTAGTAGTGGGTGGCCAAGGCCCATTGGGATGCTGATGAGGCCAAGAAGGCGTTCAAGGCCCTATCGGCGAGGTCATAGAAGGATGACAAAGAATCCACTAGGGTGAGGAAGGAGCGGGATGAGTTGCTCCAGAGGGACGCCGAGACCCGCTAGCGGATCCTTCACCTTCTGGGCGAAGTTGAGAAGGAAAGGGATCTGAATTTGGGGGTTGAAGAGAAGGTCGTGGCCCGAGAGAAGAGGGCAAGCCTAGATTTCACAATGGTTGCTCGGCTATGCAAGGAGTGGGATGAACTGATCCAAACCATAGAAAGGCTCCACTCGGAATGCAGCGTGGCTCACGAGGAGCGTGACCAGGCTTTTTGGGAGCATGACTAGGCCTGCCAAGAGCGCTACGATGCACAGTAGAAGGTCGGCTCCCTCTAGGCCGAGCTTGAAAGCATGATGACCTAGAAGCTGGAGGCCAAGAGCATTTCTACTGGGCTGGTGGAGGTGTGGAGAAATATTTAGGCAGAGAGTGACGATCTCGGTATCTTGAGCGCTACCCTCAGAGTGGTCTGCGATGACCTAGAGGTGGTGCGGTAAGAGGGGACTAGCTCACTCGCAGCTCATGTCATTGAGATCATAGCTCGGGTACGCTAGCTCAAGAGGAATGATCTTTGCACTGGGGTCAATCAGTCCTTCATGATTGCTCGCTCTCATTATGGGACAACATCGATCTGGAGGTGATGAGCCATGGCTATGCGCCTGGCTACGAAGTCCACGAGCTGGAGAAGATGGAAAAGGTGGTGGCTCACCTTTTGCAGGACCTGGCAGATAGGATAGAAGACATAGTTCTCCCTAGGAGGGGCTAGTTAGTTAGATAGGTTGGGTGGTCATTCTTGTAATAAGCGGACAAGTTCCGACCCTTCTATTTTGTTCAAACAAGCTTGTTATTTTGTTTTGTTGGAATAAATCTATTCTTTCTCGCTTTTTATGTGTAAAAAGGTTTTAATGCGTTCCAACCCTTTCTATTGTTAAGACCGTAGAGTTTGAGGTGCTGGTGAGAAAACTCTGGTCATGCTGGTAAGCAAGAGCGCCGTAGCCGCTGGGGCGTAGGTTTCTTGTAGTTTGACCAATTTTGCTCAGCATTTGTTTCCACAAACTCTAGGTTTTAATTGTGAGAAAAGGTCAGGCATGGTGACTATTTCAGAAAGGGTATATATATACCCTTGTCAGTCCCTGAGTGAGGCCTGACCCCCTGTCGTTGTAGGGGTCGGGTGTCACTAAACATTGAGGAGAGGATAGCGCAAGTAGTAGGAGAAAGCGTCTCTTGTTTTAGAAACGTTATCCTTAGTTTTCGCACGTACCCCCTCCCTAGGATCTAAGCCATCATTATGTGACCATGCATTCGGTCTCCTTGTGAGTCCAACTTTCCTCGAGCCCCCGCATGTAGCGGGGGTCTGGTCGAGGGTCAGCTCGTCTTTGTGATCGTCACCCTATCCATGGTTTCCACAACCAGAGGGGTTGAGCTAATGTCACTTGCCTCGATGGCTCAAGGGACACGCTCGGTGAGCTCTCTAATGGGTAAGTCCGAGTGGAATCTAGGTCCATCGTTCATGATAGGGTCAACATAGCCCTCATGTGGCATTCCACTGCTCCTTAACCCACCTCCCGGTAGATGCTCGAGTCATTCTAGGGACCGACTCAGGTGGCCCGCTAGCCTTCCCTCGATGGAGATTCTGTGGGCTTAGCTCGAGGTTAGGATCAAACAAGAACATCGAGATGACCCTATCTGCTTCTGAGTGGGTCGAGCAAAGGCCATTGGGGCTAATCTACGTTTTCTCCCCTATCTCTGTTTGATGCAAGGTGGCCTTGAGCCCTTCGTGGGCTGGCCTTCGAACCTCGGTTGGTCGAATTCCTGAGCCAGGGTCAGGTGGCTTGAGCCCCCGAGCCCCATTGGGCTTAGTAGGGGTCAGCCAAGTTTTTTGCGTCGCCTTGTCTACGGTTTCCACAACCGGAGGGGTTGAGCTAACGACACTTACCTTGATGGCTCGAGTGTCATGCTCGGCGAGCTCGCTAACGGGTATGTCTTAGTGGAATCTGGGATCATCGTTCATGATGGGGTCAGCATAGCCCTCATGTGGCATTCCACTACTCCTTAACCCGCATCCCGATAGATGCCTGAGTCATTCCGGTGGCCGACTCAGGTGGCCTATTGGCCTCCCCTCGATGGAGATTCTGTGGGCTTGGCTCGAGGTTAGGATCGGACGAGAAGGTCGAGATGTCCCTGTCCGCTTTAGAGCAGGGTTAGGCAAGGGCCATTGGGGCTCATCTGCATTTTCTCCCCTAGCCTTGTTTGATGCGAGGCGGCCTCGAGCCCTTCGTGGGCCAGCCTTCGAACCCTAATCGGTCATCGCTCATATCGAATGAGGCGACTACCGCTTCATGACACGATGTGAAGCATTGTGATGCAACAATTGCATATGTAATGCTTGGATGCATGGGGTGAATGTATGGATGAATGTATGAATGCATGCATGAGAATGGATGAATGAATGCTCATGCACTGGAAAAGTAATGTGGGGTTTGGTAAAGTTACCTCGATGGCTCTAGTGATGGGTTCAGGGAGCTCTTACCGGATATGTTCGAGTGGGATCCAGGTCCATCGTTCATGATGGAGTTGGCATAACCCACTCGATGCATCCTGCTGCTCCTTACCCATGTCTTAGCAGCGGCCCGAGCCGTCTAATCGACTTGGGCGACCTGCCAGCCTCTCCTCGATGGAGATTCCATAGGTGGGCCCCTCCAAACCCTTCCTAGGAAGGTGGAGGCTAAAGCATGTGGTGCAGGGACAAAACTCTGATCACGCTGGTGAGCAAAAACGTCGTAGCCGCTAGGGCATAGGTTTCTTACGGTCCAACCAATTTTACTCAGAGTTTTTTTCCGCACACTTTGCCTCTAGGTTTTAGTGTGAGAAAGGGTTGGGCATAGAGGATGTCTACTAAAATAGACACTCTTGCTAGCCCCAGAGTGAGGCCCAACCCCTTGTCGTTGCTGGGGTCGGGGGCTCGATAGCGAAATTAATAAGAGAAAACATGCATAAGTTAAGGGTGACCCATATCTCGCTAGTGGTCTAAACCATCCGATCAACTTGGGTGACCCACTGGCATAGGACTTACCTCGATGGCATGAGTGACGGGTTCAGGGGGCTCTTACCGGATATGTTCCAGTGGAATCCAGGTTTGTCGTTCGTGATGGAGTCGAAATAACCCGTATGGGGCATCCTACCGCTCCTTACCCATCACCGGCAGTGGCCAAGCCATTTGATCGACATGTGTGACCCACTGACATAGGACTTACCTATGGAGATAAAGGAATAGATCACCCCCCTATGAAATTAGTTAGGTAGATACGCCAGGCGACGAACTTGTATTAAGTGGACAAGCTCTTAAATTTCATTATGGCCTAACAGATGTTTAGCCCTTCTCCCCTTTTCATATAAAAAGGTTAGTGCATTTTGACCCTTTCCATCATTAAGGCCATAAAGCTCGAGATGTGGGTGAACAAACTCTAATCACGCTTGTGAGCAAAAACACCGTAGCCGTTGGGGAGTAGGTTTCTTGTAGTCCGACCAATTTTACTCAGCCTTCGTTTCCGCAACCCTAGCTTCTAGGTCTCAACGTGAGAGAGGGTCGAGCATAGAGAATGTTTGCTAGGTGGACATACTCTTAGACGCGTACTGACTCTTTCTGTAGTTAAGGCTTAAAAAGCTTGGGGTACGGAATAAACTCTGATCACGTTGGTGAGCAAAAACACTATAGCCGCTAGTGTGTAGGTTTCTTGCAGTCCGACCAGTTTTACTCAGTGTTCATTTCCGCAACCCTAGCTTCTAGGTCTCAATGTGAGAGGGTCGGGCACAGAGAATGTTTGCTAGGTGGACATACTCTTAGACGCGTACTGACTCTTTTCGTAGTTAAGGCTTAAAAAGCTTGGGGTGCGGAATAAACTCTGATCATGCTGGTGAACAAAAACACCATAGCCACTGGGGCATAGGTTTCTTGCAGTCCGACTAGTTTTATTCAAGGTTGGGTTCCGCAAACCTTGTTTCTAGGTCTCAACGTGAGAAAGGGTCGGGTGTAGAGAATGTCTACCGGATAGATATGCTCTTATTAGCCCCCGAGTGAGGCCCGACCCCTTGCCGTTGCTAGGGTCAGGTGTCACTAAAGATCGAGGAGTCAATAGTGAAACTAATAAGAGAAAGTGTGCGTATATTAAGGGTCAAAGCGATGTAGCTACTCGATGTTCCAGGCATTGATGAAGACTTCACCGTCAAGGGTCTTGAGCTTGTAGGTGCCTGGTCAAAGCACCTCCGCTATGATGTATCACCCCTCCCATGGTGGAGAGAGCTTGTGGCGGTTCTTGTTGCTCTAGATGAGGTGGAGCACTAGGTCCCTGACATTGAAGGCCCGACCCCGCACTCGACGGCTATGGTACCAGTGTAACGCTTGCTAGTACCTAGCCGAGCGGAGGAGGGCAATGTCACACACTTTATCTAGCTGGTCCATGGCATCCTCAAGGGACGCCTTGGCTCCCTGTTCATCGTACACCCTGACCCTTGGTGCTCCATAGTCAAGGTTGGTCGGGAGGACAGCCTTAGAACCGTAGACCATGAAGAATGGCGTGTAGCCGGTGGCCCGGCTAGGGTTGTCCTTAGGCTCTAGAGTAATGCGGGAAGTTCCACGGTCCATCATCCACCAAACTTGTTCAACTGGTTGAAGATCCTAGGCTTGAGGCCTTATAGGACCATGCTGTTCATGCACTCGACCTACCCATTCATGCGGGGGTGCGCCAGATAGCCCAATCAACGTGGATGTGGTATTCATCATAGAATTAGAGGAACTTCTTTCCGGTGAACTACATGCCATTGTCCATGATAATGGAGTTTAGGACTACAAAGTGATGGACGATGTCAAGGAAGAACAACACGGCTTGCTCGGACTTGATCGCGGAGATCGGTCGAGCCTCTACCCACTTTGTAAACTTGTCTACGGTGACAAGCAAGTGTGTATAGCCCCTGGGTGCCCTCTTGAGAGGTCCAACCAGGTCAAGCCCCCAGACAGCGAATGGCCACATGATGGGGATCATCTGGAGTGGTTGGGCCAGTAGGTGGGTCTGCCAAGCGTAGTATTGACACCCTTCGTAGGTGTGCAAAATATGTTCAGCATCAGCTACCATGGTCGGCCAATACAAGCCTTGTTGGAACATGTTTCCAACTAGGGTTCTAGGTGTGGCATGGTGACCGCAGACCCCACCGTGGATATCGCTCAGCAACCGCTTCTCTTGTTCGATGGGGATGCAACGCTGCAGGACCGCGGTGTGGCTTCACCTATAGAGCTCACCATCAATAACGACAAAGGACTTAGTGTGATGTTGGAGCCGCTGAGCCTCTATTTTGTCCATTGGTAGCGTCTCACAGAGGATGTAGTCGAGGTAAGGCGCCCTCTAGTCGGCCAGAGGGTCGAGCTCTGTCGCTTGATCCTCCTCAAGCTCCATGACTTTAGGGTCAGATGGAGCCGATGGCTAGTTAGCCCCTAAGCCTAGGGTAGGTGGCCCATCATTGGCTTGTTTCGACTCCTTGTAGAGGACCAAGGGTTTGTACTAATCACTAGCGAAGACACCTATCAACACTGACTCTCGGTCGGACAGCGCTTTCGCCAGCACGTCGGACACCTCATTGAGATGCCTCAGGATGTAATTGAGCTCAGGACTGTCAAACGTGTCCTCCAGCTGGCGGACTTCTCAGAAATAAGCAGCCATCTTGGCATTGTGGTAGCTTGATTCCTTCATGACTTGGTTAATGACCAGCTGGGAGTCGCCCCAGACGTCAAGCCATCAGATACCCAACTCGATGGCGATGTGCAGGCCATTGATGAGCGCCTCATATTTGGCAACATTGTTGGAGGAGGGGAAATGGATGTGATCCATGTACCTCATGCGTACCCCGAGGGGCAAAAATAAGACCAGCCCTATGCTGGTGCAGCGATCCATCGAAGTACATCATCTAGTACTCCTGGTCAATGACTGCTGGCAGTATTTGGACCTCAGTCCACTCTACAATGAAATCAGCCAGTGCTTGGGACTTGATGGCCATCTAAGGGGCATATGAAATGCCTTGACCCATCAGCTCGAGTGCCCACTTGGCAATTCTTCCCGTGGCATCCCTATTTTGGACGACCTCACCGAGAAGGAAGGACATCACGACTATCACTGGATGTGACTCGAAGTAGTGATGCAACTTCCTTTTAGAGATGAGGATGGCGTACAGAAGCTTCTAGATTTGGGGGTAGCGGGTCTTGGAATCAGATAAGACCTCGTTAATGTAGTATATGGGACGCTGCACTTTGAGGGCATGTCCCTCTTCTCGCTCTACCACCAGGGCAGCGCTGACCACTTGCGTGGTGGCCACGATGTAGAGTAGAAGTGGTTCCCCATCGATCGGGGGGACTAGGATCGGGGCCTTCGTCAAAAGCTACTTGACCATGTCAAGTGCCTCCTGGGCCTTGGGCGTCCATTCAAAACGGTCGGCCTTCTTTAGGAGCTAATAGAGGGGGAGACCTTGTTCACCGAGGTGAGAGATAAAGTGGCTAAGTGTAGCAAGGCACCCTGTAACTCGTTGTACCCCCTTTATGTTCTAAATCGGGCCCATCCTCGTGATGACCAAAATCTTCTCTGGGTTGGCTTTGATGCCACGCTCAGAAATGATAAAACCTAGCAGCATACCCCTTGGGACCCCGAAAACAAACTTCTCAGGGTTGAGCTTGATGTCGTTTGCTTGGAGTTTTGCAAAGGTCAGTTCTAGGTTGGCTATGACCTGGTTAGCCTGTTTGGATTTGACTACGATGTCATCCACGTAGGCCTAGAGTATTCGCCTGATGAGGTCCCCAAAACACTTGAGCATGCAACGCTGGTACATAGCCCCCATGTTTTTCAAACTGAATGGCATTGTTACGTAGCAGAACTTGCCGAATGGGGTAATGAAAGATGTCACGAGCTAGTCATACTCTTTCATCGTGATTTGATGGTACCTAGACTACGCATCATGGAAGCAAAGGGTTTCACACCCTGAGGTTGAGTCGACTACTTGGTCTATGCGTGGTAAAGGAAACAGATCCTTTGGACACGCTTTGATGAGACCTGTGTAGTCAACACACATTCTCCATTTCCCACTCTTTTTTTGTACAAGAACAGGATTGGCTAACCACTCGGGGTGGTATACTTCCTTGATGAACCTGGCCACCAAAAGCTTCGCAATCTCCTCGCCGATCGCCCTACGTTTCTCCTTGTTGAAGCGACGTAGGCACTGCTTCACCAGCTTGGAGCCTAGACTGATCTTCAAGGCATGCTCGATGACTTCTCTCGGAATGCCTAGCATGTCCGAGGGCTTCCACGGAAAGATGTCTCTGTTGGCGCGGAGGAAGTCGACGAGCGCACTTTCCTATTCGGAGGAAAGCATGGTGCCAATGCACACCACTTTGCCCTTGGAGCCTCTAGGGTCTATGAGGACCTCCTTCGTGCCCTCTACAAGTTCAAAAGACCTGGCTAACTGCTTGGGGTCGGGTGCTTCTTCGACGACCTCCTTCCTGATGGCCCCAAGCTCTTTGGAGGCGACAATTGCCGCAGCGTGCTCGTAGCACTCGACCTCGTACTCATAGGCATGCTAGAAGGAGCTGCCAATGGTGATGACCTCGCATGGACCTAGCATCTATAGCTTTAGATAGGTGTAGTTGGGGATGGCCATGAACTTCGCATAACATGGACATCCCAGGATGGCGTGGTAGGTTCCATGGAACCCGACCACCTCAAAGGTAAGGGTCTCCGTCCTGTAATTGGATGGACCCCCAAAGATGATGGGAAGATCAATCTGCCCGAGTGGCACGGCCTACTTTCTAGGCATGATGCCATGAAAAGCGCACCGATCGGCTAGATGCGTGCTCGGTTGATGCCCATGGCGTCGAGCATTTCAGCGTACATGATGTTGAGGCCGCTGCCTCCATCCATCAGTACCTTGATGAGCCTCTTTGTGCTGATGATCGGGTCGACCAAGAGCAGATATCGTCCTGACTATGGGACGCTTTCTGAGTGGTCGGTCTGATCAAAGGTTATGGCGGACTCCGACCATCGGAGGAAGGAAGGCACGTCTGGCTTGGCCGTATAGACCTTACGGTGTGCAAGCTTCTAGTGGCGCTTGGAGTCATAGGCCGCCAACCCTTCAAAGATCATGAGGCAGCCATCTAGTGCCAGAAAGCCACCATCCTTCCCCTCAGTGTCATCTGTAACCGGCTTGGGGTGCCCCCTATGCTCCCCTTATTGGAGCCTCTGGACAAGAACCGCTTCATGAGGTCGTAGTCCTTGTATAGATGCTTGACGAGGAAGGCATGGTTCGGGCATGGCCCTTCGAGTAGCTTCTCGAAGTGGTTCAGGGTACCCGTGGCGGGCTTCTGATCCCCCCTACGGTCGGTGGTGGCCACGAGCGAGCCCTCGTGCTACTGCTTGTTCTTCTTCTTGCTGGGATAGTTGGAGGCACCTTCGCCGGCATCCTCGTCCCGCTTTGCCTTGCCCTTGAGGCGGTCATAGATTGCTCTGACCACCACCTCGCTTGAGGCATGGCTTTTGGTGATGTCGAGGAGCTCTTTGGTGGATCATGGGCCCTTATGTCCTAGCTTATGGACCAAGGACTCATAGGTGGTCCTAGATAGGAAAGCTCATATGAGGTCGGCATCAGCGATGTTGGGCAGCTCGTTGCACTACCAGGAGAAGCGCTAGATGTACCCATGAAGGGTTTCCCCAGACTTCTATCGACAATTTTTGGGATCCTAGGGTTTCCTAGGATATGCATATGTGCCCTAGAAGTTCCCCACGAAGATCTCTTTTAGGTCCGCCCAACAATGGATTCGGGTGGACGGAAGGTGTTCCAACCACGTTCGTGCCGAATCGGCAAAGACAATGGAAGGTTGCAGATAATGAAATCGTCAATACCCGCTCCACCGGCTTAGCAAGCAAGCCGATAATCCTCGAGCCATAGTCTGGGGTTCGTTTTCCTAGAGTATTTCGAGATGTTGATTGGTGGTCGGTACCATGGTGGGAAGACGACGTTGAGGATGTGTTGGCTAAAGGCCTGAGGTCCCAGCAAGTTAAGGCTCGGGCTTCGGTCCTCACCGCTATCATAGCGTCTGCCATGACGAGGGTGGTAGCCGTGGCTAGCCCCCTCCCTCACATTGCCACGGGCATCGAGGGTGTCACGCGTGTCATGGTGGCGGCCGAGACGCTCATGCACTGGGACCACGGTGCGTGACCTACCGCCTTGCGGTGCCTAGTGGACTAACGTGTCCTTGTCGGGTTGTTCTAAGGGCATGCACTAGCTGGTGTCGAGCTCAGGTCATTGGGACAGTGAGCTCTCGACCTACTGCACTACCGCATGCTCAAGTAGCATGCAAATCTTGTGATGGGCCCAATGATGCTCAGGCGTCGTAGGCCCAGGAAGCCCTCAAAATAAGGCTACCGCAGCAGCGATGTTCTGGCTGGCCCAAGTGAAGTGTGAGGGCGCTTCATTGTCCTCGATGATCCTCCGGTTCATGTCATGGGCCATGGCACATGCATGCCCACCATCTCCATGGCGCTCGATCACTCACTTGACCTCTGCGCGCTCCTACTCGAGCTGGAGTCATGCTTCCTCGAGCTCTTGGTACCGAGCCTTCAATTGCTCTACCCACAGGTGAGGTGGGCCCCCTACATCCCTCTTGACCTTGTGGATACTTTCGACATGTCCCTTGGGGGTACCTGCCATGAAACATTCATGAGAGGGATGATGTGATGAGGACATCACTCCTTTGGATGTAACCGCTGATCCTCCAACCATCATGTAAGGTCCAATGACCCGGGCTTGAATGCGTCAACTCAATTTAGAGGTGAGCTCGTTCTTAAGCGATCCTTTTCCTACTTTTGAGAATAGACTACTACCTAATGATGTTATCTTGCTTAGGAACATTGGGGAGGGTCATGAGGGACTTAGAGGAAGAGGTGGAGGCATTGATGACCAGCAAAGACGTTCAACAGAAACCGAAGGCCCGGTCCAACTTGATTTTGAGTCTGCCTCGGCCTCCAGGACCAGTCTGCCTTAAACTGGTCACCTAGGACACATCCAGACTTCATTTTTGATGATCCACATATGATTAGAAAGCTAATTTGATAAGGAAGCCAATTCAAGTGGTCTCACATCAAAATACCTTCAGAATCAACAGGAAGCGTTGAAACAAGTTACCGTCCAGAATCTATCAGGGTGCTGCAACACTGTCTTTTGGTCCATTGGACCATGTATCATTTTTGGGCCCATTAGGGGGCGTGTCTAGGGTAGGCGATGACCCTAAGACCTTTATAATCATATGCCGCCACCATCATTAGGTTTTGGGTTTTGCTTAGATTAATCTGTCAAGAACAGTTTCGCCGTTCATCGGTTTGTGAGACCCCAACTTTGTGAGATTAATCAATCATCTGCAATTTGGTTGTTTTCTTTCTTATTCTTGCTTGTGTTCTTTGTTGCACAGGCAGGGATTAGCCTTTTTGGTGAGGTCAACTGGATCTATGTCTTGGTTGATAACCAGAGGAGTTGTGGTGCTAAGATTGCAGGGGTCGATCTTTCGATCTGAAGCCGGATCGGTGTGTCATTCTCTGCCACAACGATAGTTACCTGTACCTGATGGAAGATTGGGATCCCTGTCCCCATTATGATGGCTCCCCCTGCTGGAGTTAGAGCTAGAGGGAGACTTCGACTCTCCTGCGAGGAGGTCGTGGAAAGATTTCATGATATATTCAGTCATCCCCACGAACTCATCATTCGTGAGGGATGGAGGAGTGCATTGCGCCACAAGGTGGCCAACGGTCTCTGCGGTGTTGCAGAGATCAGACGGGAGCGCTGTCGGGGCGCTCTGGATGAGATATTTTGGAGAGAGCGGCTCTCCTCTAACAAGTTGTGCCATGACGTTGGCGAACGAGAAGGTGAGGTGGCATAGGTCCTCCTAGGATGGTTGGGGTCCCAGGAAGGCGCAGAGCTGGCGTTCTAACCTCCCATAGTTTAAGCCGAGGAGTCAGTTGCTCCTAGGGGTGTGAGCCTCCGGTGCGTGCAACTGCAGCTCCTTAAGCGCCTCGGCGATCGCATCGAGGCCGGCGGAGTGGAGAGGTTGGAAGGTGGTGGGAGCCTGCACCAACTCTCCCTCCATCATGATGATGCAGTCCAGGTCCTCGAAGCACATGTGCGTGCCCGAGACCCAGCTGACGCCGTGACTGGCCATCAAGACCTGAAGTGGACATCAAGACGTGCAAAAGGCCCCTACCTGGCGTGCCAACTGTTGGTGTTTTGAGTTACCACCGATGAGTAAATTTCTAGTATTGCGCGTCTGGCTCGGATGATGTGCTTAGAGGACACGACATTTATACTAGTTCAGATAGAAAGTCCCTACGTCCAGTTCTTCGCTACTACTCGTGTTACTAGCACCGAAGGTTTGTAGTAGGGGTTACAAACAGGCGAGAGAGGGACATGTCCCAAGTCTCTAGTGAAAGGAGTGAAAGGGTGCTGAGAGCTCTGTTGCTGCTCTTGTGTGTGTCTCGATCTGATCGGTTCAGGGTCGGATCGGATCGATCCTCGATGGGTCCATCCCTTCCATGAGATGCCCTGCTTTCCCTTTTATAGGCCAAGGGAAAGCATGGGTTATAGTGGAGGAAAAGAGAAGAATGAGAGGGAGAGAGGAAGTCCTTTAGGATCAACGGGTCCTTCTTATCCTTCATGTAGGTCATGCTGACCCTGTAGATGTCAATAGGGATGGCTCCACATTGTGGCCCTGTCTGCCACTGGTACCATGCGCAGGCGTCGTCTACCGGTCATGGCGTTCCATTCCGTCGCAGCGGACATCGTGGTGAGCTGACGCGCCTGTCAGTGTTTGTATGGGGGTTAGGCAGAATAGCACTGGTATGTCCGATGTTGTTCTTGATGTGAATCCTCAGGCATGGCCCATCATGGCCATGGGTTACATCGAGGTGTGCCGGTCTCTTTCTTAGTGTCAAAGCTTTGACCCAGGCTCATACGCTTAGACCTAGAGTGGTTGGCGGCGATATGGGACCCCATCGGATGAGCTGGAGCTCGCGGCCTCGTGGTTGGGCAAGGCAGAGTCTACGGCCCTAGGGTCGGCCAAGGCAGAGCGCAAACCCAAGGGTCGGGCGAGGCGGAGCCCGTGGCCTCAGGTTTGGGTGAGGCGGAGTCCATGGCCTTGGGGTCGGGTGATGTAGAGCCCTCTCCCAGGGGTTAGGGAGGCAGAGCGCAAACCCAAGGGTCGGGCAAGGCAGAGTCCCATGGCCTTGGGGTTAGGCGAAGCGAAGTCTGTGGCCCCAGGGTCGGGTGAGGTAGAGCCCTCTCCCAGAGGTCGGGCAAGGTGGAGCATAGGACCTCAGGGTTGGGTGAGGCGGAGCCCTCCCCCAGATGTCGGGCGAGGCGGAGCCCTTCCCCAGAAGTCGGGCGAGGCGGAGCCCACGCACCTAGGGGTCGGTTGGAACTATAGTTGCGCTCTTGACTATCCGGATGAATCAATGTTTATGACCATTAGCTCCTCCTCTTCGGGTACCCTAGTATTGGTCCCCGACACCTATGCATTCTATGACTGACGTCAAGGAAGAAGTATTCACTGTTGAAGACCACCCTTTGTGAAAGCACCTAGGCCCCTAGTTGGGTTTCGGTGATTAATGACAATACGTGATTACTGTGACTAACATGTGTTTTGCAGAAACAATTGAGTTAGGTCACAGTAATGGAGATCGATTGGGCAATCATGGTTGTCATGCCCCTACGATGGAAATCATTTTGGTTTTCAAAGGATGGACGACAAGGTTAAGGATGGACTAGTTCTAAGTGTCGATTGGAGTTGGAGAGACACTTAGAGTAGTTTAGGACTTTGTTTTCCCCTTGGCCATACTATTAAGGGGGTATGAACGGGTAGCTTAACCTAGGTGAGACTAGTGAGTTAGGTGTGGTGCACACTTATTAAAACTAGCACTAGGTAGCTCCATAACAACCCTTTGATCCAATGGAGCAAACTTCATTCACATTTGTTCGAGAGTTGGAAGTGAATGGAGGGTCAAATACTGACTGGACGCTGGCTTCGGTGTGACCGGACGCTGGCTTAGAGTTCGGTCAGTTCATTTGACCAAGGTGAAATCATCTGGAAGTGACCGGACGCTGCGAGGTCATGGTACCGGACGCTGAGGGCTAGCATCCGGCCGACTCCAGTAAGGTCCCAAAGAGGGAGAATCCTAATCGGACGTGTCCGGTCAAAGCTGACCGGACGCTGATCAGGTTTCGGTTACTGACTGGACGCTGCTCAGCAAGTGACCGGACTTTGGAGGTCCAGCGTCCGATCGACATCAGTAAGGTTCTAGTGAAGGGAAAACGTGACCGAACGCGTCCGGTCAGTGTTGATCGGACGCTGCCAGCGTTTGGTCAACTCATAACCACTGGAGCTCGGGGTATACTAACCGGTGCGTCCGGTCAACATGACCAGAGCGTCCGGTCACCCCGCAGAGGCACATAACGATTCGTTTTTCATCTGGTGTTATAAATACCACCTCCACTCATGTGTGGGGGTACTTTTGCTCATTCCAATAGCTGAGAAACACCTTAGAGAGTGCCAAGAAGAGCAAGGTCCTAGTAAGGTGATTGAGATTTGAGAATCCCAAAGAGAGCCCTCATTAGTGAAGATCAAGAGTAGCAAAGTGTGCATCCACCTTCTCATTAGGCTTGTCGTGGTCAAGTGAGAGTTTGTGCTTGTTACTCTTGGTGATCGCCATCACCTAGACGGCTTGGTGGTGATTGGGAGCTTGGTGATCATCCGGAGAGCTTGTGGATGACCCAACTCACATTGTGAGCGGTTGTGGGTGATTCACCACGACGGAGTGTCGAAGAATAAACCCGTAGAGAGCACTTGATCTTTGCGCGGATCAAGGGGGAGCTACACCCTTGTGCGGGTGCTCCAACGAGGACTAGTGGGGAGTGGCGACTCTCCGATACCTCGGCAAAACATCGCCGCGTTTCTCTCTCTCTCCATTTACTTTGAGTATTTACTTTGAGCAATTCAATACTTGTCTTTACATTCATAGAATTGCCATGCTAGAGTAGGATTGGAATTTAGGTTGCAAGTCTTTTGTGCGGTAGAACACTTAGAAACACTTTCTAGGCACAAGGGGTTAATTGGGCTAACCATAGGATTTAATTATTGCAAAGAAATTTAGAATTAGCCCAATTCACCCCCCCCTCTTGGGCATCTTGATCCTTTCACTTTGCTCTCCACGACTAAGGTTAACGAAGAAGTGCCCAGGTCGATTAAGGATCCATCAATTAATGCAACATCTTCTTCAATGGCCACAGCTATGAAGGAGAATGATCTGACATGTCCCCCTATACACCCACCTTCACCATCGGCTGCACCTATAAGACGACGACGCAAGTCCTATGATAGAGTTTCGCTTCGTCGAAGTGGCCGCATTGCACAACGCAACGCGTCAAAGAATTTGGGCATTGTTGGGAAGGATGGGAAGCTCAATGACGGTGCAATGCAAGACATTGTAGTTTGCCTACAGGAATTGTTGCCACCAGACCTCCTCAAGCCACTGATGAGTTTAAAAGGTCGTGTCTTTTGGGACTTTGTGGCGGAGGTCTCTCTGCTGCTTTGTTAGGGGTCATGAACGACGACGCAAGTGCGACTTTGGTGTTCTGACGATGACTGTTGTCCGTGCGATGCGTGTCGCTTGGCTTGCTATTGCGGACGATCGGATCTTTGGTGTACAACAGTGTTTGTTTTAGTTGTTTCAGTCGCTTCAGTTGTTTTGTCGTCGTTGTGTTGTGTTGTTGCTTTGTTGTACTACCCAATCTGGGTTTCTTCTTTTTAATATAATCAGCAGCTGCCTGATTCATTTCAAAAAAAATTGAATGTCTTTGCTAAGGATAGTTGGAGAAGCAATAGTAGTCTATGCCGCTGAGTTTTTACTTCCATTTGTGCACTCTTTCTCTTTATTTGTTGATCAGCAATTAAGCTGAAAACTTTGCAAGAATTGGCCTTGTGTGGCTGTAGAGACCGGAAGTATTTCATTTTTTCTAAAACAAACTTATTCTTGAACAATTTTTATACTGGGCATAGCTTGCGTTTTGCAAAAAGTTTCAGGAAGAGAAGTGTACAAACATCATAGCATGCTGGACACAAAAAGAAATTCAACACCCCTGAAAGGTGGTACAAATGAGCGTTAAGTCATAATGGACAGTTCACTGTGTGCTTGTGCCAGCAGAGTGTGAAGGTTTCCATCAATCGCACGATTCTTCTTTAAGATATGAACAGTGATGAGAGTCATGTACTTATTTGTGTCGAAGTGTCGTCTAGATCCCCAAAGTCCAAAAATGCATTTTTGATTCCCTAATTTGTAACGGATCTCATCTAGGTCCAAATGGGTGTTTACCTGACCTGCTATCCTACGTGGCATGTCGCTTCAGCCACATAGGATAGCGGGTCAGGTGAATAACTATTTGGATTTGAGTGGGACCCGTTACAACTTTAGGGAGCCAAAAATGCATTTTGGGACTCTGGAGGTCTAGATGACACCTCTAGACAACTTTGAAGAACCCTTGTGAATTTTACTCTTTAAATAAAAAACTACTCAACCACAAAGTTGTAGATCGCGTCATGAAGTATAATTTTGATATAAAATTTGTCTCCATCCTAGTTCACATGGAAAAGTTAGAAATTATTTTTAGATACAACTATTTATAGAAACAAACATCTTGAGATGCCCACCTTTGTTAATCATGTTTTAGAGAGGAATGCCCAGAATGGCCACCTTTGTTAATACCAATTTTCAGAGACTGAAAATCGATTTACAGATACGGGTGTCCTAAGACGATCGTCTCTTAATCGTTGATTTTTAGAGATAGTCGGTTTAGGATGTCCACATAGGCGAATATTTTCCTAGAGGCCACTTGACCATTTATGGAGGCCATCTCTACATGTGCCCGTCTCTATTAATCAGAGAGGTTGTTTTCTAAAAAAAAAATTTGGTAGTGTACCATTTCTCCATGCCACATTATGTCAATCTAGGGTTAATGTTTCTTTGAACTCTATCGGAACCAAAACTTTAACTGGATGGCACCATGAATAGAAGGCTATGACAGAGAAGAGGATAATATCAGAAGATGAGCACCACTGAGAAAACTTAGGGTTTGTTATAACTTATAAGTTGCTTATGGCAAAAATATGCTAAAACTAGCAACCAAAAACTCTGCGCTGTTCAGCAGCTCCTCTTGGTCGTGCTTCTCCCTGCCACGTCCATTTGTATTAAAAAGCATAATATGGATCAGACTTGATTTTCTTGACCATGCTTTTCTCTATTTGTGCCGCTTCGAAGGGAAGCGCTTGTCTCCACCGCTCTGCCAAGTAGGGTCTTAATTTAGGGGAAAAAGGATATCCAAAGAGAACAAGTAATCCACACCCTCCATAGCTCGTCATAATAGACTAGTGTCTACTGAACAATTTTTACTCAATTTTTCTTACATGTATGAGTTTTTTAAAAGAAATAAATTTTTAAAAAATATTGCATATACACATCACAGGTACCAGCTGGAGTGCTGGACATAAGGAAATTTCCACACCCTTTCTTTCAAAGGTGGTATAACTAAGGGGGCAAGTAAAGCATAAATGGGTGCATGTGGAGGATAAAATGCCCAGCCCAGCGCACCAGACCATATGTACCCACTGGCACGTGTAGCAAAGTGAGCAAATGGTGGAGAGTGCAGTGCTCCTCTCCTTTCTTTAAAGCATGCATGACTGACCACCAAGGGGAGGAGCAGAGGAGAGAATTGAGAAGCATCTCCTATCCTATCCTATCCTTTGACAGCTGGTCAAGAGAGGTTGAATAGGCACAGGAACAGCTAGTACACAGCCCAG
Source organism: Miscanthus floridulus (assembly GCF_019320115.1). Taxonomy (NCBI): domain Eukaryota; kingdom Viridiplantae; phylum Streptophyta; class Magnoliopsida; order Poales; family Poaceae; genus Miscanthus; species Miscanthus floridulus. The sequence goes on along the minus strand of NC_089582.1, from coordinate 69,126,467 downwards.
CGTGCACATGACCACTAAATATGCCATGACCCAACATGACCCTCCCCTCACATGCATCTAATCAACCAAGCAACCAAGATTGTTGCATGTTCTCTGCTCTCCCCCACTCTTCTTATTGAAAAGGGTTTGTTGGATGGATGGGGCGGCAAGGAATGTTAACTTTTCCGCCCTTTATTTAATAATTTCCAGCTGGGATGAAAAGATGAAAAAAGGCCATAGCTTTGCTTCCCAGCAGAAGTCACCTTCCAATCTGATCCACTTCCATGTGTGCCTCTGTCAAGTAGAGGTATATTGTGTAGTGCTAGCTACTATTCTGACCTTTATTTCATAAACTACAGGACCAAGCATAATAATTGGAATTAGCGACTATGGATTCATTGAAGAAAAAAAACCTGGGATTAATTAAATTCCAAGAGCCTGGATTTACCAGTGTATTCTAACCATTGAAGTCGAATTTGATCTGGCACTCAAGGGCTAATTTTGACTTGTGCACATGCATGTGTAATAGTCAGGGCAGCCTTTATGAGCTTGTTTGCCAGTACGCTGCACGTTTTCCTCTCTCATGAATACGCTTGCAGGTGTTTCAGTACACTTGCTGATGATGTTCATCTTCACTCCAAGGATCCTGAAAGCTGAAAAATAAAATCTGTAGTACTATATAAATATATATAAAAATCAACAGCTAGGTTGTGCTACACGCTGTAGCTAGCTGGGAGTGTTCGGCTGCACTTTAGGATACACGGTACGATGGCTGCTGCTGCATCAGCCGTGGGAGTGATACCCTGTAGAATGATTGTTGAGCAAGGCTCTAACCAGCAGCCGAATATGTCTTGACAAAATATGCATGTTGAAATGCGAATTCGAGAGAACTCATGTTGAAATGAGAGCAACAAAACCATGATGATGATGATGCCCAACCCAAACACGACACAACAGCGAGGCGTGGTCCTCAACTGGCCTTGTTGGTGTATAACATCAGTGGTCCATTGAAACGAACCCAGTCACGCATTGCTGAGACACATAATGTGCAACAAACTATGACGGCAACCAAAGGCCCCGTCACGTTCATTATGATTTGATTTGCTGCCAGTTTATTTCAAAATCGACGCTGCTGCTTGAGTCACTCATGCTTCAGTCATTGGCATGTCAATAGTCACAGATCAAAACTATCACGTTCATCAACTGTGTAATTGTTATATTTTTTGTTGCGGTTCCATAAGTCTAGCTATGCTCATCAGCGAACATATTCTCTATTAGACAACTCATGATGTTTCGTCAAAGCGGTGTTATTAAGTTAAAATTAAAGGGCCATTGACTACAATTTGTTTGAGGCCTTGAGGGGAATCGCAGAGCGAGGATATTCTTAGTGAATCTAGAGATACGACACATTTCTATGGAGGATTCTTGGACCGAATATAAGCTTATTATTAGAGCCGCCTTGTTAGGCACGGGTTAAAACGATAGATCATGCTAGCCCTTCCATCATCGATAATTTATCATTTAACTGGAGTATGGATGAAGTTCGGTACGGAATGGAGACGGTGGTAATGAAGGTTACTGATTAAGTATACGGAATGACAAGAACACGACGATTAAAGAAGAGCGATATGCATGCAATGCAATGCAATTTACATTTTTGTAGAGAGCTAGCAGCGCAGGGGTGGCTAAACAACTCCTGACTGGGTCATAAAATCACATTATAATATATGGTCGAGCATCCTGTTCAGGCTGGAGTGAGTCTATTTGTCGGGGTCCTAAATTTAAGTAGTGTGCATCAATACTAGAATCTCAAGTTCACTCTCGCACCAATATTAGTAAGTTAGAGCATCTTGAACAATACCTAACAAATATAGTCCCGAAAGGATGGTCTATGAGCCTAGTCAAGGATCATTGGATTCTATTTGGTGCACTCGTATCCACCTTAGGCTTTGTTTGGTTTGGTGTGGAATTTAATTTAAGTTTCACCCCAAACCAATTCAACACACATGGATTGAGGTGGATACATGAGCATCCAAACAAAGCCTTAATCCACATTTATTTGGATGAATTAGAGTGCAAAATCATCTCAATCCACTTGAACACATGATGATTTGCATATATGTTTGGATAAACAAAAGTTAAATTAGTTCATCAAAATCACGCATAATTTGTGGCCTGTGGGTCGAGCGGGTAATCATCTTTTATGTAGACTAGCCAACCTGCTCCTGCATTGCAATGGGAGAGAAAAACTATCTAATATTTATAGAAAACGATGACAATAAAATGGTACTTAATATCTGTGTTTCTATTTTTTTCTCCTGTTCGTGTGCGCCGGTTCATCCACTTAGGTAGTTTTGGGTCTTTTTCCATAATAAATAAACATAAAAAATAATAAACACAGCATTATGGGTCTATTAGCCATTGACTCTTTTCTAAAAAAAATTAACCACCAAATTATTCGTGTCGTCTTTTAACATAAATAAACAAAAAGAATTCTAATTATTGAAGCGTGGAAACCACTTTAATAATGATGCAATTTGGCTAACAGTGGGCTCCTCTTACCTTTTTGATCGTGTGCTTTTTTTTGTTATTATTGTTATATAGATATAGGGTGGATAGTATTTCATACATACAGTACATGCATATAAACGAAAACGTGCAATTTTTTTAGTCTACATTATTGCCCAGCCAAACATGAAGGAAACGTGCAGGTGCAGCACCTGGACGCTGTACTCGGCCATGGCTAGTAATATCATACTCAAAAACAAAATCGGAAATTCTAGAACTCTCAGAAAGAAAATCAGAGGAATCGATCGATCGGTGTGGAATCGGATTTGGACTCAAAGACACCACGTTGGCAGTGGCCTGGTGACCGAGGCGAGGACACGTGAGAACTGAGAAGGTAGGCTTCTCGTAGTTGGGATTCTATTTTTTTCTATTACTACTATTTCCTCTAATTTGGAAACAGCTGCAAAAAAACAGTTGCAAAACATAAACGAAAGCCATCACATATAGCAAATATGCCCATACATTGCAACGGATAGAAAAAAAACTATTAAACATTTATGCAAAACGATAACGTGAATGATAGATATCTACTTATGCTTTATGCTTTTATAATCTATTTATGATGACCATCACATCCATAATATAAGTTAATGCTGACAATAAATAACAATATCCTATTAAACCTGTATAGAATTAAAATACACCTTGTTATATATTTTCTTCCGTTGCAAAGCGCATAATTATTTAGATATAAATATATCATAACTTTAATTTTTCATATTACCCATGTGTTTCTATGACTCAATATAAACCTTTGTAGCTTTTTTGACGCATCATATCAACCTCAGTAACATTTTTGTCGATGTGTCAAGGATTGGTCTGTCCGTCAATGATTGTGATGGGAGACCTCTATTAATTTTTCACACGGCATCCCTCGTCAGGAACTACATAAATACATTTCTTTCTATTTCATTAGACAATAATCTACCCAAGACGGTTCACGAAATAATTAGTTGTACCATTGACTAATTCATATTTTAATAAAAATAAGTTTTATTTCTAATCAAAACTAGAGCAGATGGTGTAAATCTTTCTCCTCAGAATTTAATGCGCAAACAAACATAATAGGTGCTGAAAAGTAGGGGTTATATACCGGACTCATGGGCAGGAACCGAACAACAGAAAGTTAGTGAAGATTTTGGGAAAACCGACGATGAGGACATCCTCCTCGTACTCCTCGGCCACCTCCACGTATTCTTGGTCTGCCTCTGGCACGTTATCAGTCATCGCCGAACCTATACACATATAACATATGCAAGGATGATTTAACACTTGTATAGATAAAGTAAAACCTAACGAGATTCATAGCATCTATAGATAGATCACATTTTTATGAAGCTAACAAAACTAGTTTTGTATTTTTCTATAATTTTTAGTTAATTTTGCAAGATCTCTATTTTTATAGAAAAAGAAAAAACGAAAGAAAAGAAAAAAAAAAGGCTTCCATGGGCTTGGTCTAGCCCACAACGAAGCCGGCCCAATTGCAAAGATTCAGCCCAGGTTGAACAAGAAGCCCCAGGAGAGGCCCATCGGGATCTGAACATTTTTGTATCAGGAACCAATCTATTTAAAAAACTATTAAAGCCCTTCCATATTTTCTTTCTCTGTGACATCTTTATATCTAGAACCCTGTATTTCTTTCTATTCTCTTTCCTACTCCTAATTTCATTTCTCAATATTAAAGCAACGGTGAATTGGCAGACACGGGTGAGCACCAGAGACCGACACGGATACGAGCTAACGGCACGACTGGACGAAAATTATGGTTCTAGAAATTTTGCCTCTTTAGTATTTAGGTATAGATCTCGTTGACATACCGAACGCTGTTTCCTAGTAAAATCAAACTCGGGTTGGAGTGTAGCATGCTGCGTATAGCGGCAAGGGACGTGAGTAGGCGGCCAAGGGCAGCCTGCAGAATAAGCTTAAAAAGTTCAGAATCAATTAATGAATGAAATCAAAGTTTCCCTACATTTTTTGATGCACCATGATCATTTGATGGGTCCTGGATTAATGCTTCAGGTCTATGCTGTGACTAATGACTTTGTGGCTGACTACTTTTGGCTGTCATCTTCATCTATGACTGAACCTACAATCAAAGTTTCAGAAAATGGCCATACAAAAATTTCCATCTTGTCCTGCAAGAATCCGATCAATTGACATGGATGAATCACCTGGCCAGCAAGATTCTCACTTACCACGGAGATGTTGAGCAGCATGTCCAAACACACAGTATTCTCTCTAATGTGCTAATGGTTACGGAAGCGGCTACCACGTAAGTACTCTTATCGTATGACGAGATCCGAGACGCCACTAGAGACTTCAGAACTTTAGGCCTGGTTTGATGCCTATGTACTCATCTTAATCTACGTGTGTTGAAGTAGATTGGAGTGGAATTAAACTAAGTCACATTCTAATCCACTTCAACACATATGGATTGAAGTGGATATACATGCATCAAACAAGAGCCCTAGTGGAGCATGGCGGCTCCGCCGAAGTCTTGGAAACTCTTGCGCATGCTCGGCATGACATTGGCAGGTCCGGCTTATATATGGTAAATTTACATAACAAAAACAAATCCAAGATATTTTCAGTGATTAGACGACTAAACAAATCTTTTGAGTTGAGATATGGAGTTCGTTTTACTATAAATTATAAAGAGCCAATTCTCTCAGTGCCATTGCAAATTTTACCTCTTCTTTCACTACCATAAAAAATTTCGATCTTCCCTCACTACCATCAGAATAATTTACACTTCCCTTATTGCCATTTCCGTCAAAATCCGTTAAGTTTGGTGTTAAGTTGATCTGAAAATGACCATTTTACCCCTCCCAATCTCCAAAAATTTGGGAAAATCATTCCGATGGCAGTGAGGAAAGTTTGAAAATTTCGATGGCAGTGAGAGAAGAGGTAAAATTTCCAATAGCACCGAGGGAATTGACTCAATTATAAACTTTTAGAGTTGTCATTTTAGATCGGTCCTTGACTTTATATATAGTTGGCCATGCATTTTTTTCTTCTAAAAATCACAAGTGCCCAGTGTACGTTAAAAAAAAAGCAGTGCTAAGTGTTCTATCTGTATCCGGCCACGTTTAGTTACAAAAAGTTTTCCCAAAAAATGCTACAGTAGCCATCACATTGAATCTTGCGATACGTGCATGGAGCATTAAATGTAGATAAAAAAAACTAATTGCACAGTTTGGGTGGAAATCGCGAGACGAACATTTTGAGCCTAATTAGTCCATGATTGAACACTAATTGCTAAATAAAAACAAAAGTGCTACGGTAGCCAAATTCCCAAATTTTCGAGAACTAAACACGGCCTCAGTTGGTAGACGCATTTGGCCACCAGGAGGAAAGTTCAGGGGATGTCAGAACTCAGAAGAGTTTGGTCAGCAGACACGTGAGGACAACGTGGCCACAAAGCTTGAAGCTGGCAGATGTTGTTCCTCTCTAGCTTTTGCCCAAAGCAAACCAATCCATGGATCAAACTGCTGCAAGAACCAAAATTTAGCCGCGGTTGTTAGGCTTCATTTGTAGAGGTATGTTCTTTGCTACCAAGGGCCTCTAGAAATGAATTATTTGTAGTGTCGGCAGGCAACATCCCCTGGAAATCTGAAAAATCAATTTGAAGGATAAGCCAAAACTTCAGTCACCTAAAGAAATCTGTTACAAGGGGCGGTTGACAACACCAGTCATCAAACGAAGTCCAAGTGACACGAAATTTTGCACATAGCTTCCCTAGTACATGGTGAAGGTATCCCCAAGAGATGTTGTCCAAAGGCGCAAAGCTTGGTAGGGAATCTTGAATTTTCTCTATAAAATTGGGATTTTCACAATTTTCTTCAAATGAAAGATTTGAGGGTGCTCATAGGAAATCTGTTGGAGGCAAAGCCTAGGCATGTTCCCAAGACATGATAGCTAAGAACCAATCAAGAAAGCCTCAAAGATTTCCTAAAATTTCACCAAAAGAGACTTGAAAATATAAGTTTTGGGGATTGGAACTTTGGCGATAGGTCTAGGCTTCAAGCCATGATTTGATCAAGTTTCAAGGGTTCCAACACACTCAAATATCAATCCTACAACTCAGCCAAAGCTGCAATTTGAAAATAGCCCAAAAATGCTCAGAAATTCACCGAAAAATAGAAAAACGAGAAGGGGAATAGATGAACTCGAGAATTTTGGCAAAACTTCAATTATTTAATCATAAATTCATGTGCCATCAAGCTCAAGATAATAGAATCATCATCGGACTCATCCTCCTCGAAGAATTGGTTTAAAATGTTATATTGGTTGTCCTCAAACAAAGCCATCTACAAATGGCCATAGTACATATAAAATTCACACAATTTCCTAAGAGACGAGCCTGCGGGGCTCTGGGGTCGACTAGAAGAACTAGTGTAACACTCCACATCTAAAAACTGATTATATGGCCTAGCTCCGCACGTGAAACGGATTTGCATACACCTGTAGCACATTGATTATATTTTCGTCCTCTTTTCGTGTAAAAGAGTTAACCCAAAGATGCAACGTTTGGACCAACAAGAATTATAAGCTGGCCCTCACCCTCCTAAAATTTCAAGGTGGTACTAAACCCATCAACCACAACCACATATATGTCACTTAGGCCACATGAGCCAACTTCACAACGACTACAGACTACTAATAGGCTGAGGTGTTACATTCACTCCCCCTTAAGGGCTGACGCCCTTGGCAGCTCACCACATATATGTGGCAGATGTTTCTGTAACACCCCGCATCCAAAACTGCTTATATGACCGGTTGAGGTGTTACATTCACTCCCCCTTAAGGACTGACGTCCTCGACAGCTCACCACATATATGTGGCAGATGTCCCTGTAACACCCCGCATCCAAAACTGCTTATATGGACCAGCTCCGCTCGTGGAATGGGCCTGCATACGCGTAGCACCCTACATCCAAAACAGCTTATATGGTCCAACTCCGCACGTGAAATGAGCCTGCATATGCGTAGCACCTTGCTTACACTTTCGTCATCGCTTCATATAAAAGGATTAACCCAGAGGTGCTACGTTTGGACCAAAACAAGGATTATAAGTTGTCCGTTACCCTCCTAAAATTCTAAGGTGGTACTAAACCTATCAACCACACCCACATATGTGTCACTTAGGCCACATGGGTCAACTTCACAACTATTATGGGCTACTAATGGGGCTGGGGTGTTACAACTAGCAACGTCGGCGTCAGGCATGGAAGAAGGGACAAAATCGGTCCGGGAGGGATGAGGCGCGTCAGCCTTAGAATCGGGCGGGGAGGCTGGACGTTGGCGTCGGCTTTAGTCAGGGACACCAGGAGGACAAGTAGTGGGGTGTCGATGCTGGTGTCGGTGTGGCGGAGGGGAGGCGGCGGTGCTAGGAGATGTTGGGATAGAGGGGAGGTGTCAGCGTAGAGAGGAGTCGGCGTCGGCGGAGGGCCTCTGGATTCGGCCGAGGGGAGGTCCACCAGCGAGTGCTCAAAGGGATGACTCAGAACGCATGGGATGAAAAACTGATGAACTAGAAAATGGTACTCACTTGTTGGGACAACACAAAATGAGCAATGGGGGAAGGATTTGGGGGACCAACTAACAAATATGGATGGTATAGTAGGTAGTCTATTGGAGCTGCTTTTTTTCTTCACTACTCAAAAGTAGAACAGAGGTTTGTTTATTAAATCTGCTGGAGAGGCTCACCCCTTTATTTTCAAGAACTAGGATTTGAACTTGGTGGGTGGTGTTGGCGTCATAGCTGGACGCTCCACTACGGTACTACCATGTTATTCTCGTACCGGTTTGTACAGATCAAAGTTTAATGGGTCTAGCTGTTAAGTACAAAATCATCATTATAAATTACGTTTGTACATGTACACTCTCCATGATCAGATCTGGTTGCGGGCATGGCTAAATTATTAAATGCGACTTCACGTAGACAACATGCAAGGAAGCCAGCCCGTGAAGTCTCCTCAGGATCCGTACCATGTTACTCCCTCTTTCCAAAATAAGTGACGCTATGGTATTTATACCGGTCAAACTTTGTTAAATTTAACTAGATTTATAGAAAATATTAGCAACATTTACTCCATCCGGTCCATTTTATCTGGCGCAAATTAGAATGACACGGTCTTCTAAATTACACTTTGACCATTCATTTGGTTTATTATTATATTATTTATGTTTATAAATTACACTTTGACCATTCATTTGGTTTATATTATATTATTTATGTTTATAAACTTATAATCATTGGATAGTGTAATTCTTTACAAATCTAATCGGATAAAGTTTGTATTATAATAATTAAAAATTATTAGCCTAATTATTGATCAAAGTTTTTAAAGTTTGAATTTTGATATGCGTGTGCGCCAGATAAAATGGACTGAAAGGAGTATATTCCAAATAAGTTTGTTATAAAAATAGATTCAACGATCTATCTAATAATAGTAATTATATACTGTAAATATTAATATTTTTGTACTATAAATATTAATATTTTCTTGTATATCTTTGGCCATAGTTAAAAGCACTTACTCCTCAAGAAGCGAGAACAACACTTATTTTTAGGATGGAGGGAGTACAATTGCAGCATCTACAAGAATATTTCTAAAATTTACTTGTCGATAGAAGATGCTCGGCAGTCCACCGAGGGTTATCCCGTGATGATAGATTGATCGGTGGAAGTGCGCGTGATTAGGAACTGGATGGTGACACAAGGCGCAGAGACAGCGATTTAGACAGGTTCGGGCCGTCTGATCGACGAAATACCCTACGTCCTGTGTCTTTCATGTATTGTATTGAGATGTAGTAGATAGATCTGGATGGATCTTGTTCGCTAGGGGACATCTACCTCTCCTTATATACTCTGAAGGGGTAGGGTTACAAGTAAAGTAGCCTATTTGGTATTATACAATGTCTTACGGTGCACGCCGAGCAGCGCCGTGCACGCCTTGATCTTGTGAGCTAGACCACCTCTGATGGTGCGGCCCATGTCTTGGGGGCCATACTCCCACAGCTAGTCCCCGAGCCTGACAGTAGGTGACATAGTCACATGGTGCCAGGATCATAAAGTAGAAGACCAGCCGAGCAGGCAGCCAGTCCCCGGGCGTAGTGATGTGGACAAGGATAACTCAACCTCAACTATGATTCAACAGTTTGTTACAGCTATACCTGCAAAACTGGGCCACGTTTCTGCATCCTTATTCCATATCAACAGAAAGATATTGAAGTCTAGTTTCTAACGCAACAAACGGTGCATCTTTTGGACTTCTGAGCTAAGAGTTATGATCGTTTTAGTGGAAGGTGGATATGCAGCCCAGCACCTGCGCGAGAATTGAAGAGATTGCTTGAGTTTCCACTTCAGTTAGCCAAAAGTAAAGAGGACCTTTGGTATGGTGGTTAGCACCCAGATTAAGTGTCAACTTTTCGCATACTTTTCATCATTGTATAAATACCCATGTAATCCTTCTATGTAAGAGTCTCTTTTGGTTAAAATACAGCCACCTTGTGTGTGTTTTTCTCCTCTCATGGAGAGAATATTTGGAATCTTTGGTAAGGCATGAGTGCTTTGCAACATTCGTTCTTTTGACTTCTGAGGGGGTTGTAGAACACCGAACTTTAGTTCACCTAGTTCGTGCCTTCATGTCTATATGGCATGATTGCGTGGACTGGTTTTATCGGCGCATGGAAGGGTGATGTCTCGGTAGTTCATCGCGGGTGCAAGATCTCGTGGTGCGCTACCTCTCCATCAGGTCGTGTGTTCTCTACACGTACACACATCATTTGGTATTTAGAGCCTTGGTTGTCATGGTGTTAGTTGATTATCCTTACAAGCTTCCTTCGCAGATTGGTTGTCATGGTGTGAGTTGATTATCCTTACAAGCTTCCTTCGCAGATTGGGACAAGCTTGCTGAATCTTATAAGAACCGTGCTTCATTTTCAGCTCCTCATAGTTCTACTCCATGGCGCCATTCACAGCAGCAAGGGTCAGAGGTGCACACACCTTCATCTCGTGCAACTTCTCGTTCAATTTTAACGTCTGCCAAACATTTTGATTCAAGAGGCAAAGCTGTAAATTCCAATCAGTCCAGCTCCTCTGTTACAACAGCCCAACGAAAAACAAGCAAGATTGAGTGTTTTAAGTGTGGTGGTCATGGACATAAGCAAGCTGAATGTCCCAATCGGCGTACCATTATTGCACTTGCTGATGGTTCTTATGATTCTCAAAGTGAAGAGGATGAAGAGTTTAACAATGTATTTGCAGACCTAAATCTTGATACTTGTGAGTATTCAGCTAAGGATGGTACATTTGAGCTAGGTCTGAATTGTTTAGCCATTCGACCTATTCCAACTTTTGCTCACAATAACATGCTACAAGATATTATTTCTCCATCTTCTGACGAGATTACTAGTGCTGATTTTAATGAGTTACTTGCTGATTTTCCTGATTTGGAGCCTTCTACAATGAATACACCATCTCCTTCTTTGGTGGTTAGAAGAGTTCTTTCCATTCAGTTTGTTGCTACTGAACAAGGACAACGCCATAATTTGTTTCAGTCCCGATGCAAAGTGAAAGGACAAGTGTGCCGTTTCATCATAGATGGTGGGAGCTGCAATAATATTGTTAGTGCTTTGCTTGTTGAGAAGCTTGGTTTGCAGCCACGTCGCCATCCACATCCATACCATATGCAATGGTTGAATAATTCTGGGACAGTTAAGGTTTCAGCCATGATTCGTTTGTCATTTTCCATTGGTGATTATCATGGAGAGGTTGATTGTGATATTGTCCCCATGCAAGCATGCCATTTGCTGCTTGGTCGGCCCTGGCAATTTGATATGGATTCGGTGCATTTTGGACGGTCTAACAAATACACTTTCATTGCCAATGACAAGAAGGTGGTTCTTGTTCCATTATCTCCAGACGAGATACATGTTTCAGATGTGGCTCGCATGAAAAGAGAGGAATCTGAAAAAAGAAAACTGAGTGAGACCCACAACACTAGTAAGGAAGAGAGTTCTAAAGCATCCAGCCACATAAAGCCTCATTCCACTTTACAACAGCCACACCAAACTGAGTGCTTATTTGTGAGCAGGAGTGATTTGAGAGATGTGACAAACACTGCAGCCCCATTCTTTGTACTATTGTATAAGGAGGTTTTACTTTCCACTAACGACTTACCTTGCTCGCTGCCTAGTGTTGTTCTTGATTTGTTACAGGACTTTGAGGATGTTTTTCCTGATGAGCTACCAGCTGGACTTCCCCCCACTTCGCGGCATTGAGCATCAAATTGACTTGGTCCCTGGTGCTTCTCTTCCCAACCGTCCAACATACCGCACAAACCTCGAAGAAACAAAGGAAATTCAGCAACAGGTAAAAGAGCTTTTGGACAAAGGGTATGTTCATGAATCCTTATAACCATGTGTTGTTCTTGTTTTGTTAGTTCTAAAGAAAGATGGTTCTTGGCGTATATGTGTTGATTGTCGTGCTATCAATGCTATAACTGTTCGCTATCGTCACCCTATTCCAAGGCTTGATGACATGTTAGATGAGCTGAGTGGTTCAACTATTTTCACCAAGATTGATTTACGTAGTGGTTATCATCAAATTCGAATGAAAATAGGTGATGAATGGAAAACAACATTTAAAACTAAATTTGGTCTCTATGAATGGCTTGTGATGCCCTTTGGTTTGACAAATGCTCCTTCAACTTTTATGCGTTTGATGAATCATGTGTTAAGAGCTTTCATTGGCAAATTTGTTGTTGTTTATTTTGATGATATCCTGATCTATAGCAGATCATTTGATGAACACCTTGATCATATCCGTCAAGTTCTTGTTGTTTTGAGAGCTGATAAATTGTATGGAAACATTGCTAAATGCACATTTTGCACAGACCATGTTGTTTTTCTTGGATTTGTTGTTTCTGCCGATGGAATTCAAGTTGATGAAGAAAAGGTTAAAGCAATAAAGGATTGGCCTACACCTACAAATGTGAGTCAAGTTCGAAGTTTTCATGGTCTTGCAGGTTTTTACAGGCGTTTTGTTAAAGATTTCAGCACCATCGCTGCACCCCTCAACAATTTGACAAAGAAGGATGTTCCATTCAAGTGGGGTGATGAACAAGACCAAGCCTTCAATGAGCTGAAAACAAAGCTTTGTGAAGCACCGCTGCTACAACTTCCTGATTTTGGTAAGACATTTGAGATCGAATGTGATGCAAGTGGTATTGGCATAGGAGGTGTACTACTTCAAGAAGGTAAACCTGTTGCCTACTTTTCTGAAAAGTTGAATGGTCCACATCTGAATTATTCTGTCTATGATAAAGAGCTTTATGCCTTAGTTCGAGTTTTGGAAGTTTGGCAACATTATTTGTTACCTAAAGAATTTGTCATCCATTCTGATCATGAAGTTTTGAAATATCTAAAAAGTCAAGGCAAACTGAACCGTAGACATGCTAAATGGATTGAGTTCATTGAAACATTTCCCTATGTTGTAAAACATAAGCGTGGAAAAGATAACATTGTTGCCGATGCCTTATCACGGAGATGTGGTTTGGTTACACAATTAGATACAAAAGTGCTTGGTTTGGAATCCATTAAAACACTCTATGCAGCTGATTCTGATTTTAAAGAACCTTTCTCTCATTGCATTGCTGGAAAAGGCTGGGACAAGTATTATGTGCATGATGATTTTTTATTTTGGACTAACAAACTATGCATTCTAGCCTGCTCGATTCGTCAAGTTCTTTTGCAGGAAGCACATGCTGGTGGCTTTGCTGGTCATTTTGGCGTCAAAAAGACATTGGACATGCTCTCCGATCATTTCTTTTGGCCACATATGCGACGTGATGTCCAGCGACATGTTGCACGCTGCATAATCTGCTTGAAAGCTAAGTCCCGCCTTAATCCCCATGGTCTTTATACTCCATTACCAGTTCCGAATGTACCTTGGGAAGATATATCCATGGATTTTATTTTGGGGTTACCTCGGTCTCAGAGGGGGAGGGATTCTATCTTTGTTGTTGTTGACTGATTCTCTAAAATGGCACATTTTATTCCATGTCATAAGAATGACGATGCTTCACACGTTGCTGATTTGTTTTTCAGGGAGATCGTTCGTTTACATGGAGTACCAAGGACTATTGTTTTAGATCGGGATACAAAATTTCTAAGCTATTTTTGGAAGACGTTATGGGCTAAACTTGGTGCAAAGTTGTTATTTTCCACCACTTGTCATCTGCAAACCGATGGGCAAACTGAAGTTGTCAATCGTACCTTGTCCACCATGTTGCGTGCTGTGTTGAAAAAGAATTTGAAGCAGTGGGAAGACTGCCTTCCACATGTTGAATTTTCTTATAACAGGGCAGTCCATTCCACAACAAACTTTTGTCCATTTGAAATTGTTTATGGGTTTAAACCGCATACTCCCATGGATCTTTTGCCTTTACCATTACAGGAACAAGTTAACTTGGATGCAACAAAGAGATCAGATTTTCTCAAGAAGCTACATGATGAGACAAGAAGGAATATCGAGAAGAAATCAGCACAATATGCAAAGCAAGCGAACAAAGGTAAGAAGAAGGTTACATTCCAGCCCGGAGACCTCGTGTGGTTGCATCTATGCAAGGATCGATTTCCCCAATAGCGGAAGAGTAAGTTATCTCCTAGGGGTGATGGTCCGTTCAAGGTTTTACACAAGATAAATGATAATGCTTACAAAATTGAGCTGCCACCTGAATATTCCAATGTGAGTACAACATTCAATGTCAAAGACTTGCTTCCATTTGTTGGTGAGCCTGAGTCGAGGACAACTCCTTCTCAAGAGGGGGAGGCTAATGAGGACATTCCTAGCATTCACTCATCTTCAAATGAAACTCCACTTGATAAAGCTGGTCCAATTACAAGAAGTAGAGCTAAACAATTGGAGAAGGAAATTCATTCTCAGGTGAATGCTAACCTTATGTTTAATAATCAGTTTATGTTGAATGAGCCTATGCTTTTGAGTTCTTGTTCCAATGTCCTTAGGAATGATGGAGTGTATGAACCAGCATGGGATGAAGATGGATTCAAGCCTCTGGACATTTGAACCAAGAAGCCTATGGTGTGCAAGAATAAAATGGTGGTTCATCACCTTTGCATGGAAATGCAACCAGAAGCTAGATGACTGATACATGGTACAAATTCCAAGCATCATCGCAGACAGAATACAAGGAGTTAGACGGTGTTCTATATGTGGATGGAAGCGTCTTCAAGTCTACTTTCCAGCCCATCAAACGGCTCATTATTTGGACTTCCCAATAAAGAGTTATGCTCATTTTAGTAACTGCTATCAGAAGCTGAAAGACGCACGAACCAGCCACAAAATCCACTGGTGCATGCGCATGCTGCCATTTACTCCAAGCTAAACATCCCTATCCCTATATATATCTTTTACTAGACAATGAAAGGTCAGATCTTGATTAGCTGAATTCAGAATACACAAACTCATGGAGTTTTGTTTATGCGTGAGTCTTGAGAGGCTTGCAACACTTGTTCTTTCGATTCCTGAGGGAGTTGTAGAACGCCGAACTGCGGTTCACCCAGTTCGTGCCTTCACGTCTATAGGGCGTGATTGCGTGGGCTGTTTTGTTGGTACGTGGAAGGGTGATTGTCTCGGTAGTTCGTCACGTGGACAGCCTCGCGGTGCACTGCCTCTTCACTAGGTCACGTAGCGACAAGTTATCAAGTCCGCGGATACTACGAGAAGATCGGGCCACAAAACTTGCTACACGCGTTGCATAGGTGTGTGCACATCACGTAGCCTCGAGATGACAACAAGCACATTCACCGCAAGGTGAAGTGTGCCCACTTAGTCCCTGAGCCTACTAGAAGATGAAGAATGAATCTTGTAGCAGGGTCAAAGAAAAAGAAGTCTGAAAGCTTTATCGACGTCATCCGACATGCGCGTATCAAGACCCCAGATGTGCTGCCCAAGATCAGCACCCTGATCTGAATAGCATGGAGCAACTTGATAGCACACCGATGAGACGTAGAAAGATCCAACCACCAAGGGAGCATCGAGGAGTCCCCGGCGTTGCTGGCGATGATCGAGCACCAAGGAGTGAGGAGTCCCCGACGTCGCTGGTGATGTCCGAGCACTGAGGAGCAAGGAGTCCCCGGCGTCGTTGGTGATGTCTGAGCACCGAGGAGCGAGGAGTCCTCGGCGTCGCTGGCGATGACCGAGCACCGAGGAGCGAGGAGTCCCCGGCATCATTGGCGATGACCGAGCACCGAGGAGCGAGGAGTCCCTGGCGTCACTGGCGATGACCGAGCACCGAGGAGCGAGGAGTCCCTAGCGTTGCTGGCGATGACCGAGCACCGAGGAGCGAGGAGTCCCTGGCATCGCTGGCGATGACCGAGCATCGAGGAGTCACCGGCGTCGCTGGCGATGACCAAGCACCGAGGAGCGAGGAGTCCTCGGCGTCGCTGGCGTTGACCGAGCACCGAGGAGCGAGGAGTCCTCGGCGTCGCTGGCGATGACCGAGCACCGAGGAGCGAGGAGTCCCCGGCGTCGCTGGCGATGACCGAGCACCGACACTACTACACAAACTTTACTGGAGGCGGGCGTTTTCGGTTTCCCACGATGGGCAAATCCGTCCGCCGCGGCCTAGAGGCCACGGTAAATCGTGGCTTAACCATGGCGGGTGGCTTTGCCCACCGCGGTTAACCGATTTACCGCGGCGGGCGGTGTAACGTGCCCGCTATGGTAAATATACTTTTACCACGGCGGACACGTTACACTGCCCGCCGTAGTAAATTATTTTACCGCGGCGGACACCTTTTGTGGCCCGCCGCGGTTATGTTCATTAGCCGTGGCGGGCTTTATTATTTGCCTGCCTTGGTAAATTATTTCCTGAATTAAAAAAATACAGCAAGCATATAAATTCAAATTCAAATCACATCTAGATTTCACAGATTAAACTTAAAAAGTATGCAGGCATTACACATGAGATAATATACATATATATACATTCACTTAGTCATTCTTGTCATCGTTAATTCATTACATTTACATATTAAAGTCGTTATACATGCGCTAAGGTGTAATCCTGTGGACGCATCATCGTGGGCCATTTCCTCAGCCTCTCGTACTCCGATAAAATCGCTAGCGGGCTGTTCTCATTAAAGAACGTGCCCCCTTCAAGCACGCATTTGTCTAAGACAAACTTACATATGTCCGCCTTTGTCTACTTGAAGCTGTGTTGGGTGCTCTGCATGTCTCTCGACCAGTTCAATCCATTCTTGAGCACCCTCCAACTGCTACTGTACTGCTTGCACACCCTCATGAACTCACAGGCGTAGAAGCCATAGGTTTGTGATCCTACTGGTTGTTTGGCACACTGCATGATCGATACACAAGCATTACAACACAGGCATTAGAACGCATATGAACGGAAAGCACAATTAAACCTTTCAAATACTTACCGAAAAGTTGCGTCTGATTTTGATGCGGTTCTTATGCTTAGCCTTAAAATTCTCTATTCTTTGATCATAGCATTTAGGATCCTTCACGTACTCCTTATAAGCGCTATACGAAATGTACTAGTATTAGGCAGGGCATTAGAACGCATATGAGAAGATAGTTCAGTCACTTACACTCTGAGGCAATCTTCAAAGGCCTTGTACCCTTTTAAGTTTGGCACTGTCAACGAATCAAATACGTAGGCCCTGCCATCCTAAGGGTAGATGATAAATGCAACCCAGTGAACCTCGAGGCCTTGGCTGCGCCATTGAAACAAAATACAGGTTATGACAAGAAATAATAATTCTAGCTAGCTACCCACTTATCTCTACAGGCATGTCTTCGACTTACCCAAAGTGGTAGGCAGCTAGGATACACCCATTTCCCCTGATCTTCTTCATTGCTCCTAGTATGCACCTTGAAATGTTCAACTTCTCATTGTCCATCAGTTTCTTCTTGTGCGCCTCTCTCTGTCACTTGGTCAAGTCTTTCATGGTTGGATGATTGTCATCTAGGTGGTAACCAATGATGATTCTTTGAGCAATATGCATTGTAGATAGATAGATAACATCAAGTTTTAGTTCCTTGGATATATAGGCCATCAGCCTGCAAGGACAAGCCATCATGGCATATATAAGTAGTCTTGACCGATTCAAAGGCAGGTGATATGTGAAACTTGCAATTCATCACTTACATAGAGAACAAGGTGACTTGGGCGATGTCAAGGTCTTGTTCCCGCAGTAGTCTGTACATGTCATGGAAGTCCACGGGGAGTTCTACATCATTGCCGGGCAAGTGGAAGTACTCCACCACAACCTTGACTAGAAAACCATGCAGGCTAGCTTTTGCCGCTTCCATGTACCAGAGATGAAACCTCCTTGTCTCCCACCTTTCCTCGTCGACGAGTTGGGCCTTGGTTATCATGAACTTCCCATGCTCGTAATGGCCGGGGCAGTCATCCAATTCAGGAAATAGATGGAAAGGTGATCTCGGCCTGGGATAGAAATGTTAGTACCATATTATGGCAAAGAAAAGTTATTAGCAAATGATGCTCGCCGCTACCATACCTTTCAAACTCAAGTGAGTATGTGAGCTGCCCTTGGTCGCCTTTAGTCTTCACCGGCGGTGGAGGATAGTGGCTTGTGCTCGCAATGGCAGCAGGCGGTGTCTTTGCCCCGGTTCCTCCGTGCCTCTCGGTCCTTTGCTCATGCCCTTAGACAGACTGCCGGGAGGTGGAGGTGGACTTGTTGGAGGAGGAGAACAAGGGTGAGGGCTTGTGCCTCCTGGTCCTTTGCTCGTGCCCTTAGATGGACTACTGGGAGGTGGAGGTGGACTTGTTGTTGGAGGAGGAGAACGAGGGTGAGGGCTTGTGCCTCCCGGTTCTTTGCTCGTGCCCTTAGACGGACTGCCGGGAGGTGGAGGTGGACTTGTTGTTGGAAGAGGAGAACGAGGGTGAGGGCTTGTGCCTCGGGGTGAGTTCCTTCCCTTGTCATCCCTGCCATTGCCTTCGTCATCACCATCGCCGTGATCTGGATCATCGGGGGGACAAGATCCAGCAACGGATGGTTGTGATGCTGGTGTCACTGTCAGCATAGAAGTCAGCATCAAGAGAATGATCTCTATGTCGTCCTTGTTCCATAGGACTTCAGAACCCAAGGCAGCTCTAAGGATCGTTACCCCTTCTGCAGTTGGATATTCCATTTCAAATTCTTCGTATTCGGTCGCATACCATGTAAGTATGGTCTTGGTTGAAATCTTTGATATCATCTTTGGGGTGCATGTAACCCTCACCCACGGTCAACTTTTTCGCCCTGCCGAACGGGATCATGAGGTGGACACGCATGGGTTCCCGGATGTCGTCAACGAGGTGCCTTGGGCAATCCTCGATCATCAGTAGTGGCTGCCCTTGTGTCTGCCCTTGTGGAACTTGAGGCACGGCCACGCCAGCCTAGCGAAGCATTTGTGACCTCATCGACACCATATCTGGGTCATTGCTCGTGAAGGCTTCTTTTATGGACCGGCTGATCATTTCGGCCATGCCTTGATCATAGCCCTTCTGAAAGATGCCCTCCTTGTACCTCTGCCTTGATCGGTATGTGGCAGCGTCGGATTGCCATGACTCCACTAAGTTCTAGCTCATCTTCGATGACATGCCACGGACGTGGCCATAGTGCTCGGGGGTTCCCAGCGCTAGGGTTAGCAAGTCCTGGCCCCTACGAACCTCGAAGCTATCCTTGGATTTAGCGGCCTCGATGAGAGCCCTCTCCACCTCCTCGAACTTGGGCTCATTGAACTTGCTCACGCCCTCCTTGAGCTTCTTCGGCTTGCGGGCATAGATGAAGTCCTTAGCCCTCAAGTCTACACCATCATACGGATTGGGAAGCCCGGCGGCAGCTCTAGCCCTTTCTTCCTCCTGCCACTGGGGCCTCTTACCAGCAAACCCAGTCATGCCCAAGTGGTGGGGGTGTAGGTTCTTCTTCGCGAGTGCGCTGAACTTGGCGCTCTTTGCCTTTGCTTCTTCTGTTGTTCTTTGTTTGCAGAACTCTTCCCAGTGATGTTCCTTCACCATAGTGTATTTGACATAGGGTGACTTGCCTAGCTTCAGGTAGTACCTGGTCAGCATGGACTTGAAGTTTCTAAAGGCTCTTCCTGCCACGTGCATGACCCACTCCCTGCACTTGTTCAGATCGGTGTCCTCGGGATAATGGAAGCTCCTCGTCACCTCACCCTAGATATGTGTCTTGTAGTTGACCGGGACATTGTTCCACTCCTCCCAAGTGATCTCCACCTTGTCCTTGACTATACATGCCACCTAGTTGCTAAACTTGGCAAGGACCATGGGTGGTGACAACGGGTTTCCCTCTGGTCCCACCTCATGGATCACATGGACTTCACCATGGGTTTCCCTCTGGTGCCTCCCGTGTTCCCCCCTTCTCAGCTTTGTCCTCTGACCCCTAGACTTGCCTAAAGTGGTTGGAGATGGAGCGGGGGGTTCTTTATCCCTAACTTGTTCCTCCTCGAAATTCAATTCTCGAGGCACCACCGACATCTGTTCAGGGTTTGGAGACCGTGCACTTTCAACTTTGTCGTCCCTTGGTTGGTAGGTCGGATCATCTTCGTCCTCTATACGATGTTTCTTTGTTGGCCTCGGGGTCATGGACACTTGGCTCTCGAGGCTAGTTGATGATGATGCACTAGGGGTAGGTTTGCGCCATTCTCTTATCGGTTCCTCCACCATTGGAAAGCTACAATGAATACATATTTCAGTTGTATAGACACAGTTATAGAGTAGTAAAGTAGAGTAGTACTAGAGTAGTAAAGTAGAGTAGTACTAGAGTAGTAAAGTAGTAGTAGTTGGCTCAGATTTGCCCTATTGTCATCACATTGCTTTTAAACTAGTTGCTTGTATCTGGTATACAAGCCATCCTAGTTTAGCGGGGGCACTCGATCATCATCGCCGCTGCCTCAGCATAAAAGGGTTCACATCATTGCATATGCCACTGCCTCAGCTTAGAAGTGTGAAAAGAATCATCATTGCAAATACCAAACAAAAGCCATCAAAATAGTTTCAAAATTCGGCCCCAAAGGGCTAAGTCCTTCGGCCATCAAGATAGAGTAGAAGACTAGAGGAGGTGAGAGTAGAGTAGAGTAGAGTAAGAGGAGTAGAGTAAGAGCTGTACAGCTCAAAAGTTTGTTTGGCATCATAGGCATCAATAAACCCCCATCACAGCTCAATCAAATTTAGTCAGTAAGAGTAAGAGTAGTAGAGGAACTACTCAATTTAGTCAGCAAGACAGCAGCCAGCAAGATATCCTTTAGTCAGCAAGACAGCAGCCAGCAACGTCCAAGAGTGTTGGAGTACTTTGGGCCTTGTCATTCATAATTCTGCTTATCCCTATGATACAATCACCTCTTTTAGAGTGCAGCTTCATGTTCCTTTCTCCATGGAGATTATTATTTCAATGAGTTGGGCAAGCTGGTTAGTTTGAAATGATGCTATTTTCAGAAATGTGTAGCCTCAAATCAGTAATGCGAAGTATCATTTCAGAAGAGATTTTGCTCAAGTTATACTTAGAGCAAAGAAAGCTTATGTACCTACAATTAGTCAATGGCTAGAAGCTTATGTGTAATAGCTTTAATTTTCTTTGTTATTTTCTTTGTATCATAACCTCTGTTGTAAACACTTGTACATTAACAATAAAAGCACAGTAGGGGCCGGCACCCTCCTATTTTCCTCAAAAAAAGAGCATCCTTGAGCAGGCCATCGATTGTCAGGTCGACATTTTTCAGGTCAACTTTGAATAGCGTATGCAGTGCTTGCCTCTTAGACGAGTCAAGCAGCTCCTGGAAAGCCTACTAGAAAGCATTCAACGCCTGAGTAGCCGGGTGCTGCTTAGGCGTTGCGGGATCCCACTTCAACAAGAGCACCCTCTGTGCTTTGGAGGGTGGCGTTCGCGGCACGCAAGCGGCACGCAAGCGACAAAGTGAAGCCGATGATGGCGAACGACGAGACCGATGTCGAGACGGGGCCTTGAGGACCGGGGTTTGCAACAATATGAAGCTCAGGACAACACTTTGCAATTACAAATTTGCCCAGGGAAAGGTATGCTAAAGCTTAAAAATGATAAAATCACTAGTTTATATTGAATCCTTTATTCTGCTAAAGTTCACAATAATGGAGATATACTATAGGATTATAGGATCAAACTGAACTGTTACTTTAGTCTATCTACTACTGCTAATGGTTTAGCACTAGGTGTATGTTAGAGCTTGTTTTGGGTGTCAATGTTATGCAATTACACTTCAATTGTGTGTCTGATTATGGTTATGAAACTACATTCTGCAACGTCATATGAACTCAAACAAATTTAGAAGGCATCCTTTTCAGCAAGATCTCCTAAAATTAGTTCACAAGTTTCATCTGACAGTACTGATGACTGCTCATGGACAAACTAAACCTCCTAAATCAGGGAATGCAGCAGTACTAGACAACTACATGTTGCAGAAACATTCATCACCTAATGCTGTTGAGATTCGAAGCATGTAATTATAGAACCAAGGTACTACTACCAGATAAACTTCTCCAGTAGGGATCATTTGCAAGAAACAAGCAAGCAGAGTAGAATTTAGTTTGCTGGAACATAGTTCTTACCTCGGCCTGGGCGCAGCAGGTTCCAAGTGAGGAGGTAGCGGCTAGAGCCCATCTGTGGCAGCGGCGCCTCAGGCACGTTCACGAGCTCATGCTGGTTGGCCTCATAGTCCACCACTCTACGCTCGGGGACATTCACGCCAAAGAGCTGGTGGTGCAGGTTGAAGTAGACCACATCTGGGTGTGGTCGACCAAAGTCAGCGGGGGCGATGGCGGTGGCCCTCGGTGTCGGTGGCCAAAGCTATGGCTCCGGGCTCTGAGGATAGGGCCTGGCATGTGGACAGTGACCGAGGGGAGGACGGGGGTGGGGGGCACGTGCGGTGGCCATGGAGGAGCTCGGTGGCTGGCGCTAGGGTTCTGGGGACGGGGCCCAGTGCGGAGGAGCTCGGTGGCCAGAGCAAGGGTTCCGGGGAGAGGAGGACGGGGGCAGGGCACGGGCATGGGGGAGGAGGATGGAAGTGGGGGGCGCGTGCGGTGGCCACGGAGGAGCTTGGTGGCCGGCACTAGGGTTCCGGGGATAGGGCCCAGCGTGGAGGAGCTCGGTGGCTGAAGCAAGGGTTCTAGGGAGAGGAGGACGGGGGTGTGGCACGGGCACGGGGGAGGAAGACGGGGGTGGGGGTCACATATATAGCCATGGATTAACCACGGCGGGCAATATAAGCAGCCCGCCGCGGTAAATGTTTACTACAGCGGGCACCTTAGACTGCCTGCCGCGATTAATCTATTAACCGCGGTGGGCGCTGTTACGTGCCCGCCACGGTTAATATTTTTGCATTTTCTCATTCAATCTAACACTGATATTTATTATCAATCTAAAACTTATTTTTGCATTTTGCATTTGCTGTGTAGTAGTAGTAGTAGAGTAGTGCTGTGTAGTAGTAGAGTACATGTGAGTAGTAGAGAGTAGTATTAGTACAATAGATAGTAGTAGTAGGTTGAGTAGTACTAGTAGAGTAGTATTGTATAGTAGTAGTAGTAGATTGAGTAGTACTAGTAGAATAGTATGGTTCCATGATATTAATAATAAGTTACAAAACTTGTCTTCAATAGATCGAGCTATATTATTACATATATGTCTCTAGGATACATATATCATTTTGGTGCAGGTGCTTTCACCGTCCTCTTCTCACCGCTGGGGCAGGCCCACGGCATCATCCTGGACTTGTTGAATCGGTCCTCGACGGCCTTGATCTTCTTTGGATGATCAATAAAAAGCTCGAGCTCTGCGTAGTTGTTGTATTGTTTGGGACTCTGCACCCCATCAGCTCCCACAATCTGCTGCTTTTCGGACACAACCACATGACTTTTTGGGTCCTCTGCATATATATAGTAGGCCACTTGCGCGACATTGGTTGCTAGTACCCACGGGTCATCTTTGTAGCCGATACTTTTGAGGTCCACGGTGGTTAGCCCATAACTGTCCACTGCAACCGCATTCGGTTTGACCCATTGGCAACGGAAGACGGTTATGCATAGGTTTTGGCCATAGTCAAGTTCCCATATTTCTTCGACTTGCCCATAGTATTGCCTCCTCTGGCCCATGGACTCTTCTTTGCCCTCATATCGAACACCGCAGTTCTATGCTGAGCTCTTCTTGTCCTTGTCTTTCGTGTGGAACCTATGGCCCTAGACGTCATACCCTTGCCATGTGGTGATTTGGCTAGATGGGCCTAACACAAGCCACTTAACGGTCTCCGTATCTTCATCAGGGCATCCTTCAGGGGTGTGTGTTGCTCTTTGAGCCACTCTATGAAATTGCTCTTGTGATGGTTCTAGACCCATGCCTCCGTGCGCTGTCCGTCATTAGTGGTGCGGATCTCTTCTAGGTGTTTTTCAATGTATTTCTCCATGCTCACTAACTGATGAAGGATGCTGTAATGAGCTTCTTGCACCGTTCGGTTTGCCACATCGGTGCGTACTTTTTGGCCTGTGCACCCCATCCCTGAGGTTTTACCTTCGTGGTGATGGACAGGCAGCCCAATCACCCTCCCATCTCTTATGTACCTCATACACTAGTTCATGGCCTCCTCTGTTGTGTATGCCTCGATCATAGAGCCCTCCGGGTAAGCATGGTTATGGACGTATCTGTTGAGGGTGGACATGAACCGCTCGTACGTCCACATCTGGTGTAGGTACATGGGGCCTAGTTGATGGATCTGATCAACCATATACATCATTAGGTGTGGCATAATATCAAAGTAAGATGGTGGAAAGCACATCTCGAGCTAGCAAAGGGTCTCCGCGATGAACTCCTTCAGGGCAGGCAGCTCATCCTTATCAATGACCTTCTGGGTGATGCAGTTAAAGAAGTATGACATCCGTGTGATGACCATCTTCACGTACTCTGGACGGATAGCCCTAATCGCAATTGGTAGGAACACCGTCAGCATGATGTGGCAGTCGTGTGAGTTGTAGCCGATCATTATGAGGTCTTTCATGGAGACCAGGCTCTTGATGTTGGAAGAGAAACCAGTTGGCACCTTGATACCCCTAAGAAACTTAAGAAAAGCCGTCCTCTCGTCTTGCGTTAGGTTGCAGGCCGCACCTGGGATATCGACTTTATCGTTCTGAGGCGGTCCCGGGTGAAGGTTTGGCCTGATGCCTAGATTGACAAGATCTGTCCGTGACTTGATACCATCCTTTGTCTTGCCCTTGATGTCCAATAGGACACCGATCGTGCTTTCAAAGACATTTTTCTCTAGGTGCATGCAGTCGATGGCATGGGGTGTATTCAGTGTTTTCCAATATGATAGGTACTTGAAGAAAATTGACTTCTTCTTGAAAGGAACGACGGCGGGGACTTCCTCCATCTGGTCCTGCTTTCACTTCCTTGTCTGCTTGGGCCCCTCTTTAGGCGGCTTCTTCTTCTTTCCAAACTCCACCTGATCCATGTCCTTGACCATCTCATACACCTTTGTCCCCCAACTAGTCTGCGTCAGTTGATCACGCTGTGGCTTGTCTTGATTGTCAAAGTATTTGTTCATAATACTTCTTCTATACCTGTGATTTTTGGAGAGGAACCGTCTGTGCACCATCTTATTGGATCCCTTAAGGTAAGTGTAGCAGGTCCCGTCGATGCAAATTACGCAGCCGGTCTTCCCTTTGATCTGCCCCGATAGTGAGAAGAGACTGGGGTAATCGGTGATGGTGACAAAGATGATTGCTTTTAGTGTGAACTTCTCCTTGCAGGATGCATCCACCATCTAGACCCTAACATCAAATAGTATCTTCATTTTCCCCATGAATGGCTCCAGGAACACATCTATATCGTTGCCGGGCTGCTTCGGTCCGGAGATAAGCATGGTCAGCATAAGGTACCTACGCTTCTGACATAGATGGGGAGGTAGGTTGTACATGGTGAGCACGACGGGCCAAGTGCTGTGCGAGCTACTAAGCTCACCGAACGGGTTCATCCCGTCGTACTCAGCGCGAACCTAACATGCCTGGGCTCCTTGCCAAACTCCGGGTAGGCCTCGTCGAAATCCTTCCACTGCTTGCCATGGATGGGTGCCGTAGCTTGCCATCATCTTTCAGGCGGTCAGCTGATGCATGCCAGGACATGAGCTTGGCATCGTCCGGGTTCCCGAATATTGCATGCAGGCGATCGGTCATGGGCAGGTACCACACCGACAGTGCTGGACTTTTCTGTGCGTGTAACCCTCTTCTTCATCGTCTGCTGAGCCGAGATCTTTGGCCACACTGCTCTTCTTTGCCCCCTTCTTGTTCTTCTTCGACCACCCCCACAAGCCTCCCTCGTCTTCTGCATCCACGCGACAACCAGCATTTTTCTTGTACCGACTAAAGCCGCAGTGCGGACAACTCGTCAAATTCTCATACTCATATCCCCTGATACATGATGCAGTGGTTAGGGCATGCCTCAAACTTTCTAAGCCTCATCGCCACATGGCCGGATCAGCTTCTTGGCCCGATAAGTATTGGCGGGCACCTTGTTAGCCGTTGGGTACATGGTGGCAAGGTAGCTTAACAACTCATTGAAGCTAGTGTCAGACCAACCATGACGAGCCTTCAACATCAACATATGGAGGTTAAAACAGAGCGTCGTGCACTCCTTCGGACAATCGTTGTCGTCCTTATAGAGAGGATCAACTGCCGCCTGCTTCAACTCTCTGAAATTCTCCAACCACTTTGGGCAACCCAACACAACATCATCTTCATCAAAGTGTTTGACTAGATCTTCAACAAGCAGCACATCCTCGGGTTGGCTCACAGTATCCTGACCATCCCCACCGTCACCGGCTTCGTCGGCTATGTCTTGCATTAAATCATCCACCGTGATGTAATAACGACAACTGTTGTCACTGTCGGCTGGCGCAGCTGCTGCTGAAGATGATGAGGAGCCGGGTGCTCCTAAAGGATCTTTATTCACCGGTGGTGCTGTCGTTGTCGGCGTCGAAGAGCTCACTCCAGATGCACTGCCACTCGCACCAACTCTTTTGCCGTGAAATGTCCAGACTGTGTTGCCCTCGACAAAACCATACATGATCAAATGAGTTTGCACCTTGCTGTCTCAGGTGGGCTTTTAGGTTCTTGCAACGAGAACATGGACATATGGTTGTCATCCGCTTCAGTCTCTCACCGTGAGCTTTACCAGCAGCAATAAACTTCCTTAATTCAAAGAGGCACCATGGATCATTCACTCTATCGATCCGGTACATCCATTCTGACCTATCCATCATACCTGCGAACATTATCCGTCACAATCAACAGTTAAATAAAGAAGAATTAGGAGAAATTGATGATTTTTACGTCCAAAATCACGAAAAAGAGAGGAAATGACGATGTGAAAGATGAAGCATGCATCTATGATGAATCTAAAGTTAAAGAAATACATGACATCATTTTTTCCATTAAAATTGATCTAGATCTAGATCTAGATCTAGAGAGAACTCTAGGTGATGGAAATAGAGAGAGAGGATGGAAGGAGAGAGGGAGAGCCTCTATGAACCTCTTATGATGTCCTCCTCCCTCAAATCCAATCCCTTCAACTCAAATCAAAAGTTTCCTCAAATTTTAGGGCAAAGCCTCCCCCCATGAGTTTAAGAGAGGAAGACCCGTGGAGAAGATGAAGTGGTGGTGCTGTGTATTTGTACAGGCTTTACCGCAGGCGGGCAAGATAAAGCGCCCGCCTCGGTAAATCAACTCTTTACCGCGGTCGGTCAGTTTAAAGAGCTCGCCATGGTAAATCGTATTAACCAGCGGCGGGCGATTCATACCGCCCTGCCGTGGTAAATAACAATTTCCTGCTGGCGGGCAAGTAAGGTGGCCCGCCGTGGTAAACCCTTTTCCCGCAGTGGGCGCCTCGGTGGCCGGCCTCGCTGTCCGGCCACCGGTTAACCATGGCAGGCAAAAGAGGTGCCCACCACGGAGCCCATTTTGGCCACGCTGCACAAATTGATTCCTGTAGTAGTGCGAGGAGCGAGGAGCGAGGAGTCCCTGGCGTCGCTGGCGATGACCGAGCATCGAGGAGCGAGGAGTCCCCGGCGTCGCTAGCGATGACTGAGCACCGAGGAGCGAGGAGTCCCCAGCGTCGCTGGCGATGTTCGAGCACCGAGGAGCGAGGAGTTCCAGCGTCGCAGGTGATGTTCGAGCACCAAGGAGCAAGGAGTCCCGATGTCGCTAGCGATATCCAAGCACCAAGGAGCGAGGAGTCCCCAACATCGCTGGCGATATCTGATCACCGAGGAGCGAGGAGTCCCCGACATCACTGGTGATGTCCAAGCAGCGAGGAGTCCCCCAACATAGGCGGCGATGTTCAAGCACCAAGGAGTTCCCGACATAGTTGGCGATGTCCGAGCACCGAGGAGCGAGGAGTCCCTGACATCGCTGGTGATGTCCGATTACCGAGGAGCGATGAGTCCCCAGCGTAGGTGGCGACATCCATGCGGTGAAGTGTGCCCACTTAGTCCTCGAGCACAAAGAATCCAAGCGCTGAGGAGTAATCGGCGTAGCTGGCGATGAAGCACGAGTGGCGAACAGTCTGGTCAACTAGTCAGGTGGCGAAGTGAGCATTGAGTAGAATCGATTGGCGAACAGTCCAATCAACTGGTCGGTGATGGAGTCCATGAACCAAGCGGTCTGACTAGTTGATCGGTGGAGAAGTCCGAGCACCAGGTGATCCGATCACCTGGACGATGATCCTGCAATACAAATATATAGAACGGGTAGTACATGACGCACAAATAAATAAGCTCCGGAGAAAAATCAGCAATGGTGATGAAATGGCGTATGCAGTTCGATGATCAGTTGGCATGAAAATATATTTATGTTTAATATAAACCGCCCAAACAGTTAGTGTGTAGCTGAGTCTCCAGCCCTAGCTAGCCCATAGTCCATAATGTCGAGCATGGAGCCGTGCACGTGTAGGAGGAACAAGCATCGCTAAGGAGCCGCTGCCGACCATCCATAACGCAGAGGGCAGATGCTCGTGCATGTGTAGGGAGGAGCCGGAGACGGGGCCGCCTCTGGAGGCGTCCGAGCATCAACGCGACTGTTTGGGGGTTAGAAAATCGTTTGGAGAGCAAATATGGAGAAAACAGTTCGGAGAAACATTGCGGCGATATATGAAGATTGGAGAATATTTAGAAGAATATTAAAGCATGACTTAGCTTTGGACGGAGCATCTGGTCGGCGACGTATGGCGTTATCTGGTCGGCATTGACGGCGAACACCTAGCGGGCGGTGAGTTGTTGGTGAAGGCGACCTCGGAGGTGGTTCCGAGATCGGATCTGCTGTCGCAGGGGCTGGTATAGCAGCGATGAATCAATCATCGTGGATCGGCATGGATCTCCACGAGATTGACGATGAGAATGCATTATTGATTTGAGATCCATCTGGCTCGCCATGGATCAAGCGCACACCCCTACCTGGCGCGCCAACTGTCGACAAAATATCGTTGGTAGTCCTCCGAGGGGTATCCCACGAAGGTAGATTGATCGGCAGAGGAGCGTGAGATCAAGAACAAGAAGGCAACAGAGACACACGAGTTAGACAGGTTTAGGCCATCAGTATGACGTAATACCCTACTCCTGTGGTCTGTTGGTTTGTATTAGCTATCGTATGATATGTCATGATTTTGGAGGGGGTCCCTGCCTGCCTTATATAGTCCGGGAGGCAGGGTTACAAGTCGGTTAGATCTGAGAGATAACCGGAAAGTAATAACTGATTACAGGAATCTTGGGATCATATATATCCTAACAGATCTCGTAGTATCTTCTGGATATCTTCCCGGTGTCTTGCAGAAGGCGTCGAGCAGAGTCGTGCCCCGTAAGGCTTCGTCTTGTGGGCTGGGCCACCCCTAAGGGCGCAGCCCATGTGGCCTACTGTGGGTATCCGGGGTCGTACACCCCACAGCTAGTCTCCCGAGTGTCTTGTACTCGGTTGTGCAACACCATCTTGAGCTCGTCCGAGCAGGTGCGAATAACGCCGAGCAGTCAAACTCATGGTCCAACCACTGTGATGTATTGCCGAGCAGCATGAACCATCACTGAGCAGCGTGAACCATCGTCGAGTAGCATGAACTACCAGTCGAGCAGCGTGACCTGTCGCCGGGCAGCGTGAACCATCACCGAGCAGCATGAACTATCGCCGAGCAACGTAACCTGTCGCCGAGCAGTGTGACCCAAGTATGGCTTGCCATAAGGGTGTAAGGAGCTCAAGTTCAGGCCATATCCCCACATTACTCTATAAATTATCATTTGGATTGTTATTTAAGTAAAAATTGTTTTTTATATCTTCATATTGTTGACAACCAAAATTGCCTATTTTGTGAAGTTATCAAAATATAAAATAGACTTCATCATTATATTCCTCTTGTCGAGATGGCCAAAAAAACATATATGGAACATCCAATTTGGTGTCCGGATGAAGAAGTTACGCCTTCGAAAAGATGCTCCAAGGTTGGAACTTTCAAGAAACACAAAAAATCTGTTTGGGTGCCTTGGGTTATCCCCACGTCGGAGATTCCGACAAATGTCTGAAGTTCTAATATTCGGACATCGGAACTTCGGACAAACCTAAAAAAAGACCTGTTCGGATACAACCTTTTAGATTTCGATGTGAACTACTATAGACTCGTGGGAAACTTAAAAAATACATCTTGCAAAGGTTTCCTATTGGGATAAGACCATCCCTCTATATATATTGAAGGATCAGGGCCTACTGAGGTATCCAACACACAATCGATAAAAAACTAATCTAATGCCTCTCTTTTACCCTCTCTTTCCCATCTACTACCTCTCCTCGTTCTTCGTCATTGCTGCATGGCCGGTGGATCAACGACAACGAGGCCCTAGAGCGGTTAGATCAGCTAGGGTAGCCCATAGCTGCACGCATGCCCCGATGGGGTCCCTCCTGGGTGTGTGGGGTTTTGGGTTTCAAGAGATCTCGTCGGCGTGTCTTACGTATCGCACTCTCGATGGGTCTCCTCCTGTGATGTGTCTTATGTATCATGCTCATCGCTTGAGGCACCAGGTTCGAGTCCGAGCATACCTTAGGCACCGACCGACCTAAAAGTCGGCTAGGCCCTACATTGAGTGATCTACCTCCCTATCGGTGTGGTGACCTAATTAAGCATCAACAATATTCTCCAACAATTTTTCTATATCTTGTGCGCATTCTATAGATTCATTCTTGCTCTCTATCTTTAACTAGCAAGAAATCTAGAATAGAGGATGTCTATATTTTGAGATCCACTTAAAGAGGCTATTGGATGGAATTTTTCATCAAAATATTTATTTCAATTAATTAAGAAAGAAATAAAGAGTCTCTTGAGCTGCTCTTAGTCTAAAAAACAAATCTACTCCTTAATTATAAATTGTAACTCATTTTATACTTTTTGGTATACAATTTTTTGCTAAGCATCTAGATATACACTATGTTTAGATATATACTATGTTTAGATATATAATTTTTTCTACGTATTTGAATATGCACTATATTTTTTTATACAATTTTTGGTATGCATTTAAATATTTTTACTACGCAGCGTGCCGATCCAACCGTACTGGCACATGGCGTCAAAACATTGCTTTGGACTAGGATTCTAGTACTTTAATAGATTAGGGACCACAACAGTAATTTTATAGTTTGTAACCTAGGTGAGAATCACATGATAGTTTAGAGACCGTCTATGTAATTATAAGCTACGAACCCACATATTGGTTCCACGCTGGAGCGCTACATCAGCTAATGAACTGTGACAGCTATTTTGAACTAGAATGGTATATAGTTTAGGAATCTGAGTATGCAATTTCATAATTTGAGAACCTGAATGAGAATCAGATAATAATTTAGGCATCGCTAATGTAATTTCCTCTAATAAAAAAAATGAATCTGTAAAACCAAAACAACTTACAATTTGTTACATATGGTTGTTTCTCCGATCCATCACAAAATAGTACGTCTAGTGCTTAGATTTCTCATCACATCAATTCTCAAGTTTTCCTTCTTCGTCCATAGTTTAATTTAATTTCTTTAATTTGTCACAGCTCAGCTCTTTTCGGTCAAAACTCGACACAAGTAGCTTGCAAGCAAATAAAGCATAAGAGAGTAGCAGAGCACCTCTCTCTCAGTGACAGGCAGTTTCTGTGACGTCGCTGCACTGCACTCTGCGTTGCATGCTATTGCTAAGCAGAGCACACTGACTGATGGGTGGACAGACAGACCACACGTCCATATATAGGTGAGGAATCGACATGGCACCACAAAAGGCTCACTGCCATTTTGCTCATTTTTCCTTCTTTCCTTTTTCCTTTCTCCCTCTTTTCCCAAGTTGGCCTGCTACCACTCTGCAGTTTTATGCCCTGTTTAATTGTACCTGCACCTACAAATTACAATTCCATGTTATCGCGATTCATCATCGACATATGGGTTAATTTTTACCATCCGAGAAGAAAACATACACAATATATGAATAAAAGAGGAGACAAGTTCAATTAAATCACTTAGGTGTAGCCTACCAATAGATCAAGCTCACCATCATATGGAATAAGAAACAAATCTTTTATAGTGCTAATGAAGCCAAGAATGAAAGTGACATTTCAGACAGCTATGCAGTGGACATAAGATTGCTGCATGTATCAGATCAGACTCAGAGCAAATATACATAACGGCTAGATGAATCCGTTGGCCCACGATAGATAGATCTATGCGTGGTCTCGTGTCTGTCGGCAGGGACGGTTGTGATGGCCCAACTACACCGTTGGAATTTGCATGCATGCATGGCATGCTGGCAAAATACTGAAATAGTTCCATCATCGACTGCATGCATGATAGATTACGGCTAACCTTAGTTGCTGGCAGGTTAATTACCCAGACGCTGAGATATTACACGCCAACTAACATTTAGGCACTTAGATTATACCTTGAAATTATGTTGAGTAGAACAAATTATTGAAAACGATATTATGGTCCTTTTTTATAACAGGTCCTTTGTTTTGATGCCTACTACAGACAACTCAAAATCACACGGCGCTGTTGAACTTACATATGTTTTTCTGTTGGTTGAACTGTAATACTTGTTTGGAATTATTTATGACAACAAAGTCTAACACTATATATAAAAATAATTTTTAGAGACACCTCTATTTCTTTAGAAACGGTTCAATTTACGGCTGCCTCTACAAATAGGGTGGAGAACCCTAGCTTTTTAGGCGCCTGTAAAAATATCTTTCTAGAGGTGGTCCTATTTTTAAGCGCAGCTGTAATTTCTAGCCACATCTAAAACTAGAGGCCTATTTATAAAGACTGAGAAAACTGCTAGCCGTCAGCATAATTCAAAGTTTTGCAAATATCATATTGCCTGTTGCCATCCTTATCTTCTCGTGCTCCGTGACCTCTCTTACACCTTTATCACCAACACCCACACCTTGGCATCTCTATCTTCACCACACATATCACTCGCACCTCCCCTCTCTCTTCTCTTCTCAAGATAGTGGCTGGCTTCACACAAGTCCAGGCAGCGGTGCAGCCCAAGCGAGTGGTGTGGCTCTCGACGATGGACACTCTATGTAGGGACGTTGAATGGACCGTGACGCCTAAGAGGGGGCGTCAATTAGTCTTAGAGCTATGGCCTCTAATTTTCACCTAGTCAAAACCTATGCAATAAATAATCTATCTGGATGTGCAATTAAGATTTTGCTAGGTGTGCTGCTATCTCTACTATAAAAGAGTTATGCAATTTAGGTTCCAATCCTATCACTAGCCTACCAAACTAAGCTAGGAATATTAATCACACAACATAAGTATATAATATAATCTGGAAGCTAAACAGTGGTAGTGTCGGTGTTTTGTAAACCGGACTAGTAAATTTCTACGATTGTCGCGCTGCTTTAGGAAGATGATGGTAGCATCCAAAAGACACGAGGATTTATACTAGTTCTGGCCAGAGCCCTATGTCCAGTCTTAAAGATGATCGCGTGCGTGTTCCTCGCTTGAATGCTCTAAAGTTCTTACAATGGGGGTGCAAGAATGGTGGAAGTGGTAGGAGAGCTAGAGCTAGGAGATGAACTGCCTGAAGGGAAGCTTCAGGAGTCCGGAGGTTGTGAAGAATGTGAAGATGTTAGGATGTTCCTAGAAGGATGCCCTAGCTGCCCATATATAGAGTTCGGGGCCAGGGCATGTACAAAGACGAAGGTTCTCCCGACTGAGGGGTCGTGAGCCTGAGGGAGGAGCCTAGCTAACTTGGCTTGCAAGCTATGCCATCTTGTGGTGCACATCTAGGTATGGTTGTCATCATGGTCTTGTGTCCACGTCGCGGTAAGGTATGGCGTGGTGCTACTGTGCCGGTCGTGGCGATACTGTAGGCACGGTGGTGATTCGCTAGCTAACGAGATCCTAACATATGGGTATGTTAAGCCTCACGTCCAATGGTTCCCAAACGATGAAGACCCCTGACTGACCCCTCCAGGATCGCCTGGGGGCTCAGGGGCCATACCCATCAGGTACGCTCACGCGCACCCTTCGGACAAGAAGCCCTACCAAGCCTGACTACGCCACGACCTCTGCTTGGGGCTCAGGGGCTTGCCTGAGCCCTGAGGCTCCTGATCTACGGTAGCACTCCAGGCCAGCCCTTTGGTTCCTGCCCTGCTAATGATGCCAGCCAAGGCTCGGGCATAAGAAGATGTGCCCCGAGCTATTGAGGCTTGGGGGCTCCCCGGCACTGCCCCTTGGGCACAGCATTGCTGGCCACTTTCCCGACAAGGTCACACACGGGGCGTGACACAAGAAGACAAAACTTCCCTGTGGCCTCCAAGGGCTTGAAGGACCCCTGGGCACATGTGTCAGCACCTTAAGCCAACCTCCTTCATCGCTAAGAAGACTCCAGATCATCCACTTAGGGGAGGCTAGTCCAAGCCAACACAGTCTGACACACAGAGTGTCAGAATAGAGTAGCCGGATGACGCCCAAGGCTTCTTTGGCTCCACAACACAACCACTGTCCACAATACGTCGCTGCAAGGCCCTCCTAGACTTCAGTGCATGTAGACCATAGACTAGTTCCCCCAAACTACCATGTACCCGACCTATCTCGTTATATAAGGGATAAGGCCAGACCTAGGGGGTGATCATCAGAAGACAGATCATTCCACTCCATTCTATTTCTTGGCCACTGCTCAGCATCGAGAGCAAGGCAACCCGTAGAGGGGCACTGAGAGCTCCTCCACCACATCCCGTCGTCTTCCTCCTCTCCGATAAGGGGAAGACTCCACCGACTGTGAGGCAACCTTAGGATTAGCACCAAGCTAAACCCCTACCAAATCTCTCTACAGCCCTATTGTAACCCCCCAATTTTGGGTGCTTTTGAGTATAAGGATCATCAGCTGCTGGACGTAGGGCACCGATTGGCCTAAACCAGGATAAACCGTTGAGTCCTCTCTGTGATTCTTGTCTTCTTGACTCCACCTAAGCCACCAGAGACACCGACTCTGACATTGACTCAAACAACAATGCTTATCGTGGTTCTAACCCTGTGCCAGCTATCGTGCCAGGTAGGGGGCAACGTCAAGTGCGATTCAGGCTCTACGATGTTCGGAGCCACCCACCTCAACACCGAAGCAAGCAGCACCGCCCCAGACAACGGTGCCCGCTTCCCCGGTGAGTTCTTCGTCACGACCGGCGCCTTTACTCTAGGCCAGGTCCTTAACTTTGGGAGCCTGGCCTACATCATTGACTTCTACGGCAAGCTTCGTCCACTACACGGGGCCACGTCGGTGGGCAATGAGCCCCCAGCATCGCCCCCTCCGCTAGGACTTTTGGGAGCAAATCTCGAGGTCTTGGCCTAATAGATCCGGCGTGGTTTGGGCCTAAACCCCCGCCAGATGTTGTACATGCTGGCTAATGTCCACCACCAGATCGCCACTGGTGAGGTGCTCCTGCTGCCTGACTACTTCTGGTACTACCTCCCAAACCTGGCTTTTGGGATCTAGAATGTGGCGTCGTCCTTTCAGATGGAGCTAGAGCACCTCATCAGTCGTGAGGTGCCATAGAGTGCCATCCTCTCCAGCGCAGTAGGGACTGATGCCCGTCACTATGCACCTTCCTCGAGATCCTCTCAGGGAATGACCCTGAGTATGACTCCGACAACATCGACTGCTACACACCGCCCCGCATGTGCTACCACATCGACAGTGAGGTTCTTACCGAGGAGTCACCCAGGCTCACGCCATCGGACCAAAGTCCCCGCAGCCATGCAGTCTACCTCTAGGAGAAGGAGGATTGCCTGTGGGCTCAGCCGGTGGACCTGTAGGCTGCTGAGGCAGAGCTTGAGCGCCAAAGGTAGGACCTTGCGTGACAACGAGTCGTGCACCCTCTTGGTGACGACGGCGATGCCCGCACGAGGGCTCCAGCGGCCTCTACTTTCCCCATGCGGCTACAACATGGCGGCCGTAGCTTGCTGCCTTGAAGAAATCTTCGACACGCTGAACCCGAAGACCAATGAGTAGCTGAACGAGACGAAGCGGCTCCTCCACATCATTCTTGAGCAGCAGGCCAAGAGCTTGGCATCCTAGTGCTGTGCTGCGCTCTTGTTGACATTTCTTAGCATCACTCTTTACTATGTCGTCATCCCTAGCATGATGCTAGAAATGCGTGGTTGGTAATTATTAATGACACTTGTAAACTTAGGGAAAATTATATATGTTAAATAAAGTATCCACAAGCGCACAGATAATATGCCATTGTAGCATTTCACCCGGGAGTATACCGAGTATCATTATTTATATTTTATCCACATGGAGGAGCTATGGTATTGTTGGCTTAGAGATATTGACAAATATATATATACTTATGATAAACCACTCTCATGATATGGCAGGAGTAAGTCAAATGATAAATAAATGATAAGTGTAAGATAATAATGATATTCCAAAGATAGAAATAGAGACTCATAAAATGTAGTACGGCTAAACAGGAGATTCATTAAGAGCAAAAGATTCCTAAGTCATTCCTTATTTACTAAGTCTTTTGTATACCCAAGTATATACACTCTCATCTATAGCATAACTAACTTTAGATCTATGCATAAGGAACATTACTAAGGAAGATCAAGAACAGAGCTTGTCTCCCATCGCAATCACGTTCTACTTGCTCTACAAATGGGGAGTAGGACTACAAAGGACTCAACAGGAGTGTCACATCCACGATCTACCACATGACCCAGAGTGCAGAATGCATCCGTAGGTAAACAATATCTAAGCACCATGCTTACATAATGTCGACCACTTAACTCACTTGAGTACTGAGCTAAGAGCTTTGCAAACATATGCATAAATTCATCATCATTCATAACTATATCAAGCATACAACTAGAGTAAACTAGTATCATAATAAATAGCAACATAATATTGAAGTAGCACAAAGTCATAAATATAGAGATACAATGGCTATACAATTCTCCTAGATGGCATATCCGGAATCCTAAGCAATAGTCCACACTCTACTTGAACCTTGCTAGCTAGCCTATACTAGAAACTTGAGGAATTGGAGCTCTATTTTCTTCTCTCTGGAAACCCTAATTTCTAGTATGATCTTGACTTATGGCAGCGTGCTGAGGGAGGTGGGCAGGGGCTAATATATATAGGCCGAAGCATCAATCCTTTGCCCTTGGATCAAACCGACCTGAAAGAATGGTGTAGATGCAATCCTTAAGATGGTTGAGAACCGACATAGCGAGGCAGAGATGGACAGGTGGGGCCAAGGGCCTGACCAGCCTGCAGGTGGGGCTGATTGGCCCCACCTGGCATCCTCTCTAGGTATGCTTGTGTGGGTTGCCTTCTAGGATCCTCTCAAACCTTCTGGAGTTGTTTACGTGGAGGATAAGCGTGATTGAATTTGATGTTTTGATCCCCCTTGACGGTTGCCTAGATAAACCCTGCTGAAAACACAGATTCACCAAAATTTGTAGGAAATTATTAGTTTAAACCCCTAAGTCTATGTTGGTGATCATTTTCATGCATGATTTCAAGTTATGTTGACGGTTTGTGATGGATGATAACAACCGTCAACAAACTCCCCCAAGCTTAACCTTTGCTCGTCCCTGAGCAATGCCAAACTTAGCAATGGATTAGGAGTTGCATCAATGTTTTCACTCCTCAAAAGTACACATGCATTCAATCAAGAATTATCCTCTAGATTGAAATCATCCGATCTGTCTTTCAAACTTACCCATATTACCTTCAACTATGGGGCTTTTGGGCTTTTACTTGGATCTTGAGCAATTGAAAGATAGAACGATCAAGTCAAGTACTACATCTTAAGTTCTGTGTTCAACCATTATTCTAGGAGTTTTTACAAATTTTCAAAATAAAACTCAGAGATTCCATTGTATACCACTCTCAAGTCTCTCAATATATGTGGTATTTGTGGATCCTCACCAAGGCAATAAATGATGATATGCCTTTCTTTTCCTATAACTAAGGTTTATGTGGAGCTCATAGGAATGGTGATAACATGAAAGAGCATACTCACAATACATATATTGTAAAGTCAAACCTCAGGATCCAAAGTGAGTTGAGTCATACAATCAAATCAAGATGTGCATGTGTGTGGAATATGGTGGATGTGTATGGTGGCTAGCCTAATTCTACTTTGCTCCTTGAAAACATATCTCTCATTTAAACTTAGAATTAACTATGCAAGAAAACATGGGCTATCTTATTCATTTCTTTTTTTTCAGGCAGGCATCTAAGTACCCATTGTTTTAAATATCTCGGAGACTTGTCTATTTTTTTCAATTCTTTTTTTCTTTTCTTTTTCTTCACTTTTTTTATGAATAACTCTTGCATAGCCCATGCCTCTTTTCTGCAACAAAACTTTTGAGAGATAGCAACAAAAACATAGAGCATTTATTTGGTGGAAATCTATGAAGCATATTTTTTGTGTTTTCTCCCAGTGTAGGAGTAAAATGTTTTTGGGTGGATCTAGATGGAAAGCATGTTTTTGCACCTACCCCTAGTGTAGGAATAGTGCATATGTGGGTGGTGTGTATATGATCTTGATTTTAAGAGCATGACAAAACTCTCATAAGGCATCAACAAAGCTTGACTAAACTCAATGCAATGTAAGCAACATATATGAGTGGAAGTTTTCCTAGCCTAAATAAACATGTTTGGCTCTGGTAGGAATTCAAGCTTTGTTATACAGGAACTCATCATGTTGCATTTTTATGTTTTTTCAAAAGAAATCTCCTAGAATTTAGTCACTTGGAACTAAGATAAATAGCAGCTCAGACCTTTTCATATCATATCCATCAATTACCTAGACTTAGATCAAGCATTTACTACCCATGAGTCTCAAGTTCAGAGCAAATTCTCGTGTCAAATCAATTTCATCCAAACTCGAGAGAATTCAGGGCAGAAAACTAGGTACTTGAAAGGAATTACAACAGAGCAACTATTCATCATTTCCATCATGTGAGATCACTTTCAAGTTCTATTTATTTACTTGACTCTTAAAAACAAGAAAGGGAAACTAAGGCACACCTTAAGCAAACTATATACACACTCTTTTTATTCGATTTTCATCATTTTTTAGATCATACCATAGTGATAAAAGACAAAGGCAAATTTTTATTTTGTTTTCTTAGTTTTGCACTTTTTTTATTAACTAATACAAATTTGAAAATTAAATAAACTAAAGAAAATAATAAAATACTAGAAAGAAGACTTACCTGAGGTAATGGGGGCTCCTCCCCCAAGCTAGGTATTGCTATGGTCCTTCAGATAGGTGGGTCAAAGTTGAGCTTGCCAAACAAGTAGTTCCAGTTGTCGATCTCCTACTACTGGTGTTGCTAGGATGGCGACAAGGCATTGTCCTGCTTCTTCTTGCCACTGGAAATGTTGGTGTAGAGTGTTTTGGATCTCGTGCTGGTTCTCCTCGATGGTGGTGAGCCTAGTGTCGAAGCTGAGCGTGTTCCATCTACTACTCATGGTAACCCATGGGTGGCGGATGGTGGCCCATGTCTTGATCATGATAGCCCATGGGGTGGTCATGGAAGCCACGAGTAGAGAAGGACATACGTCCTCCCTGGTAGCCACCGGAGACCTCCTCATATGACTACTGTCGATAGTAGTCAAAGTTGCCATCCTGCCATTGTGCACTTGAGCCTTGATGCTAGGAACTCTCCTGAATGATGTGGAGAAGGCTGCTCCTACCCAACATATTCAGGTTGGTGCATACGGGAAGATCTCGGCTGGTCCCAACCTACATGCTAAGGATGGTGAGCCTAGGATGGTCCTGCTTGATCAAATCCTATGTAGCTTGGTGAAGGTAGGCCCTTCTAGAATGGGGTCATCTCTGTGGTATCGAGGCTACAGGTTGCGAGTGATCCTCATAGAGGCACTCCTATGAGGTGCTTCCTTCTTTCTCTACAAATCAAAGATAAACGAATCCACTGCATATAGACTGAGGTTTTGATCTGGTAACAGAAACTCGGTTGTATAATCCACATACATCATGACAAGTTTCCCAGTCCTTACCCTTTTTAACATGTGTGCATGGTTAAAGTGGTCATAATGAATAAGCCAACGGGGAAAGTCAATGTAAGAAACAAAAGCATTTTCTAGCAGACCCAAATTTCTAGCTATGCAGGTGACCAAAGATGTGCACCCAACATCTCCCTTAAGACCAGGAATTTCTGACCATTGTGTCATCATAGGATTTTATGGGTGAGACTTTTTTCTTTTGATCATGGCATAGAGCAGTTTTAGTTCATCATTCCTAACTGTGCGGAAATCCGCTTATAGGAAAAAGAGAAAATCCTAGCCATTTGTGCATGAATCACAAAGTAGGGTGATGAATTTCATTGGTGCGAGGGCGGTAGCAAACAATTTCTTTTGAAATCTCCCTCCAAAACTTATTTCTATCAAAGTCTTGTATGGCAGAGTCTACATCAATTATCCACTGAGAGTGAAATCCAAGAAGTTCAGTAAAATTTTTCTAGGGAATAGAAAAATCTTTCCCAAAAAGCCTAAATGAGACTTTCGAATCGGTGGGTTGCAGAGTGCACAAAAAATCAATAGTCAAAAGCTTACACCTCGGCTCATCAATTTCCCAAGCATCCTCCCATCCTACGGTCTTAAAAATAAGTTCAAATTCAGCAGTCTCACCTATGCCTTGAAGTAGGGCAGGATCAGTAGGTAGGAGTGAGGACAAAATTCTAGGTCTTCAGCTTCTTGTAGATGTTCTTCTCCCTAGTCATCTCGGAGCTTTGAGCTGCATTTCTCGTAGAAGAAGCGTTCCTCTCAATGGGGATTGATGGGGACAGTGCTCCAACAGTTCAAGACAAAGGATTCGACCTCCATATCGGTGCTTGTCCAGGACAAAGAACTTCTCATCAAATGGAACGACATTGCCTGCTTGAGCTTCCCTAGCGAATTTGCTCATTTTCCTGCAAAATAAACACAAGACAACACAACTCGTGGAACTGGGATTAGGAAAATAAAAATGTTAGAGGTTAGCCGTCCAAAAAGTCACTTGTCCTAAGGTTAGTCGTTCGAGGGTCAGTCGTCCAAGATTGCCTAGTAAATATTCTAATCAAGATTTAGGCATGACTTCCACCCTAATTCTTTTTAATTTACTCTCTTGATTTGGACAACACTTCCTCTCTACTTTTCTTGCTCAAACTTTAGCAACACTCTCTCTCTCTCTCTTTCTCAAGATTTTAGCACTACTTTCACACTCAAAC
The DNA here is from genome assembly GCF_019320115.1 of Miscanthus floridulus. NCBI lineage: Eukaryota > Viridiplantae > Streptophyta > Magnoliopsida > Poales > Poaceae > Miscanthus > Miscanthus floridulus. Next base: position 69,085,063 of record NC_089582.1, on the reverse strand, counting down.
TTCCTCACACTCTTTGTTTCTCCAACACTACTTCTACGAAAAGAAATTCAACTATGAAATTTTGAACTAGAATTTTGAGCTCAGGAGCTGATTTTGTGTTGTGTTGGAGGCCGAGAGCAGCAAGGAAGGAGTGGGATTTATAGAGGGGGAGGTAGCAGGCCAGGCCGCCCTAGTGGTGGGGCTGGCCAGCCCCACATCATGGACAAATGGGCTCTCCATTTTCCTGGTGGATCTTTGCTTTGTGGTTCAGTAAATGGAGTGCTCCTTTCGGTGGATATTTGCTCTGGATGGTGCACGATGGAGATAAGTGAAGATATGGAGGTGATGGTGGAGGTAGAAGTGATGGGTGGTAGTTGAGTGGGCCCCATGTGTCTCCCGTATTTCTACCATATATACATGTATAAAATGCAATGCAAAAATACTTTTGTGATACTATGAAATATAAGAGGATGAATGATGGTATTTTTTAAAATTTTTATGCCTCCACGGTAAATATTTCTTACGGGTTTTTTATGCTCCATAAAAATTATTTACATGGGGCTTGAAATTTTTATAATGTCATGATAAGAATTTTTGTTTCATTTTTCTAATGCAAGTACTAAAAAATAAGTATGCCCAAAATAAAAAATATAATGCAAAAAGTAAATATTGATAACTATCAAGTTACCTCTCGGCGAGGGTTCAGAATTTTGAGTCCACCGAACTAGACTACTTCATTTAGGTTTATTCTTCAAGTATATCCTTCAGTCCTAGAGATGGATACCTTGATACTCGCTTCTCATGCCACTCCAAATTGGAGCATTGTTCTAGTCTTGGCTTGAATGCGAACTGCTCTTGTTTCCATTAATATGAAATTTAATTTCTTCGGCTCCGACATCAATATGAGCATTTGTAGTGCTTAGGAAGGGTCTCCCAAGAATGAGTGGTGTCTTCATGTCCTCCTGCATATGAAGTACTAGAAAATACATAGGAACGAAAAAGTTTCGTATTTTTACCAGTAATATTTTCAACTGATTCCTGCAGGGTAGCAGACCGATTGGTTGGCTAGTTGCCTAGTACATTGATGTTGGTGTGAGTGTTGAGTAGTTGAGCTTATTGAAGACCTTTTTGGGCATGGCACTGACACTTGCTCCAAGATCGCATAACGCATTCTCAAAGTTCTGGCTCTCGATCGAACAATCGATAGTGGGACATCCTAGATCCTTCTTCTTGACGGGTGCTGTGTTTAGGATGGCCACACTACACTCCTCCGTTAGCTTGACTACCTTAGTGGAGGGCAGTGGTCTTTTGTTGTTGAGGATGTCTCTGAGATACTTCGCGTAGGTAGGTGCCTATATGGCATCTAGCAGAGGAATATTGGTATATAACTTTTGAATTACTTCTACAAACTTACCAAACTGCTCATCCAGTTTAGCCTTTCGATTTCTACATGGAAACGGTAGGAGGTTGGTGTCATGAAAATCTTGCGTCATTTCATGTGCTTGTGGCTCACCTTCTTCAACTTCATTGTTCTTCTTCTCCTCTTGTACTACTGCCGGTGTCTTATCCATCCTTGTTGGATATGGCAGATCACGAGTAGACTTGCCACCTCTTGTGGTTATGGCGTTGACCCTTTCAAGGTTAGTGGCAAAAGGCAGAGCAAGTAGGCAACTGGGCTAATTGCTGATTCTATTTTTTTATTATAGCTAACTTGGTCTTTCATGGCAGAAGAAAAACTATGCATTTTAGTATTTATGTTTTCTAGGACCTTATCATTAAAAGCAAGCTTCTTAGAAATATTCTGATTAATCCTAGCTTGTTATAAAATTAAGTTTCTTAAGGATGGTTGTTTAGGATTGGAAGAATTATAATAATTACCTAGGTACTTACCTTGGTAAGTTGTCCGATGTTGTTGTTGATTCCATCCTCATTTCTGTTGTTGTGAAGTAGAATTGTTGATGACAATGCTTGCATCTTCTTGATATTCAGGGAATTCAACCCCCAAATATTCTCCACATACATTCTAGGAATTAATAGCATCTTGAATGTTCTAACGATCCTTTTTGTAATTGGCTCGCTGTTGAATCCTATTCAACAAGATGTCCATCTTAGTTGATAATGCACACACCTCTTCTGGTACTTCTTCACTCTTATTGCAAGATTGGATGTTGCATTGAGACCAACCTTGATTAGAGACTATCTTTTCCATAAAGTTTCAACTTTCCCAAGGGTGAGTGACATAAATGATCCTCCTGTAGTAGCATCTAGTTGTTCATGAGCTTTCCGAGTTAATCCATGGTAAAAACTTTGCATGAGCAACCAATCTTCAATCCCATGATGAGGAGAATCTAAAACATATTATTGGAAATGTTCCCATGCCTCTGGAATGGTTTCTCCCTTCTACTGTTGGAAATTGGAAATCTTTCCTCTTAAGGCATTGGTCTTGCCTACAGGGAAGAACTTTTCTAGGAAGGATTTTTAACATTTTGCCCATGTGTTGATGTGATCTTTGTTGGTATAGAACCATTGCTTCAGCTCTTCCCAAAGTGAGAATGGGAACAAGCGAAGTAGTATGATGTCTTGAGCAATGTCCTTGATGACAATTGTGCTACTTATCTCTAGAAAATTCTGAAGATGAGCACTGGCATCCTCATGTGCCTTTCCACTGAATGGGGTAGCTTGCACCATGTTTATGAGGCTTGGCTTGAGCTTGAACATAGTTCTGAGTGTTGGTCCAGTGCGAATGTTCTCAGTGCTTGGAGCAGAGAATTCACGCAGAGTCTTTTCAGCCATAGCTACAGAAACTAGGTGTTGAGCTTCCTCTTGATTTGGTTGATTTTGTTTAGAAGTTGTTGATGAATCACAACCAATTTTGTAATACCCTGTATAAGATATAATCAAAGACAAACAAGGGTAAGCCTACTAAAGTAGAGGTGTTATGATTTTATCAATAAGTATTTATTTGGTCAATTCTCTTAGTCAAGTCCCCCCTCCCCGGCAACGGCGCTAGAAATGCTTATTGACATTTCTTAGCATCACTCTTTACTAATATGTCATCCCTAGCATGATGCTAGAAATGCATGGTTGGTAATTATTAATGACACTTGTAAACTTAGGGAAAATTATATATGTTAAGTAAAGTATCCGCAAGCGCACAGATAATATATCATTGTAGCATTTCACCTGAGAGTATATCGAGTATAATTATTCATATATTATCCACAGGGAGAAGCTATGGGATTGTTGGCATAGAGATATAGACAAATATATATACTTGTGATAATACCACTCTCATGCTATGGTAGGGGTAAGTCAAATGATAAAAAAATGATAAGTGTAAGATAATAATTGTATTCCAGAGATAGAAATAGAGACTCATAAAATGTAGTACGGCTAAACACGAGATTTGTTAAGAGCAAAAGATTCCTAAGTAATTCCTTATTTACTAAGTCTTTTGTATACCCAAGTATATACACTCTCATCTATAGCATAACTAACTTTAGATCTATGCATAAGGAACATTACTAAGGAAGATCAAGAACAGAGCTTGTCTCCCTTCGCAATCATGTTTTACTTGCTCTACAAATGGGGAGTAGGACTACAAAGGACTCAATGGGAGTGTCACATCCGCGATCTACCACATGATCTAGAATGCAGAATGCATCCACAGGCAAACAATATCTAAGCACCATGCTTACATAATGTTGACCACTTAACTCACTCGAGTACTGAGCTAAGAGCTTTGCGAACATATGCATAAATTCATCATCAATCATAACTATATCAAGCATACAACTAGAGCAAACTAGGATCATAATAAATAGCAACATAATTTTGAAGTAGAACAAAGTCATAAATATAGAGATATAATGGCTATACCAGTCTCCAGAAGGCAGATCTGAAATCTTGAGCAATAGCCCACACTCTACTTGAACCTTGCTAGCTAGCCTATACTAGAAACTTGAAGAATTGGAGCTCTATTTTCATCTCTCTAGAAACCCTATTTTTTGGTCTGATCTTGACTTATTTCAGCATGTCGAGGGAGGTGGGCTGGGGCTAATATATATAGGCCGAAGCATCAACGTTGAGCCCTTGGATCAAACTGACTTGAAAGAATGGTGTAGATGCAATCCTTATGGCGGTAGAGAATTAACATAGTGAGGCGGAGACCGACAGGTGGGGCTAGGGGCCTGACCGGCCCCACCTAGCATCCTCTCTAGGTCTGCTTGCGTGGGTTGCCTTCTGGGATCCTCTGGAACCTTCTAGAGTTGTTTACGTGATGGATAAGCATGATTTAATTTGATGTTTTGATCCCCCCTTGACCATTTTCTGGATAAACCCAGCTGAAAACATAGATTCAACAAAACTTGTGGAAATTGTCAGTTTAAACCCCTAAGTCTATGTTGGTGATCATTTTCATGCATGATTTCAAGTTATATTGACTGTTTACGATGGATGATAACTACCATCAATAGCTCTCCCGGCCATCCTAGATGACAACCACTTGTTGGTATATTTTAACGCACATAGATAAATCTGCAAGCGTACTGGATACCACTGCAGCTTTCACCTAGAAGTATTCCAAGTATCATATCCATAGGGAAACATGTGAGACTAACTATGGTCTAACTTAACTCAGGGTAGCAACAAGATTAGGATAAATAGGAGCATAGAGAGGAAAACTAAGGTTCTCTAATTCTGACTTGGGTAAGCTATGTCTTCTACTATTCAACTAGGGACATTACTAGGGAAAGACACCAGTAGGGGATGCTTTCCTTCGCAACCACGTCCTACATGCCCTTACAAATGAGAGGTGGACTATAGAGGATTCAACGAGGCTATAAGAGTCACCCTCACAAGCTAACAACGATCTAGAATGCAGGATGCATCCACAAGTAACCAGAGTCTAAGCGCCACGCTTACACTACAATTACTATTTTACTCTTCCCAGATAAAGAATAAAGCACTCCAACAAGTTGTGAACCTAATGAATAATATAAACAATAAGCTTACATGAATTAGAAGTTGATTACTAGAGAAATCTCAAAGGCAAGCTCAGATAGAACTTGGATCTACCAAGGTACAAGCCGTAGAGAGAGCACCAATAGGCCGGCGCCTCTTCCAAACTCTTCCGTCACTCTCTATCTCACTATTTCTATTTATAAGACTAGATCCTATGGAGGACTCATCTTCTCTTGATAGCTGGCTCTGATCCTGACGAGGAGAATATGAATTAGGGTTCCAGGATGGCTCTAGGGAGGGGGGTAAGGGCCAGTATATATAGGCTGGAGCCTCAATTCTAGATCCTCGGATCAAACCGACTTGAAAGAACAGTGTAGATGCAATCTAGGAGGCGGTTGAGAGCCGACATTTGAAGGAGCGGCTGACAGGTGGGCCTAGGGGCTGGGCGGCCTGTAGGTGGGGCTGACCAGCCCCACATGGCAGCCACCTCCCTCCGCTTCGGTGGTTTGCCATCTAGAGTCTTCTAGAGTCTTCCCACGCTGGTTTCGCTATGGATAAATATGATTTGCTTTGACAAATAGGTCCTCCTTATTGATTTTCTAGATAAACCCTACTAAAAACACAGATTCACCAAAACTCATGGAATTTGATAGTTTAAACCCCTAAACCTATGTTGGCGATCCTTTTTATACATTTATATAAGTTATGTTGATGGTTTATGATTGATGTTAATGACCATCAACAAGCTCCCCCACACTTAACCTTTGCTAGTCGCTGAGCAAAGCCAAACTCAGTAATGGATCAGGAGTTGCATTAATGTTTTCACTCCTCAAAAGTACACATGTGTTCAAACAAGAATTCTCGTCCAGATTCGAATAAACCGATCTGACTTTCAAACTTACGCATATTACCTTCAACCATGGGGCTTCTTAGCCTTCACTTGGGTGTTGAGCAATTGAAAGATAGAACTATCAAGTCAAGCACTATGTCTCAAGTTCTTTGTTCAACCATTGTTTGTTGAGTTTTTATAAATTTTCAAAATAAAACTCAAAGATTCTATTGTATGACACTCTCAAGTCTGTCAATATATGTGGTATTTGTTGATCCTCACGTAGGAAATAAAGATGTTATGCCTTTTTCTCTTCCTACCACTAAGGTTTTTGTGGAGTTCATAGGTAGGGAGAAAGCTAGAGCATACTTGCAATGCATATATTGTAAAGTTAAACAATGGATCCAAAGAGAGTTGAGTCATACAATCAAATCAAGATGTGTATGTGTGTGGAATATATGGTGGTTAATCCTAATTCTAATTTGCTCCTTAAAAGCGTATCTCTCTTTTGAAACTTGGAAACAATTGCTAGAGAGTAGGGGATATCTTATTCATCTCTTTTTTTAGGCGGGCATCTAAGTACCCATTGTTTTAGATATCTCGGACACTTGTCCATTTTTTTCTCAACTCTTTTTCTTTTCTTTCCTTTTATCCTTTTTTATGAATAAGTTTTGCATAGGCCCATGCCTCTTTTCTGCAACAAAACTTTTGAGAGATAGAACAAGAATTTGGAGCATTTATTTGGTGGATGGAAACCCTAATAAACATGTTTTTGTGTTCACCCCCTAGTGTAGGAGTAGAACAATTTTAGGTGGATCTAGATGGAAGCCATGTTTTTGCGCCTACGTCCAGTGTAGGAGTAGTGCATATGTGGGTGGTGTGTACGTGATCTTGATTTTAAGAGCATGACAAACCTCTCATACAGGTCAACAAAGCTTGACAAAACTCAATGCAAAGGCAAGCAGCATATATGTGGGTGGTGTGTACGTGATCTTGATTGTAATAACCTATATGGCTCTGGTGGGAATTCAAGCTTTGTCATATAGGAACTCATCATGTAGCATTTTTCTATTTTCCAAAAGATAAATATCCAGAACTTTAGTGTCACATGGAACAAGATAAACAGTAGCTCAGACCTTCTCATATCATATCCATCAATTATCTAGACTTAGATCAAGCATATGCTACCCATGAGTTTCAAGTTCAGAGCAAACCCTTATATCAAAACAATCTTATCCAAACCTCAGGAGAATTCGAGGCTGAAAGCTAGGTACTTGAAAGGAATTACAACAGAGCAACTATTCATCATTTCCATTTAAGAGATCATTCTAAGTCCTCTTTATTTGCTAATCAACTCTTAAAAATAGAAATTAAAGCAAACTAGACACACACCTTTCACATATTATTACTGTAACTATATTTATTTATTATGTGGATAACTTTTTATTTTGTTTTCATTCATCAATCTTTTTAACTATATAAAAAAACTAAAAACTAAAACAAAAGGAGAAAGAATACTTACCTGGATACATGGGAGTGCTTCTTCCCCAAGCTACCTCTTTCGGTGAGGGTTCGGTGTTGTAAGTCCTTGGATCAAAATTTCTCCTTGTGAAGTTCATTAATTAAGTACCTTGGTTTGTTCTGAAGAAGCGGATTCTTGTGATGGCGCTTTTAATGGTGATGTCACCTTCTTCCACCAAACCTGTGTTGGTTTTGAGTTTTGATTTTGGTTTGATAGGTTTAGGACCTTCACTTGTAGAAGTTTGGGGAATCAACTGTCTTCCCCCACACATTGCTTGAAGTGTGTCCTGCTCATAAAACAAGGTAGAGATCAAGTGCATGGGCTCTGTTGGTGGGAAAACACCAACAAAACCAAAACTTTACTTATTCTACTCTAACCTTAGGCGCATTGAACAAGATGAAGTTGATGTTATGTGCTTTGTTCAATTTTAACAAAGGTGGTAAGATCAGAAGGTTGAGCATGAATGTAGCATTTAAGTTCATTTGGTAGAAAAGATTGTGTTGCTTAGCCCATGGAAGGATTGTCTATTTGTGCATAATATATCAATCTTTACATGATTATGACTATCAACTTCCAGAGATAGGATGTGCATTTTTTAGCTCATTTGGTTAAGACTATGAGATCAAGGAAGTGGCGCTAGGAACAAGCTCAAAGAACTAAACATGTTGAGTTAGTCAAATTGGATCGAGTAAGTTATGACTCAAACATGTTTGTTTATTATTTATGTGCCTACCAGAATCAAGGAAAAGCTTTTTTAAATAATGGCCATTTACCTTTGGATGTTACCTTTATCATTGGGGCATGGTAGCACCATATGATGAAGGGTAGATGACTCATGATGGTCCTTTCCTTTTTGCTTGAGGTTTTCCTTGTTTGGCAAGCCTCGCAGCTTGAGCTGTTCATGAGCTTCTTGTCTCCTAGGTTGCACTCCTTCTTTCTTATCCTTTTGTCATGCCATCTTTCTGCTCTTTGATCTTTGACACTTTGTTGGATCTTCCGTTTCACTCATTGTTTCATGCCTACAAAGGATTAGTGGACAACACATACCCGAAGGATTGTACAAATTTGAACTATGGGTTGTTGTTCTGAGATTTTGTAATTTCCCTCTATGCTAATGAAAAGATAGTTTTGGGATTACTTTAGTATAGAGATCATGTTTTATACAAGCATGGATCAAGGTAAAGGTAACTTGTAGCAAAAGACAAAGTGAATGAACTTTGGTACTTACAGTTCTTTCATCCATGTTGAATGAGGTATAGTTCTTACATCTATGATGAATGAGCTGTGTCTTCTTGTGCAAAGTTATTAGAGTTCATCATGTGCCTTGCTTCATCTCTGATTTGAATTCATCTTGTGACTTACCCAAATTGATTTGAGAGTTTCCTATAGAGGTTAGTCCAACAAAATAACCAGTATCTACTAAAGCATACTTTTGGCTCAAAAATCAACATAAACACCACATCTAATTTGATTTAGGAAGGCATTTAACCAAAGCACCACGCTTAATTTAAAAGCCTTTGGAAGTAAAATCAGCACACCTTTTGGTTCAAGAATCAAACTAGACACCGCATCTAATTTAATTCAAGAAAACAGTTTAAACTAAGCACCATGCCTAATTTAAAAGGTGTATGAAAATACTTCAAAACCTACGCATACTATAGTAAACGAAAGTAGCATGAAAGTATTGTATAGATTTATTCAAATAGAGATGAAAGAGCATGATTGTTGTTTAGCAAATTGAGCATGGCTTAAAGGTAGAGACAACCAAAATTAGCAGTATGGCATAAGATTTTTCAGAGAAGTTCATCTCCCACACTTGAATTTTGCAAGGCAGAATCAAGTTTTGATGGATAGAACTCTCATGTGTGAATGTGATTCAATGTTGCATGATAATTGGTTGGACGTACCTTACATCGTCATCCTTGATTATTTTTGCTTCAAACCTGGAATGGTTAGTGACAAAAATATCCGAAGGAATATTTTCATAATTATATTCTATGCTCATTTCACAAGGGTATCATAGCATAAGGTGAAAACTCATATTATCTTCCGAAAGTGCTTGCTTTAGGACAAAAGCTCATCCTCAGGAAACCTTCTAATTGCGCTTATAATTGGTGAAGTGGTTTCTCCTCCAACACCAATCTTTGTGTACCTGTCTCAAGATTCATGCCAATGACATTTACAATATTTATGATAAACATATGCATCTACAACCACCCTTTCAAAGTCTTTCTGAACAGGAAGCACGAGGGGGTTGAAGATCTCATGTGTGGCAATGTTGGAGAGACTAATTAATTTAGGAGATTTCTCATATGAGCATAGATTTGATGAGGTTTTCATGAAATAACTTTCATGCTCATCGATGTCATCTTCCTTTTCAAGCTCCAAGGGTGTTTCTTCATGAATGTCTATAGGCAAAAACATTGTCTCCATCATTCCATGCCTATGACACTCATAGGATATTTTATTGTCCAAGATATTCCATGGATTGGTGGCTCTCGTGTTGATCTCATCTAAGGCCTCCTTCAAACTTGGATGAGTCATATTTGTAAAAGAGATTGATTTAAGCTCACTGTTTGAATCTAGATCAAGTTTGGATTCTACCCATAAGGCTTCGTCCTTGTCCATCCAATCTTTAGCAACGACATATGAATTCTTAATACAATCTCCCTTCGTGGTCTTCTCCTAGATCTAACTGACTTGTTACCCTGCCCCCCAGACTATATCAGGCGGGCAGGGACCCCCTCAAAACATACGCAATATCATACGATCACCATTACAAACCAACAGACCATAGGAGTAGGGTATTACATCATGCCGATGGCCCGAACCTGTCTAACTCTTATGTCTCTGTCGCCTTCTTGTTCTTGATTACGGGCACCTCTGTCGATCAATCTACCTTTGTGGGACACCCCTCGAAGGACTACCGAGCATCTTTTGTTGACAGTTGGCGCGCCAGGTAGGGGTGTGCGTGTTATTTCCATGATGAACAAGATGGTACATTTTGGAGGTTCTTCGTCCTCCCCAAGGCCCGGCCAGATCTTTACGGTTGGATCGATCTCCTGGGTCATCAATGCTGATGGAGACGGAGAGATCATTGAGTCGGTGCAGATCGATTCTACACCGACCACATAAGCACCTGCAATAGCAGATCCGATCTTAGAACCGCCTCTGAGGTCATCTTCATCAACAACTCTCCACCTGCTCCCCTGCTATCCGAGGAAACAGATCTACAATGATGATCTGATCACATCCATCAATCAGGTTGGCCAAAAGCTCATCGACTGCCTCTCCATCACGGAATCAGATCTGACCACTCTGGTTTAGCACCGACCACCCTCCAAATCTAATCCATCGAAGGTTGATCAAGAAACTCTAGGGGTTATGGCCCTACCCTTTGGGCTCACTAGCATTGCTGCCTCCTACAAAGATGCCCTAAGGGGCAAATTCACCGACTAGGTGGGAGACATCTATCCTCTCGCCGACTAGATCGCCGACTATCAACATGCTTCAAATCGGCCGATGCCCTGAAGCATCCCTCCACACCATCATAGAGGAAAATCTAGACTCCGAGTCCTAGGGATCTACAGAGACTGTCGCCAAAACTGTCGCCATTCAACCTCCTTTCCCACCCTACCGAGGAGGTGGGATTTTCAATGTCAGCGTCAATAGCCCCCTACGGGATGGGGAAACCGACAAGGACCACTCCGCTCATGTCAATAGAAACACCAACTACATGTAGCACCGAGCAAATGAGGCCACCATTGTGCTAGCCAAGGCTGCTTGCAATGAGAATAGCTCGACTCGCAAGGGAGGTCACGCCCACTCCGCAGCAACCTCGATGATGAATTCATCCATGTCAATGGCCACGATGTCTACAAGACTCCAAGCGCAAACTTGGTCATGGCTGCTAATGAACTTGCTCAGCTCGAGCAAATGCTAGAAGTCGCCAAGGTCGTCGCCATGCTTAAAGCGACGCACTGCTAGGTCAATGAGATCTGCTAGGATCAAAGACCTTCCAACTTGACAAGCTTGATTCACCGATCCACCGTGCCAAGATCCAACCGCTGCCCTAGCCGAAGCCGTTTTGCTGACCAATAGTGTGATGATGGACAACCCCTCTAGGGGGAGCTAGGGGAAACCACATTGACTACCCTCACCAACATGACCAAGAAGTCGACCAAGATGTCCGAGCGCACATCAACAATCTCTGAGATGCGCGACGTCATATCGACGGGTGCCGTTTCTCTCGTCATGAAGAGGAAGTACGCTAGCGTCAAGAATATGAGCAAGAGTTCGATAATCCGGACATAGCCCTCTAGCCTCTCAATGCCGGCAATGCTGAGATCCCAATGACAATGATCTCGAAGGGCCCCGAGCATTCACAATGGCACTCCGAACACTCCAGTGGCCCCATGGTTTCAAAATCACTAGGGTTGAGTCCTATGAGGGGTGGATGAACCCCACACACTGGCTACAAGCTTATGCCACCACCGAGCATGCCACCAAGGGAGATACCAGTGTCATGGCAAACTATCTTCTCGTCATGCTCATGCCAATAGTAATGAACTAGCTCACAGGCCTCGCCCCCGATTCTATGGATCTTAGGAACAGTTGAAGAAGGTCTTCATTGCCAACTACATGGCTACTTGTACTCGGCTGGGTACCAAGCATGATCTGAATCGCATCTATCAGAAACTGTCCGAGCTCCTCCGTAGCTACTTTAGGTGATTTTCTGAGATGAGGAATTCTATTCCCAACATCACGGAAGCAGAAGTCATCACCGCCTTCATCCAAGGACTCCATCACCATGACCTTCACTCCAAATTCAATTGCAAGCCACCAAAGGGGATTGATGAGATGATTACGACCGCCGATTAGTACGCTGACACCAAAGAGGCCAAAGTTTGCTTCAACAAGGATGCAGGCACTCAACGCCCAGCTCGTTGTAGCGATGAGCGCCCCGACTAACAATGCCATAGAGACCGCCGCTACAATGACTACGGCCACCATCAGGATAGTGGTCGTGATTGGCCGAAAGGGTCCAAAGCTAGTTAATATCACCATCACCGACCAGACAACATCGTCGCCGCCATTGACGAACCTTGCTCCAAGTGCAACTACGATGAGCAGCACAAGAAAATCCTCAAAGGTCCATGCCCTCTCCACAAGAACAACAAGCACAAGATGAAGGACTACCTTGGCTTGGCTAAGGAATTCCAGGACAAAAAGAAGGATGACGACAACGATGATGGAGCTAGAGGAAGCCAACCACCTAGGGACAACAACAACGCCTTCCAAGATCATGACAAAGTGGTCGCCACTATCTTTTAGGGCCTCGCCGCCGCTAAGAGCAAAAGAGATCGAATGCTCACTGCCCGCTAGGTGCTCATCGTCCGCACAAAGGACGCTATTGCCAACCCCAGCTATCTCCCCTGGTCTGTGGTCCCCATCACCTTCAGTAGGGCCGACCAGTGGGTGGACATCCCTTGCACATCACCAACTTCAACATCGCCTACCACGCCATACTTGGTCAGCCAGCTCTAGCCAAGTTCATGGTCATACTGCACTATGCCTATCTGGTGTTGAAGATGCCTTCGCCTGCAGGAGTTCTGGCTCTACGGGCTAACCTCTCCATCGCCTATGCCTACGAAACAGAGAGTCTCACCCTCAACAAAGCCACCAACCTCTCCATCTAGATGGCTAGTGTGATCACCGATGCCAAGACAGTGCCCACCGATGACCTAGAGATCCTAGTGCTAGGGCCTCCTTGCACCTTCGCCAAGTCTAAGGAAATGAAGGAGGTCGGCCTCAGCCTTGACGACCCCACCAAGACCATCAAGATTGGGGCTTATCTTGACCCCAAATAGGAAAATGCTCTCATCTCCTTCCTACGTGCCAACGCCAATGTGTTTGCTTGGAAACCTGCAGACATGCTGGGGGTACCACTGGGAGAAGATCGAGCACTCCTTGAATGTCTCGCTGACCACCAAGCCGATCAAGCAGAAACTCTAACAATTCACTGCCAGACAAGGAGGCTATTAGGGTAGAAATAAAATAGATCCTAGCTGTCGGATTTATTAAAGAAGTGTATCATCCTGAGTGGTTAGCAAATCTAGTTCTTATTCAAAAAAGAATAAAGAATGGAGAATGTGTGTTGATTACACTGATCTCAACAAACATTGCCCTAAAGACCCCTTCAGTCTACCTCTGATAGATGAGGTTATAGACTCCACCGCCGGCTGCGAACTCCTCTCCTTCCTCGACTATTACTCTGGCTATCACCAAAAATCTCTCAAAGAGGACAACCAGATCAAAACGTCGTTCATCACGCCTTTTAGTGCATATTGCTACACCACCATGTCCTTCAAACTCAAGAACACCGGGCAACCTACCAAAGGGCCATCTAGATGTGCCTTGGCCATCAGATAGGCCACAATGTCAAAGCCTACATCAACGATGTGGTTGCCAAGTCCAAAACCATCGACAATCTCATCGCCGACCTCAAAGAAACGTTCGCCAACCTAAAAAAACACCGATGGAAGTTGAACCCTTCAAAGTGCATCTTTGGAGTTCCATCCGACATACTCCTAGGCTACATCGTCAGCGCCCACGGCATTGAACTCAATCCCGACAAGGTCTTCGCCATTACGAATATGAAATGGCCAACCTGCATAAAGGATGTATAGAAGCTCACATGGTGCATGGCTACTCTCAGCCGCTTCATATCACGCCTCGGTGAAAAGGGGCTACCATTCTTCAAACTACTCAAGGCCTCTGAGCGCTTCTCCTGGTCAAAGGAGGCTAATATGGCCTTCGAGTAGCTCAAGTTGTTCCTAACGAAGCCTCCGATCATGATAGTGCCTCGACCAGATGAAACCCTATTGATCTACATCACCGCTACCTCTCGCGTCGTTAGCATAGCTTTCAACGTTGAGCACGAGGAAGCCAGGGCACACCTATAAGGTGCAACGTCTGGTCTACTTCATCAGTGAGGTTCTTAATGAGTCCAAAACTCGTTACCCTCAGGTTTAGAAGCTATTATATGCCATTCTAGTCACGTCGTGCAAGCTCCTCCATTACTTCGAGTACTAGAAGATCGCCGTGGTCACCAAGTTCCCTCTAGGGGACATCCTCTACATCATCAAGTGGGCAGTCGAGCTCGGCACATAATCCATAGAATTCAAAGTAGACCTACCATTAAGTCACAGGCACTGGCTGATTTCATGGCTGAGTAGACCGAGATCCAAGAGCCCATCCCCGCTGCCTGCCCCAAGCACTGGGTGATGTACTTCGATGGTGCCCTCAACATCAATGGTGCTGGTGTTGACATTTTATTCATTACTCCAACTAAGCACAAGCTCCGTTACATCCTCTGAATTCATTTTCTAGCCTCCCACAACGTCAGTGGAATATGAAGCATGTCTCCATGGACTCCGTATAGCCAGTCGAGCTTCGACAGTCAAACTCCTCATGGTGTACGGAGACTCCACACTGGTTATCAACCAAGTCAACAAAGATTGATCCTACTCCAGTGAGAAGATGGACACATACTACGCTGAGATCAGGAAACTCGAAGGAAAGTTCTACGGTATCGAGTACCACCACGTGGTACTGAGATCAAAATCTGCTCCAACTACCTATCTAAGATAGGCTCTTCTCACTGCCATGATTCCACCTAGGGTCTTTGTTCAAGATCTCTTTACACCAGTCTATTAAGGAACAGAAGGAAGTTTAAGAAATTCCCCCCGCCGAGTAGCTGGTACTTGCAGTACCTTCACCAACCGTAGATTTGAGGGAACAATTCATCAAGTACCTCATCAGCACAGACATACCCGCCGATAAGACCAAAACCGAATGCCTCATTCACCATAGCAAGCATTACCTGCTGGTGGCCGAGAACTTGATGAGGAAAAGTGCCAAGGAAGGGATACTGTAGAAATGCATCACTCTAGTTCCTATGGCAATCAACCGGCCGTGAGAAACCTTGTCGGCAAAGCTTTCTGAGCTGGTTTTTACTAGCCCACGACCATCTCCGATGTAGAAGACCTCATCCGACATTGTGAAGGATATTAGTTTTTCACCAAGCAAATACACGTGCTGGCGCAGGAATTGCAGAACATCCTAGCTTCTTGGCCTTTCGCATGCTGGGGACTAGACATGATCGGGCCTTTCAAGCCCACGACAGGCGGTTTTCGGTACATATACATCACCATTGACAAGTTTTCCAAGTGGATCAAATACAAGCCGCTTGTTTTGGCCACTGCAAAGAAGACAGTCAAGCCCTTCGAAGATATCATCCACAGATTCGGTCTCCCGAACAGCATCATCACCGACCTCAGAACTACATTCACAGGCCACCATTTTTGGACTTCTATGAAGACCGATGCATCTCCATCAAATACGTCTCCATTGCCCATCCTAGGACCAATGGCCAGGTCGAACAGGCGAATGGCATGATCCTCGATGCCCTCAAAAAGAGACTATACTAGAAAGAGGAAAAGCATCTGGGCAGATGGCTCAAAGAGCTCCTAGCTATGGTCTAGGGGACTATGAACTCAAGCTAGTCACAACACCGGTGTGTCTCCTATATTTTTTGGTCTATGGCTCAGAGGCCATACTTCCCGTGGACATTGCCTTCCGAGCACCTAGAGTAGAGCATTATAATGAAGAGCAAGCCACAACTGTTTGGATAGAGGACAGTCGATAGGGCCTCAGAAGAATGTCTGATCACTTGCATCCGCACAGCCAAATACGTAGAAGGCTTGTGAAGATACTACAATCGCAATATCAAAGGTCGTTCATTTGCTGTCAGCGACCTCGTTCTCCCCATGGGAAGGGCCTTACATGGTCAAAGAGGTTACCCAACCAAGGTCTTACTGGCTATGTGACATGGAAGGAAATCGATATCCCCAATTCATGGCACATTGAGCAACTTATACATTTCTATCCTTAAAACACTCTAGATATGTACTCTCCAGTCCATAATGAATGAAGTTTTTGTCAGCCATAATTTGTCTCCATTATTTCTCTGCTCTAGTTTAATCTCCACTTACAATTACTAGCTCCAAGCTACTCCGACAGTTATACATGATCTCCATAAATGCTCTGCCCCATTTCTCCATACTAAAATATCTCTAAGATATTTTGCCAACCATCGAGCAGCACATGTTCTGCTCTGTGTTCTTTGGAGAAAACCCTATCTCCAATCTCTCCCTGCATGTGCTACTGGGCTCCATGCTCTGCGTTATGGTGATCAGGCTATGGTTCCTCGGTCACATCTATTCCTCCTACACGTGCATGGGCTCTAGTGCTCAATGTTATGGAATATGGGCTAGCCAAGGCCAAGAGCCCAGTAATGAACTAACTGCTCGGACTCTACTTATATCCATGTATAAATACATGTAGGGTTAACAACACGTTTCTTTTTCACCACAAAGTTCTAGCAAGCCGCATAAACATGCACATGTCATCTACATACAACATTTATACAAATACATAAATGTTTGTTCATGCCCTTGCACATTTAACTCTCCTCTCTAGGTGTCCCATATAGGTTTCCTCTCCACTCAGGTTACTAGACTTGGCCATCACCATCTACATCACCTGGCCACCCTCTTGGCTACCTCATCCTTCAGCTGCTCCTACTTCATCACACCCATCCCTCTAGGCGAATCTGACCCCTATCGCTTGATGATTGATGGCAGGGTAGTGGGACCAGGACCACCGCTAGGGCATGGGTCATGATAGAGATAGTGGCATCTCGGTTGAAGCTCTTGAAGTTCTCTACACCACTTTGCACCTATCGATGATGGCAGTCCAGACATGGTGGCTTGTCGTCGGGCTAAGGAGCTACCTCCATGTTGATATAGTAGAGCACCAGCTTGACTCCGACCACCATGGCATTGAGTTTTCCCCTCTAGGTTTGCACCTCTAGCTCCAGCACGTCGAACTATGCCCTGGCCCTTCGACGGTATTCTATAGGCACCAAAGGGATTCATCACATGAAGCAATCATATCAGTAACAACTTCGACCATGAACTACTCACCTTCTAGATCCTCATCCAGTTTCTCCGCTCACCTAGATGCCTTGTCCTTCTCCTCTTGGAGTTGACTGATGACTTCAAGCAACTGGCCAAACTCCGCATCTTGCTCTACAAACATAATGGTGTACAGCAATATCAAGACTGTTTAGCAATATAGAACAAACTCATTGGTACACAATACCTTTCTTCTGCTCAGTGAAGCATCTCAGCTGCTCAGAGGTGCACCCTAGCAGCTCGAAGACGCTATTCAGCTGCTCGAAGGAGTGCTCTAGCTACTCGAAGATGGTCTTTAGCTGCTCAGATAAGGTGCCCTTTTGGTACTCTAGGTCCCTCGTGTTTGATTCAACAAGATCTCTTTTGCGCTGGGCCCTCTAGATGTTCTTCTCCATCAGCTTCATTATTTCCTTCAGCTTTGCATTCTCCTTGATGAGGGGCTCCATCCTCTTGATCAGCTGCTGCCGGTGTATAGAAATTCATGCTATGCCCTACAAAGCACCAAGATTGTAAATGACCCTATTCTCCAAAGCCAAAGACAAACATCACCGACACAATACTAACCTCAATCTGCTTCATGGCTGTGGAAAGGGTGGATTGTAGCCTCTTCACCTCCCGAGTGGTGTCTTCCTCCTCCATAACCACAACTTCATCCCCTCGCTTGTGGAGGATGCGGCAGGCTTGAGATCATGATTCTTCACACTCAATCTCCTCGAGCTTGTCCTCTTCCTCCACAGCTAGTGGTGCTGCCTGGGGGCTTAGTGGCTGCATGAAGCAACTGACCATGCCTTGTGGCACCTCCAGGCACGCCGCTTGCTCCTCTGATGTTGTTGGTCTCTATGCCCTAGACTCTAGCACGATGTCAGCAGCTCCCACTCTAGCCTTTGAAGATTCAACGTCTCTCATCATTGCTCTTAGTGTCTCCATCGCATCGGCTGCCATCATCGCCAACCGCTCCTCTCTAACTCCACTAGTAGCGGTGGTCGACTCCTTCACAGGCCGATGACCACCTAGGGACTCTAGAGCAGAGTCTACCTGCATTATCTCCGCACTAGGAATAGCCCCTGGCTACTCGCCAGTCTGGCCCAAGGGTTCAGGTCCTTCGCTCGCCCCATTCTGCATCAGATCGGCTCATTAGTCACCGTAACTCTAAAATCAGATAGCTACTGATCTCAAGGCAGAGATACTTACACATCAGCTTCTCGGTAGATGGTTCTAAACTAGCACTGCCTCCTAGAGCACCTAGGCACTACTCTAGGGTCAACTCGCATGGCCTGAGCTGGAGGTCATGTGGCCCCCACCATCGGCGTCTCCTTCGCTTGCTACTTGGGGACTCCTTCCCCTCCCTCCGATTGCACCTCCACGCGCTTGTTGCACGATGATGCCTTAGTGCTCGGAGGGGGAGCTACTGGAGCCTCATTGTCATCCATCCACTTAGACATCACTGCACTTTGCATCCAAGCGGTCTAATCGTCACCAAGTAAGATGCCACCTGGCTTGTGGGGAGCTACATCCGCTGCTCTCCTCTTCTTCTAGGCTAGCTCATCTCTCACCACCCTTTTCCCCTAAACCTTCTCTGACATTGAGGGGGACTCTCCTTCCGACCAGCACCTATGCCTCTAGATTTGGACGAGGTGCTGATGGCACCTTCCTCCGTCTAAGTGGTCGGCCTGACATCCACTGCTTTCGGCCAATCGCTCCTCGGCACGCCCGAGAAGTATGCTACCTGTTCCTACAAATGGATCTTTCCACAAGGGAATTAGGTCGCTGCTCAACACCACTAGAGGATCAAAAGCACCAGGAACAACAGTTGAGATTTTTACCTGAGGAGGTGGGTTCATGCAGTTGAAGGCTCTCGGCTGCCCTAGGCACGATGAACAGCGCGTTTGGAGCAAATAGTTCAATGGCCTAGTGTAGCACATCCTCCTTCATTAGTCTCTCCATCCTCTCCCAGGTGCCATCAGTGTCTCCCTTGAAGTCAAAGCCTAGATGAGCCCTCTTCTTATAGGGCTAGACATGGCACACTATGAAGCTCACCGCAACCACCAATCCGTTCATCTTCATACCCCTTATTAGCCTAAGGAGCTCGTTCACTTGCTCCATATCAGCACTGGTCGGCTTCTCCGACCAGCTCCTCTCGTTCTCCGGAATTTGGTCAATGTCGCATCGGATGGTAGGATGACTTTGCTTCATGTAAAACCACCTTGGTATTCCACCCCTTTAGTGAGGTATTCAGCGGCACCAGTAATGTAGTCGCCCACCATCCCGCCACTAGAGCCACAAATACACACCACCGACCACTTTGGAACCACCCCTGCCCTTCTTCTTCACCTAGAACAAGGTGTCAGAAAAGATTGAAGTAGGGAAGAATGCCAAGATACGCCTCACAGAAATGGATAAACACAGCAATGTGCAAGATCGTGTTTTGGATGCAGATTGCACAGGCTCACTCCCTAATACTCTAATAGATCCCGCAAGAATGGATGCACCAGAAGTCCTAATCCATGCTAGAAACAATCTTTGAAAACAACTTCATCGATATGCGGCATGGGATAGGGCTCACCATCGGCCGGATGCCATCCGGCGGTGACACGGTCAGGAAGAATGCCCGCCTCCACCATCTCATTGAACTCCATCTCCCCCATGAGTGACGGCACCCATTCCTTATCATGGCTCTTCTCGGCAGCTGCCTTCTTTGGGTTACCACCTCCCCTCTTCGACGACATCCCTTAGATTTGGATCGGAACTGTTTCCTTTGCGCAAGCTTTCTAGCCCTAGCGGCAGAGCACATGTGAGTGCGAATCGGGAAGCATGAGGGTTGAGGAGGAAGATGAAGTGGAGAAGTAGCAAAGGTGGGAGCGCAGAGTGCGGCGATGCAGTTATAAAGACACCCTCTCCACTTTTTGCAATCAAGGGTTTTTGGAAAACCGCTCCATGATTTGTGCCTTTTTGAATTCCTCAAAGCGGCGCGCTGGGCCGTTATCTAGGCTTCCGCGCAACTGTGGCCCATATCACCCATTTTTTACTACAACTTGGTAGTGCACACCGAATATTCACCGTCATCTCCGCAATACCATCAAGGCTCAGTAATTTCTACTATACAGCCATTACTCTGGTTTTTTCTCCATGTTTTGAGAATTCAACACTTCTTGATTTATTTGAGATTTCCACTTATGGCTCAGGGACTACGTCATCATTATGATTCATCTTCTCACCATACTGGGGACTTTTTTGGTTACTGTTAGGCTCGAGGACTAAGTGGGCACACTTCACCTTGCAGTGAATGTATTTTCTTTAATTTGGAAGACTCTACACCTCCTAAGTTGATGAAGATTATCTCTCTTCCTCATGGTTGGACTCTAAGTGGGCACACTTGGTCCACTACGAGGAAATTTTTGATTTTGAACTTGAGCTCCATACATCATTCTAGCAAGCCTTACTTGGGATACTTTGCTCAGGTGATGGCTTACAACTGCTCGGTGAATCATTAGGGTGGTCAGACTATGAGTCTGACTACTCGGCTTTGTTTACACCTGCTCGGATAAGCTCTAGATGGTGTTGCATAGTAGATACAAGGCACTTAGGGACTAGCTGTGGGGGGGGGGGTAGGACCCCAGATACCCATGGCATACTACATGGGCTATGGTCCTAGGGGCGGTTCCAGCCCAGAAGATGAAGACCTATGGTGCATGGCACTGCTCAGCGTGCATCGCAAGGCATCAAGGGCGATATCCTAAGATACTAATAGTGAAACATGTAGCCCAACTAGTTACATTATATATGAGAGAACTGTATGTTTGCCACCATATATGTCGTAGAAGTTTTAATTTTCCTAAGTTGAGAGAACATACGGAACATGCATGCATCATGATAAATCATCATTATTACATACTTGCATTGTTCCTCCCCTTATAAATCTCTTACTTGGTTATGTAACTCTTATCCATTATGATGTTGTCTCATGAGATTTGCACCATGTTGTTGGTACAGATGGCAGCACCAGTTGGAAGTGAGAATTTTCTATTGATGTTTGGTACTCCTGCCCTACTTTGGAGAGTATTGCGTTATGTGGGGGTATTACAAACTGCCCCTCTATTACTGGAATGAAGTATACCTAGAGGGACAACCATGGTATGATGTATAGCTGACCATACTAGCTCATAACCAAGCACCCTTCTGGCAGGAATGGAAGGTGGATTCTGAAGGAAGAACTCCTTGGGAGGCTACCCAAGTAGTGGCTTTTTAGGTGCTAAGTCAGATTTGTTAGCAGCATGGGGATGAGCTTACCAGCAGTACCGCTGGTACTTTTCCTTAGGTGGATCCATCCACAATAGTATGGGCATAGCGCAATAGCAATGCATTGATCTGAGATTAGGATGATCAGACAGATAGTTCTAGTCCTGCTATGAGTGCAATGTTTGTAGTGATGAAGATGTTCTACACTCATCAGGACACTAGGGACTTCTAGCAGGAGTCCTATACCACTTGCATGGATAAGCTCATGAGAGTCGAAGCTGCACAGCATAAGCTAAAAAAGCGTGTGTGCAAGCACAAAAAGGCAGCAAGTGAGGCTCGATGGGAAACTAATCAAGCATATGTAGCTTTAGGAAATCTCCACACCCAAATGGAGCAAGTTGATCAGTAGAGAGCTGTCGTCCAAGAGGCAAGAGTGGATGATCAAGCCATGTTAGTAGGACTACGGGAGCATCTAGAGGCCACCCATGCCGAGGCGTTCACAGCTATGTGCTAGCAGACCTAGCAAACAACCATGCAGCTATGGCAGAAGTAGAATGAGATAGGACCAAGCCTTGAATGTGCAGTAGGACCATGTTGATAGGGACTTGCGCCAACAGCTTGCATGGACCTAGAATATGGTGGTTGATCTTCAGCATAAGGTGCATTTCCTAAACAACCAATTGCACCCGATCCTTAATGAGGAAGAAGAAGATTGAAAGCTTTAAGAGAGGCCTTGGCACTAAGCTAATGAAAATTATGGCCAACTCAAGGTGCACCACATACAATAAGTTCATTAGTGATGCCTTGACTCAAGAGAACCAAAACAATCTGCATGCGTCAGCGAAGGGTTGCAAGAGGGCAGCTGAGGCAGGCACCTTAGGATCTTCATAGTCCAGAGCTCTAGTGGCGGCTAGGCCACAGTTTCATCCACTCGTGCCTAGGTTTAGGCCTCCTCCGCCAAAAGCCCATGCCAGCCAACCTCAGAAGGTGTTTCATAAAGCGTTCACCATTGATTTTAAGAGCATGACAAACCTCTCATAAGGGTCAACAAAGCTTGACAAAACTCAATGCAAAAGCAAGCACCATATATGTGGAAGTTTTCCTAGCCTAAATAACATGTATGGCTCTGGTAGGAATTTAAGCTTTGTCATGCAGGAACTCATCATGTAGTATTTTTGTGTTTTTAAAAGATAAATCTCTAGAACTTTAGTGTCACTTGGAATAAGATAAATAGCAGCTTGGACCTTCTCATATCATATCTGTCAATTACCTAGACTTAGATCAAGCATATGCTTTATTTGCTAATCAACTCTTAAAAATAGAAATTAAAGCAAACTAGACACACACCTTTCACATATTATTACTGTAACTATATGTATTTATTATGAGGATAACTTTTTATTTTGTTTTCATTCATCAATTTTTTAACTATATAAAAAACTAAAACAAAAGGAGAAAGAATACTTACCTGGATACATGGGAGTGCTTCTTCCCTAAGCTAGCTCTTTGTGAAGTTCATTGATCAAGTACCTTGGTTTGCTCTGAAGATGAGGATTCTTGTGATGACGCCTCTAATAGTGATGTCACCTTCTTCTACCAAACCTGTCTTGGCTTTGAGTTTGATTTTGGTTTAACAGGTTTAGGACCTTCACTTATCGAAATTGGGGAGTCGACTATCTTTCCCCACACTTTGCTTGAAGTATGTCCTACTCATAAAACAAGGTAGAGATCAAGTGCATGGGCTCTGTTGGTGGGAAAACACCAACAGAACCAAAACTTTACTTATTCTTCTCTAACCTTAGACACATTGAACAAGATGAAGTCGATGTTGTGTGTTTTGTTCAATTATGTCATGGGTGATAACATCAAAAGGTTGAGCATGAGTGTAGCATTTAGGTATATTTAGAAAAAATGGTTGAATTCATATCTGGAGATAGGAGTGTCCAAATTGAGTGAACCAAATTTTGTTGAATTCATCATGAAGTGTACTATTTGATAA
Source organism: Miscanthus floridulus (assembly GCF_019320115.1). Classification (NCBI taxonomy): domain Eukaryota; kingdom Viridiplantae; phylum Streptophyta; class Magnoliopsida; order Poales; family Poaceae; genus Miscanthus; species Miscanthus floridulus. The sequence continues at coordinate 69,061,496 of NC_089582.1, read as the reverse complement.
AAATATGAAACTTACTGTTTGGGATATTTTCTAGGAGAATTAAATTGAGCTGGATAAGTGCTTTTAAAGTAGTTTATATCTTGTAAAATGCATAACTTGAGCTAGGATAGTGATAAAATTGTGATTCCATTTTTGCTGATCTTGTGTTGACATGCTCTAGCTAATAAAAATACTAAAACTACAGTAAGAATAATTGGAATAAGTTCTTCCTATTTAATCTTAAATAATTGCTAGTTTCTAGTGAAAATAAATGGGGTAAAAATACCTGAATAATGATCATGCAAATTTTTATAGTGTTATGGTGTTAGGATGAAAGTAAGAAAAATATGAAATATGTTGTTTGACACTTTTCAATACGCTAAACTATTTTTGCTAAAATAAGCCTATGCAACTTGTCATTTTTGTAGAGATGGCTATGCTTATCTAAATGGCATGAAATTTGTACAGTAGACTTTTGGGGGCATATGTAGGCTACTGTAATTTTCTTAGAATTTATTGTGCACCTTTAATATATGTTCCTTATTTCACCTTAGTGTCCAAATAAATTAATAAAGGCATTTAAATAAATTATTTGGTCTTGACCATTATGTTTTCTAAAGTGTATATGTTGTCTATGAACTGTTTGTACCATTGGTTGCACCCAAATTTGATTGCTTGTATGCAGCAAAATATTAATTGCACTATAATTCAATTTTAGTGACTATTTTGGATAGTTTCTATTGTTAAGTAAATTGCATGGGTAAAATGATGCTTGCTGTGAATCTTGTCAATAACAAAGTTATAGATAACTTACTTATCTTGCATGTGTTAAATTTTCATGACAATAGGCTAAATGGTTTGAGAGTTATAGCTGTTGGAAGTTGGTCTCTAGAAATACTTGTTCTCTAGAATTTCTAGATAGATTTAGGAAAGTGCTTTGTTTGACCTTGATAGCCATTGAATCATCTTAAGATGACTATATGAAAGTTGTAGGTAGTTTTATAAGATTTCCAGAAAGTCCAAGATCGTAGTATTTGGTTGAGTAGAACTCCAAATATGGCCAAAATAAGTATATGTTGTTTACAGTCCAGGAATTGAACAAGTCAAATTATAATTGTTTGTCTTCTGTGATGCTTGTGTAGATGCTTAGGCTAATTGAGATTAGTTGTTAGCTGCAGGTTCTAAGCCTCTTACTGATAATGAACAACTTTACCTTAGGTTACTAGAACTTAGTGAGTGTATATTTCTTGTACTATAGAAGAGATATGCACCTACTCAGTAAAGATCAACTAGAAGAAAGTTATACATCTACTTGGTCAACGAATGTTAAACTTATCATACATCTTGCGGATAACCATGCTCATGTGTATACAATTTATCATCTCATCTCATCTCTTATGCATTCATGATACTCATTTGTGAATATGCATGCAATAGGTTCCCCAGAAGGAGTGACTCTACTCGAGTTCAAGCCCAAGCATCAAGAGGAGCAACAGGAAGCCCTAGAGTAGGAGGATCAGGCGAAAGGAGGAATCAATGTGGAAGATCTTCCTGAGTGTCCTGACCACCAACCTTACTTGTTCTTGAAAGGCAAGTCTCGGAGCATTATAAGCCTCCTATGTTTTTACAAATATCACTTGCGTCCTTTATGTTTGATGCATTAGGTTATAGCAGTTGATTGGAAACACTTGCTGCATATATTTTCATTGTCCAGACAAATATATCTTGAATCCTTTGTAGGTCCAGGATTGAATATATGCTTAGTCCGGTAGAAGTTGGGTGATTTCCTATCACCTGCAAGATATAGGTAGATATCTGATCATGGTTGGCTATAATTGCTATCTTGGAGATAACTATGTGTTGATGGATAAAAAAGAGACCGGGTGAGATTGTGATAGAGAAGGAACAAGGCATGGAGGTCTTGGTGCCTATTTATACCTATTTGTGTCGGTTAAGGATAGATTCACTGTATGTCCTCATGTCATTTGAATGCATGCCTAGCACTTAGTTGCCCGGATAAGTCATTCTGACCGCGAAGCCGAGTAGCTCAACTCAAGCCAGGACCTGGTAAGTGAAAGTGCGCACACTGGAGGTAGTAAGGATGTGTGGGGAGCCAATATCATGAGTCCAAGGGTAAGCCAGGCCTAAACTTCCTAGTAGACTGGTAGTATCCCTGAGAGTACAGCACTGATCAGACCCATGACTGTACCTGAATTGTACCAAAGGTGACCTAATGCAATCCTGACAGGGAAGTATGGGTTTGTGTTAGAAATAATTCCCTAGCTAGTTGGAATCAATTCGAGTCACCATCTCCCCTGGATAGTGAGAACTTGACTAAGCAGCGGCAATGTAGCATTAGTTGATGGAACTTGATGGTTATGATGATGCTCAAATTAATACACTGGATATGGTTACTAATGCTTGATGAGCTTAATCACGTGATTGCTCTAGTATAGGTGCTAATCTAGAGATGCTTAATTGAATAAGTATTGAAATTAATACTAGAGGTATTAAATCTCCAAATTATATTACTTAAGCTTTTATGCAAAATGTTGTCAAGCTAACTCCACCGATAAAGCCTTGCATACTCCTTGGTGTCATATTATTTCTGGTTTATGATGGGTAAGTCTAGCTAAGTACATTCTCGTACTCAGGGTTTATTCCCTCTTGTTGCAGATGATATGATGTATCATGGGTACTATAAGAACTGCCTTCATCTAGCCATGGATGAGGACTAAACCATGGGGCATGGTACTCCTAAGATATCCTCTCTGTTATGCTTTTGTTGGAAATGACCGTGGTACTAGCATGTATTTGAACTAAGTGTGATGTTGATGTCAAACTACTTTACTTTCGTTATTTAAACTTGGTTTGTAATAACTATGTGAACTCTGATGTATGTGAGATACTTGTGAACTATCTGTGAACAGTGATGTAACATGTGACTGGTTATGTTGAATCATATACGATCTTGGTTTGTATGTTGGTTTGTTTGAGACCCTTCATGATTTCATTGGATTACCGGGTTTATATGGGCTCAAGTATGATAGTTTGATCGCTTCGGTGATTGCTATTGTACTTGTGCTCTTATAAATTGGACAGTTCTGTTATAGCTGGCATCGGAGCAAGGTTCAACACTAAACTTGTCATATGGGTAATTAAAACAAAGTTTTTGTTTTATAAAATTAGGTTGACAACTTATAGCTATATATATAGTTGTGTTAAAAAATCTAAATTTTAAATTTAGAGAGTGCTAGTGGTCATATCCTTTATGCCCAGTTAAGGACTATCAGGTGGCTAAATAAGTACAAACATGGGGGTTTTTACTTTCGTCGTCCATACGGTGTGCTATTGTATGGATGTCATTCACTTGAGTGGTAATGTATGGATCAATTACTTCTACACCCAAGGTAAGAGTGGCAAGACTGCAAGGGTGAGCGTGTGATCTAAGGGGAGAGGTAGCTTTGGTACTACAGTATATATGTCCCATATATATATATATACATATATATATACATATATACACACACACTAAGGTATTTAATTGTGGGTTAGCTTTGGTATGGTTGTAGATGCATATTTATATGTATGTATGGCACGTATTTACTTTCGGGTAGCTTTGCTATGGAAGTATATGTATGGGTATATATATGGAAGTATTTAGTTGCAACCTAGAGCCCATATTTACATTTTGGCTAATATAATTGTTGGGTTGGGCTGAAATCAAATTCTTGTGCAGGTACACTAACAACGAAACATGTAGCCCAATTAGTTACGTATATTGAGAGAACATATGTATGCCACCGTGTATGTCATTGGAATTTTAAATTATTCCTAAGATTTGTGAGGACGTAGGGAACATGCATGTATCATGTTCACTCTTGCATTCCTCCCTCATTTATAATTGCTTACCCCATTCATTAAATTTCTTCTCACGTATGATATCCTCTCACAAGACTTGCACACTTTGCTACAGATGGCAGCACTTGGAGCCCCGCCTCACAGTGACACGTTCTTGGCTGTGTTTGGCACTCCTACCTTGTTGTGGAGGGTGCTAAACTAAGTTGGATATGCTGAGGCACCCCGCTACTTCCAGAGGGAAGTGGCCGCTGAAGGGCAGCCGTGGTATGATGTGTGGGTGACCATTCCAGCCCATGCAGACAATCCATAGTGGCAAGGTTGGAGTATTGAACCAGGTGGGTAGTCTCCTTGGGAAGGTGCCCAAGTGGTAGCTTTGGAGGCACTGAGTGAGATCTATCAGGAGTTTGGTGATGAGCTCATCAACGGTCTAGCTAAAACCTTTCCCTGGGTGGATCCATCGGTGACCACTTGGATGCAACCAAGCGGTAATGCACTAGTGAGAGACTGAGATGAGCGAGCAGAGAGCTCTAGTGCTGCTATGAGCGCTACATTTGCCATCCTAAAGATGTTCTACTCCCGCCAAGATAGCTACGTTAGCTGCATGCTAGAGCTCCAGGGAGCATAGGTCGCGCAACGCCAGCTGTGAGGGCATATACGCAGGCATCGAAATGCCGCTAGAGGGGCTCAGCGGGAAATCGATAATGCTATTATAGCTTTGGAAGCTTGTCGGGTTTAGTTGGTGAATGCTGTTGCAGAAAGAGATGTAGCTAGGGCAGAGATGTAGGACGTCCGTGCTGAGACGAACGAGGTCATTTGCCTTGCTGAGGCTAGGAAGGCAGCTAGAATCCGAACTATGTTTCAGGCTGCTAGGCAGGCAATGGAGTTTGATCGTAGAGAGCAGGAACTCATACGCTAGATTGAGGAGCTTCAGCTAGATGTTCATCATTTCAACAACTTGGTGAACCCAATTCTTCCTCCAGCTCCAGCGGTGGAAGAAGATACCAATGTGTTGATTGCTGAGGATGATGGCATGGAGCTGGATGCCGAGGCTTAGTCTAAGGAAGAGGTCAAGCCTTTTGACGATGACCACGGTGATGATGTGTTTGACATCGATAGTGACCACCCTAAGAAGTAGCTTAGCTATAGTATCTAACTAGATGCACTAGCTCTCTATCTTCGATCCTTTATGTGATGAACTCATAATTTAGGTTTCGATCTCATGATGTACTCCTTTGATGTAATCTCAGAACCTTGCATGTGTAATCTATGTCATTGTTGAACCTCCATAAATGTCTAGTTTGTGTGCTGGCAAGTATTTGGCATGTACGGGAATGCATTGTGTGATCGCTAAGTAATATAATTGGTGATGTTGTGTTGCGGAAATGAATTATTATGCCTCTATTTATTGTACAAATGTAAATTCTCTCCAGTAAATTCAGTTTGGCATAATTATATAACTCCTCTACAATTTTTCTGACATCATCAATAATTACTTATGGTTGTAATTCTATAGATGATGCGCACCCATAGGGGAGCCAGTGGAGATGATGCGGGTGGTAGTGGTTCATGTGGCTAGCAATGACAATGAGGACCTCCTAGCACCACCGCATCCCATGCCAGCGAAGATGATGACCCAGCTCATGGAAACCCAACGTTCCATGGAAGAAGTGATGCATGGTCTTACGCAGAATGCTAGCCATGGATGAGGAAGGGACCAATGCCAAGGGCCCAAACCTAACCAGTTTAGCAATTTTAAGGACTTTCTTGACACCAAGCCTCCTATCTTTAAGGAAGTAGAGGAGCCATTGAAGGCAGATGAATGGCTAAATACAATTGAACAGAAGTTCTGTCTCTTAAGGGTCACAGAGCACTTGAAGGTAGAATATGCATCACACCAGCTGCAAGGGCCTGTAGGCATTTGGTGGAGTCATCATCAATCCACTTTGCTTGAGAATGCTCAAATTATCTAGAACTAGTTTAGGACTACATTTAGGGGACATTATATTCCCCTAGGTCTTATGAGCATGAAACATACAGAATTCATGAGGTTGACATAAAGTACTAAGAGCCTAACTAAGTATTTGCATGCCTTTAACAATCTGTCAAGGTATGCCACAAAGTTTGTTGACACTAATGCAAAGAAGATTGCTAGTTTCAAGAGAGGGCTTAGTCTGAAGCTGATGAAGACTCTAGCTAATAGTAAGTGAACTTTCAATGAGTTTGTTAGTGATGCTTTAACTCAAGAGAATCAGAACAACATCTATTTAGCATCTAAGAATCATAAGAGAGCTTATGAAGTAGGTGCATCTTAGTCAAAAGCTCCTATTGCTATGAGACCTTAGTTCCACACACCTGCTCCAAAGTATAGACCACCTCAGAAGAAGGTATAGACCAGTCAGACCTAGAAAGTGTATCGCAAGGCCTTTTCTATTGCCCTACCAAAGGGTAGCATAGGACAAGGAAGCTCTAGTGTTCCACCTAGCAACATGCCATGCTGGAACTGCAACAAGATAGGCCATTGGGCCAGAAATTGCCCCTATCCCAAATAGAACAACAACCAGAAGCAGGGTAATCCAAATGCATGTCAGGGACATGTGCACTATACCACCCAAGAAGAGATCCCTTCAGGTGAAGTTGTTACTATGGGTACGTTTCTTGTGAACCAACACCACATAGTTATTTTGTTTGATTCTGGAGCTTTACATTCATTTATGAGTCAAACATTTGCATCCAAGCATGATTAGGGGATAGTTACTTTAGATAAGGGTGGTTATTGCATAAGTGCAGCTAGAAATAATATCTCTACCAACCAGATAGTCAGAGATGTGTGCATCTCAATAAGCAACCAAGTGTATACCTCAGATCTTGTAGTATTGCTAGGGTTGGGAATAGATGTAATCTTGGGTATGAAATGGATGAGTGGCCATGGAGTTCTTATTGACACTTCGACTAGAACCATCATGTTGAGGGAACCCTAGAGTAACAATGCTTTCCTAGTGCCACTTCCTAGGAGTTTTGATCTCCAAAACTTAGCCTGTGCTATTCAGACCATGACCCTCCTTGATATTTTGGTGGTATGTGAGTTTCTGGATGTGTTTCCAGATAAATTGCCCGGGTTGCCACCCGATAGGGATGTAAAGTTTAAGATTGAGTTATTGTTGGGTATAGCACCCATCTCTCAAAGACCATATAGAATGCCACCAAATGAGCTAGCCGAGCTTAAGGTTCAATTGCAAGAGCTTTTAGAGAAAGGTCTCATTTGACCTAGCTCATCTCTGTGGGGTTGTCCTGCCTTATTTGTGAAGAAGAAAGACAAATCCTTGTGGATGTGTGTGGACTACCGACCACTTAATGCCGAACATGTATCCCTTGCCTCGAATTGATATCTTATTTGATTAGTTGTCAAGGGCTAAGGTGTTCTCCAAGGATGATTTGAGATCTGGTTACCATCAGATTAAAATTAGGCCGGAAGACATACCAAAAACTGCTTTCTCCACTAGGTATGGCCTATATGAGTATTTAGTTGTAGGTTCTAAGACTCTTACTGATGATGAACAACTTTACCTTAGGTTACTAGAACTTAGTGAGTGTATGTTTCTTATACTATAGAAGAGATATGCACCTACTCACTAAAGATCAACTAGAAGAAAGTTATACATCTACTTGGTCAATGAATGTTAAACTTATCATACATCTTGCGGATAACCTTGCTCATGCGTATACAATTTATCATATCATCTCATCTCGTATGCATTCATGATACTCATTTGTGCATATGCATGCAATAGGTTCCCAGAAGGAGTGACTCTACTAGAGTTCAAACTCGAGCATCTGGAAGAGCAACAGGTAGCCTAGGAGCAGGAGGTTCAGGCAGAAGGAGGAGTCAACATGGAAGATCTTCCTGGGTGTCCTAACCACCACCCTTCCTCATTCTTGAAAGGCAAGCCCCGGAGCATTATAAGCCTCCTATGTTTTTACAAATATCACTTGCGTCTTTTATGTTTGATGCATTAGGTTATAGGAGTTGATTGGAAACACTTGCTTCATATATTTTCCTTGTCTGGACAAATATATCTTGAATCATTTGTAGGTCCAGGATTGAATATATGCTTAGCCATGCTTAGTCCAGTAGAAGTCGGATGATTTCCTATCACCTGCAAGATATAGGTAGATATCTGATCATGGTTGGCTATAATTGCTATCGTGGAGATAACCATGTGTGGATTGATAAAAAGGAGACTGGGTGGGATTCTAATAGAGAAGCAACAAGGTATGAAGGTCTTGATGCCTATTTATCCCCACCTATGTCAGTTAAGGACCGATTCGCTGTATGTCCTCATATAATGTTGAACGCATGCCTAGCACTTAGTTGGTCGGATAAGTCGCTTCGACCATGAAGCCAAGTAGCTCAGCTCATGTCAGGACCCGGTAAGTGAAAGTGCACACACTGGAGGCAGTAAGGATGTGCGGGGAGCCAGTGGCTTGAGTCCAAGGGTAGGCCAGGTCTGAACTTCCTGGTAGACTAGTAGTATCCCTAAGAGTGTGGCGTTGATTGGACCTGCGACTATAGCTGAATTGTACCAAAGGTGACCCAACGCAACCCCAATGGGGAAAGTATGGGTTTGTGTTAGGAATAACTCCCCAGCTAGTTGGAATCAATTCGAGTCATCGTATCTCTCGGATAGTGAGAACTTGATTGAGCAGCGGCAACGTAGCATTAGTTGATGGAACTTGATGGTTATGATGATGCTCAAATTAATACACTGGATATGGTTACTAATGCTTGATTAGCTTAATCACATGATTGCTCTAGTATAGGTGCTAATCTAGAGATGCTTAATTGAATAGGTATTCAAATCAATTCTAGAGGTATTAAATCTCCAAGTTATGTTACTTAAGCTTTTATGCAAAATGTTGTCAAGCTAACTCCACCGATAATGCCTTGCATACTCCTTGGTGTTATATTATTTTTGGTTTATGATGGGTAAGTCTAGCTGAGTACATTCTCATACTTAGGGTTTGTTCTCTCTTGTTGTAGATGATATGATGTATCATGGGTACTGTAAGAATTGCCTTCATCCTACCATGGATGAGGACTAAACCATGGGGCATGGTACTCCTAAGATATCCTCTCTATTCTGCTTTTGCTGGAAATGACTGTGGTACTAGCATGTATTTGAACAAAGTGTGATGTTGATGTTAAACTACTTTGCTTCCGTTATTTAAACTTGGTTTATAATAACTGTGTGAACTCTGATGTATGTGAGATATTTGTGAACTATCTATGAATGGTGATGTAACATGTGACTAGTTATGTTGAATCATGTATGATCTTGGTTTGTATGTTGGTCTGTTTGAGATCCTTCATGATTTCATCGGACTACCAGGTTTATATGGGCTCAAATATGATAGTTTGATAGCATCGGTGATTGCTATTGTACTTGTGCTCTTATAAATTGAACGATTCTATTACACGCACAACTACCCCACACCCACATGCCCGACGATGAGCCCAGACCCCCTCCTATCCACCGCCGCGTGTTCGCCATGATCGCCGCCATGTTCTCTCCACCTAGGAGAGGCAAAGGCCAAGCCTTTAGGCTCCGCACCACACCTTACATGCTGGAGCACGTACATGGCCAAGAACTCGGCCTTGCCGAGCCTCGGGCGCTTGGGAACGCCGGTGTGCCCTCGATGCGCACCACATGGTCGCCATGGCTGAGGCCACCTATGGCACCGCCATGTTCCGGCCACACTAGGCCAGTAGCGGTTCGCAAACCACCACGGGTGGACTCGCCTTGATGAGTAGCCCCCAAAGCACCCATGTTTTGGCCATAGAGAGCCTAGATGTCGTAGCCCATGACTGCTGTAATAGAACCATCCAATTTATAAGAGCACAAGTACAATAGCAACCACTGAGGTAGTCAAACTATCACACTTGAGCCCATATAAATCTGGTAGTCCATTGAGTATCACGAAGGATCTCAAATCAACTAACATAAAAGCCAAGATCATACCTAATTCAACATACAAACCACATGTTACAACAAGTTCACAAATAGTTTGTCATACATCAGAATTCCAACATAGTTATTACAACATCAGTTTAACAATAGCGGAAGCAACATAGTTCTGAATGACATCAACAGTAGTTTAGATACATAGCCAGTTTTCACAGTCATCTCCAACAAAAGCATAATGGTGAGATGATATATAGAATGACCATGCCCATGGTCCTATATCTCATCCACTGCAGGAGCAAAGTAGTGCTTATAGTAGCCATGGTACATCATGTTATCTACAACAACAGGGAAATAAACCTAGAGTACAAGAAGGTACTTAGCTAGACTTACCTGTCATAAACCAAAATAAGAGACACCATGGATCATCCAAGGCTTATAAGTGGAGCTGGTTGCCATCCTTTGCCTACAAGCCAATATTTATCTAGTATCTTTTAACTATTGAATAATAAGTTTATTATTCCTGTTCCATTCTAGATTAGCATCTATCATATGCCAAACATGTGGTGTACCATTAAATCATCACAATAGTAACCATATCAAGTTGAGCATTTTCATAACCCACATAACCAACACTTTCATCAATTTTTACAATGAAGGGGGCTCATGTCAAGTTCTCACTATCTAGGAGAGACGACGATTCGAATCGATTCCTACCTAGCTAGGGAATTATTCCTAACACACACCCATACTCCCCCTATTAGGGTCGCATCAGGTCACCTTTGGTACAACTCAAGTCCAAATCATAAGTAAGACCAGCGCCGCACCCTCAAAGATACTACCAATCTACTAGGAGGCTCGGGACTCCAACCCGCCATTGGCTCTTCGGACATCCTTACTACCTCCAGGGTGCGCACTTTAACTACTCGTGTCCCCGGCCTGAGTTGAGCTACTTGGCTTCATGGTTGGAATGACTTATCTGACCAACTATGTGAGAGGCATGCGTTCAATATGACAAGAGGGCCTCCAATGGCCGGTCCTTAAACAACACAGGCAGAATCACTATACGTCACCACACCTAACATATAAGATTCCATCCAGTCTCCAATTGTTCAACATCACCATGTTATGTTCCACGATAGCACAATATAGCCAACCGTGATCAAGTTACCACCTATAGCTCACAGGAGTCAGGAAATCACCCGACTTCTACTAGTCTAAGCATGGCTAAGCATAAAGGTCGATCCTAGACCTACATAAGAAGGATTGTGAATGATATGACATGAGAAAGTGAATGATTCTATGCTGATGATTATATCAAGTTACATAGATGATAACCAAGTTGAATTCTTATTTACTGAGTAGGTGCATATCTCTTCTCTAGAATTTTCAAGAATCCACACTAAGTCCATTTATGGACCACAACACAGCAGCTACAAGTTTAGATCATAACTAGAGTTTTACTCAACCAATTGTTGTGATCTAGGACTTTTTGGAAAGCTCATAAAATTGCCTACAACTTCCATCTAGTCATCACAAAATGATTTAATAGCTACCTAGGTTAAACAATTCAATCTTCTAGATCTATCCAGTAGACAAGCAAATTCTGATAGCAGACTTCTAACAGCTATAACTCCCAAACCATTTAGTCTATTACCATGAAAATTTGACACAAGTAAAATCGGTAAGTTATCTACAACTTTGTTAATAACAAGTTTCATAGGAAATGTAATTATAATCATAAATTTATCAATACAACAGAAACTACTCCTGCAGCCACCTAGCAGAATTATAATGCAATAATTAAGTAACTGCTTATAACCAATCAACTTCAAGCACAACTAACATTATCAGCAGATCATATGCATCATAAGGGCCATAGAAATCATTATGTTTATGCCAAACTAATGTATTTAGATACCTTTATTAATTTCTTTAGATAATAAGGTGATTTATGAGATAAATACTTCCAGTGTTCCATAATTTCAGAGAAACTTATAGTAGCATGCATATGGCACCAAAAATCTACCGTGCAAATTTCATGTTAATTGGATCAGTATAGCCCTCTATACAAAACTGACAAGTTGCTTAGGTTTATTTTAGCAAAAATAGTTTAGCCTATTGAAAAGTGTCAACCAATAGATTTCATATTTTTCTTAGCTTCCTTAAAACCCATTAACACTACACAAAAATTTGCATGGCAATATGTTACTTTTTTTATCCATATGAATTTCCTTAGAAAACACCATTTATTAAAAGATAAATAGAAAGACCTTACTCCAATCAAGTTTACTGCAAGTTTAGTATTTTTCCTAGGTAGAGCATGTCAACAAAAGACCAGAAAAATTGAAATCACAATTTTATCACTTTCCTAGCTCAAGTTATGTATTTTACAATATTGCAAACAATTTAAAAGCACTTATATAGCTCCATTTAATTCTCGTAGAAACAGTGCATTTCATATTTTTATCAAATACTACACTTCATGATGAATCCAACAAAATTTGGTTCACCCCATTTAGACACTCCTAGCTCTAGATATGATTTTTTGAAACATGCATTCAAATCTGTGAAAACAAATTAGAAAATCAAATAATACACAGACTGACAGATGGGGCCCGCTGGTTAGTAGGACCCACACGTTAGTGACTCTAGAGCAGAGGAGGTGCTCTGGCCAGCCCTATCTTGCCAGCGGCAAGATTACCGGTGATGACTATGACACCAACGTGTTCCTTTCATCAAGCCACGTCGATATGTGGTGACTACGTGACCTAGGGTTCACTAGAGATGGCTTACCGGTGGTGATGGCGGCACGGCAGAGCTATGCAGTGGCGCGCCAGCCATCTTCGACCACTGCATGCACCGATGAGGATGGCTACTCCTTCCTGGTGACCAAGCGCTGCACTACGACGAGGATTAGGCCATGGTGGTGCAGTGGAAAAGCTGGGCCGCGTGCACAGCCATGTGGCGGTGCATGGTGCGCTGTGGCGGGGCTCTCCATTTTGGCTAGCCAATGGTGAGAGGGAAGTCTTCATCTAACCTACTAGATCTAGGTCACAAGACTATGCAGACATGACTAAGAGCGAGGACTGGAGTGACCCCGAGACGGTTGGCCACGACGAGCTCAAGCTCACGGCAATGGCGGCCATTGCGGGAGCGGCGGTGTGTTCCCGCTCAACCGCGTAGTAGCATCTAACCTAGTTCCTGCCTAAGCATATGGACCACAAAGTGGCTATAGACCGAAGAAGAGAAGGACAGGAGGTGCGGTGGAATGGTGTGGCCATGGTGAGCCGAGTGTGCGGCGGCGCTCCGATGATGGCGCGGTGGCAGCGATGCAAAATGTGCCCTTACCCTGGCTCGGCAAGTGGGGATAGTAGCTCGAGGTGGAAGAGGTGACGATGGTGGAGCTACTGGCGAGCTAGATTGGGCGGTGGTGCAACGATGACGGCATGCGAGCGGGTGGAGCATGGTGGTGGCAATGGCGAGCGTGGTCGCCTCGGTTCGGTGTGGAGAAGAGAGCAGAAGCGAGAGATGGAATCAGAGCAGCAGCAGCACATCACCCGGTTCCACCACTTTGGCACGGCGTCACGGGGCCAATGGCGGCATACGAGCGCCACGCGGAGGGCACAAACTGCACGTGGTTGGCCACGACCCACGCTGATTTGAATCAGCTCACCTGATTTAGTCCCCCTATGGCCAAACTGATAGCGTAAATTCATCCACCTCTATCTCCTAATCCGTGGCGAGTTAGCAAAAACTCCATTACTAAAAGTTGTAGAGCTACATGCAAACTCCAACTTTGCTTTAGGGACCAACATCTAATTTGCCATAGTTTTCAAAATACAAAGCTCCAAAATATGGTACATTGAAACTGAAAATCATTTCCAAACATAAAATTTTCAAAATCAAAAACAGTAATTCTATTGCTACTTGTGAGCTATTTTTGAGCATGCTATGCACCGAATTAGGTCTTGACCCAAAAATAAAAGTTGTTACTCTAGTCAAGTACTACAACTTTGCTTAAGGGTGTACTGCCATGAAAACAATCTATGATATAGTTCAACTTAGGTCAATCATGCAACATGAAAATGATAACTTACACTATAACCAGGACTTAGAGACCAAATGGGTCCAAGTCATGAATACCAAAGTTGTTTCATATGACATTCTAAACATGTTAAGGTACTCCTAAGGTCCCACAAACATTTTATACATTGGTCACCTATAAATCCTAGCATATGTAAAGCATTTAGTAACAAACACATGTGATATAAGCAATCATAGAGATAAAATTTGAGATGCTCATGCTCATGAATGATTAATGATGCTTGTGCTCATGCAATGCCAATCCCAAATGCATGCTTAACACCTTGGGTGTTATAGCCCTTCCCCCCTTAAAGAAATCTCATCCTAAGATTTGCACTGACTAACCATCTCTTATAGAAAACCGGATAGACCTCACGAAGATAATCCTCTCGCTCCCACGTAGCAGTCTTGCTCACTATGGTTATTCCATACCACCTTGTAGAATTTAATGACTTTGCTATGGGTCACTCTTTCCATTGTCTCAAGCACTCGAATAGGTCTTTCTTCATAGGTTAAATCCGACTTGGATCTTGACACTAGCGGGTTCAATAGCTTCTTTGGGCACACGAAGACATTTCTTGAGTTGGGAGACATGGAAAACATTGAATATAGCTCTCATTTCCAGAGGTAACTGGAGTTTGTAGGCTACTGGTCCCCTTCGTCCAATGATCTTGTATGGGCCTACATATCTAGGTGCAAGCTTTCGCTTCACACCAAACCTTTGCACTTTCTTCATGGGAGACACCTTCAGATATACAAAATCCCCAACTTCAAATGCAATGGGACTTCTCCTTTTATCTGCATAACTCTTCTATCTCGATTGAGCAGCTTCAATATGTTGTTGAATAATTTGAACTTGTTCTTTAGCTTCTTTGACAAAGTCAATCCCATAATACCTTCTTTCACCAGGCTCAATCCAATTCAGAGGAGTCCTACACTTTTGATCATACAAAGCTTCAAAAGGAGTCATTCTTGATGCTTTCTTGATAACTATTGTTGTAGGAGAATTTAGCCAAAGGTAGCCATTTCTCCCATGAACCCATAGAAGAAATCACACAAGCTCTCAACATATCCTCTAGAATCTGATTCACTCGCTCAGTCTAACTAGCTGTCTGAGGGTGGTAAGTAGAGCTATGGATCAATTGGGTACCTAGCTACTTATGTAGATGTTCCCTAAAAATGATTAACAATCTATGGTCCTTGATCTGACACAATGCTTTTAGGCACACCATGCAATCGTATGATTTGGGCAATGTACAACTCTACGTACTGATGGGGATCGATACCTTTCCTTAATAAGGGATGAAATGTGCAGATTTAGTCAAGCGGTCAACAATTACCCATATGGAATCATGATCCTTTTCAGTGGTTGGAAGTCCAACTATAAAATCCATACTGATGTCATCCCATTTCCAACTTGGGATAGACAGTTGCTAAAGTAGTCTAGCTGGCTTTAAATGGATGGCCTTGACCCGACAGCAATTATCGCATCTAGCAACAAATGCTGCAATTTCTTTCTTCATTTTTGTCCACTAGAAGCGTGTTTTCAAATCTTGGTACATTTACTGCTACTTGGGTGAATGAACAAATTGGAAGAGTGTGCTTCCTCTAGAATTTGGTTTCTCAATTCTCTATCTTTCGGCACTACAAGCTGATCCTTAAACCATAGCACACCCCTCACATCTAGCAAAAAATGCTTGGTTTCTTCCTCTTTCATCTTTCTTTTGATATGGAATATACCCACATTGGTCTTTTGGAGCTCAATGATCTTAGACTCAAGAGAGCCACTAATAGTGATATTGTGTAAGACTGCCAGGTGCAATAAGTTGAAACCATCTTCCAACAAGGGGTTACACTGGTACTTCTAGCTTAAGGCGTTTGCAACCACATTAGCTTTTCTCGGATGATAATGTACTTCTAGGTTGTAATCCTTGATCAATTCCAACCATCTTCTCTACCTCATGTTCAATTCAGGTTGCATGAAAATATACTTGAGGCTCTTGTGATCAGTGTAGATATGGCAAACATTACCAAGCAGGTAATGTCTCCAAATTTTAAGAGCATGGACAATTCCTGCTAATTCTAAATCATGGGTTGGATAATTGACTTCATGCTTTCTTAGTTGCCACAAGGCATAAGCAATGACTTGTCCTTCCTGCATTAGAACACACCACAAACTGGTACCCGATGCATCGCAAAACATGTCAAAAGGTTTCTCAATGTTAGGCTATGCTAAAATAGGAGTAGTAGTTAGCAACGTTCGTAAAGTGTGAAAAGCTGCCTCACACTCTGGTGTCCATACAAATTTCTCATCCTTCTAAAGCAACCTAGTCATGGGCTTGGCAATTTTGGAGAAATCTAGAATAAATCGACGGTAATATCCTGCTAAGCCAAGAAAACTCCGAACCTCATGAACGGAGGTTGGGGCTTTCCAATCAAGAACCTCCTGCACCTTGGATGGGTCTACCGAGATTCCATCTTCAGATAAAACATGGCCTAGGAAAGGTACTTTCCTCAACCAGAATTCACATTTACTAAATTTAGCATATAACTTATGCTCTCTCAGCCTAGACAACACCACTCTCAAGTGCTCTGCATGATCTTCTAGCATTCTCGGAATAGATCAAGATATCATCGATAAACACGACCACAAACTTATCAAGCTTAGGCATGAATACCGAGTTCATTAAATACATGAAATAGGTAGGAGCATTGGTCAACCCAAAGGACATGACTAAATACTCATAAAGGCCATACCTAGTGGAAAAAAGCCATCTTAGGTATGTCCTCAGGCCTGATCTTGATTTGGTGATAACCTGACCTCAAATCAATCTTAGAGAACACTTTTGCTTTTGCCAATTGATCAAATAAGATATCAATGCGAGGCAAAGGATATTTGTTCTTGATAGTAACAGCATTGAGTGGTCGATAGTCCACACACATCCACAAAGACTTGTCCTTCTTTTTCACAAATATGGCTGGACAACCCCATGGTGATGAACTAGGGCGAATGAGACCCTTTTCTAAGAGCTCTTGCAATTGGATCTTCAATTCTGCTAACTCATTTGGCGGCATTCTATAAGGTCTTTGGAGATGGGCACTTGTACCTGGTATTAACTCAATCTTGAACTCTATATCCCTATCGGGTGGTAACCTAGGCAATTCATCTAGAAAGACATCTAGAAATTCACATACTATAGGAATATCAGCAAGGGCCATAGGCTGGATAGCATTGGCCACATTTTGGAGATCAAACTCCCTAGAAAGGGGTACTAGAAAAGCATCGTTATTCCTAGGGTCTCTCAACATAATGGTTCTAGTCGATGTATCGATAAGGACACCATGGTTCTTCATCCAATTCATACCCAAGATCACATCTATACCCAATCCCCTGTAATATCACTAAATTTGCAGTATACTCTCGTTCACTTATTTGGATAAGTACATCTTTAACTATCTGATTGGTAGAAATGTTATTCCCGGCTGCACTTATACAATAACCACCTTTGTCTACTACAAATATTTTCTGATCATACTTGGATGCAAATGTTGGACTCATGAATGAATGTGAAGCCCCAGAATCAAACAGAACAACTATAGGGTAATGGTTCACAAGAAACATACTAGCTGTGACAACCTCGCCAGAGGGAATCTCTTCCATGGTGGTGTAATGCACATACCCCAGGCGTGCATTTGTAGCTGCTGGCTTCTGATTATTCTTCTTGGGGTAAGGGCACTCCCTCGCCCAATGACCAGTCTTGTTGCAATTGAAACATGGTTGATTGTTAGGTGGTAGCCTTCGAGTTACCTTGTCCTGCACCACCCTTAGGCGGTAGAGCAATAGAGTATGCCCGACGATACCCTTTATTTGCTTGGCTTGGCTAGGGCCTTCTTCTGAGGTGGCCTGGTATTTTGGAGCAGGTGGGTGGTATTGGGTTCTTGCCACCACTAGAGCTCTCTGCTGAGATGCACTAGCTTCAAAGGCCCTCTTGTGGCTCTTGGATGCAGCATAAATATTATTATGATTCTCTTGTGTGAGCGCATCACTCACAAATTCATTGTAGGTCTCACTCTTGTTATTTGCTAGAGTCTTCATCAACTTTGGACTTAGTCCTCTCTTGAAGCTTGCAATCTTCTTAGCATCGGTATTCACAAACTCAGGCGCATACCTAGAGAGGTTATTGAAGGCATGCAAGTACTCAGTGAGACTTTTGGTGCCCTGAGTAAGCCTCATAAACTCTGTATGTTTCATGCTCATAAGACCTAGGGGAATATGATGCCCCTAAAAGCAGTCTTAAACTCATTCCATGTAACCTAAGCATTAGCAGGGAGGGTAGATAGGTAATGAGTCCACCAAATGCCTGCTGGACCATGCAACTGATGTGAGGCATATTCAGCCTTCATATGCTCTGTAACTCTCAAGAGACGAAAACTTCTGATCAATGGTATTGAGCCATTCATTGGCTTGCAATGGCTCCTCTGCCTCCTTAAAGATAGGAGGTTTAGTGTCCAAAAAGTCCTTGAATTCACTGTACTAATTTGGTTCAGGTCCCTGGTGTTGGTCCTGTCCCCAGTCCATCGACCGAGTGTTCTGCGCAAGCCCACGCAGTACTTCCCCCATAGACCATTGGGTCTCTAGGAGCTGGCCATCATTTCCACTGGCATGGGGTATGGTGGTGGTGGGAGATCAT
Organism: Miscanthus floridulus; assembly: GCF_019320115.1. Taxonomy (NCBI): domain Eukaryota; kingdom Viridiplantae; phylum Streptophyta; class Magnoliopsida; order Poales; family Poaceae; genus Miscanthus; species Miscanthus floridulus. The sequence continues at coordinate 69,042,919 of NC_089582.1, read as the reverse complement.
CATCACCCTCATGACTGGTACCGAGCCCCTCCGTGAGTGCGAGTCATCTACAAAATTGCAACAACAAGTGATTATTGGATGATGTCAAGAGATTGCAGAAGAATTGTATAATCATGCCATACTATAATTACTGGAGAGAATCTCAAATTCATACAATAACACAGAGGCACAATAATTCATTTCCACAACATAACATCACCAATAGGACCACTTATCGTACTCGCAATGTGTTCCGTGCATGCCAAATTTTTCTTGCCAAAAACAACTAGGAATTCATTAAAAAGTGCAATCACCACACGTATTACATGCATGGTTCCAATAGCATCAAAGGGGTACATCATGAAATCAAAACCTACATTATGAGTTCATTACAAAAGGATCGAAGATAGAGAGCTATCGCATCTAGCTAGATACTATAGCTAAGATACTCCTTAGGGTGGTCGTTGTCGATGTCGAACACACCATCACCATGGTCATCCTTAAAAGGCTCAATCTCCTCCTCTTTAGGCTCATCCTCAGTGTAAACCTCCATGCCATCATCCTCAACAATCAACACATTGGGATCTTCTTCCATTGCTAGAGCTGGAGGAAGAATTGGGCTCACCATGTTATTGAGACAATGAACATCTAGCTAAAGCTCCTCAATCTGGCGTATGTGTTCCTGCTCTCTATGATCAAACTCCATTGCCTGCCTAGCAGCTTGGAACACAGTCTGGATCCTAACTGCCTCCCTAGTCTCAGCAAGGCGAATGACCTCTTCCCTCTCAGCATGGATGTCCTGTAACTCAGCCCTAGCTAGCATCTCTTTCAGCAACAGCATGGACAAACTAGCCCCTGATGAGCTTCCAAGGCTGTCATATAATTACCTATCTCATTCTGAGCTACTCTAACTGCCCTTCAGTGCCTGCGCACACGTCCTCGCATCCTACTGCTGTGCAGCCTATGCTCTATGGAGTTCTTGCATACAGCTGATGTAACTATCTTGGCGAGAGTAAAACATTCTCATAACTAAATACATGGCACTCATGGCAGCATTAGTACTTCCTGCTCTCTCATCTTGGTCTCTTACCAAAGCATTACTGTCTGGCTAGGGTCCAAGCGGTCTGTGATGCAATCCACTAGAGGTAAAGATCCAACGGGCCCATTGACAAGCTCATCACCGAATTCCTGATAGATTTCGCTGAGAACTTCAAAAGCGGCCACTTGGGCACCCTCCCAAGGGGATCTGTCCATCTGACTCAATACTCCATCCTTGCCACTGAGGGTTGTCCACACGGGTGGCAACAGTGACCCACATGTCATACCACCGTTATCCCTCAGTTACCACTTCGCTCCAAAAATAGCGAGGCGGTTCAGCATACCCAATAGAGTGTAGTACCTCCACAGTAAAGTGGGAGTCCCAAAGAGTGCCAAAAAGGTGTCACTTGCAATAGGGGCTCCTAGGGGCTGCCATCTATAGCAAATGTTACAATTTAGTGAGACAACACGATTATAGAAAAGAGTTACTTAACAATAAGATCTTGCAAGGGAGAGGAACAATACAATGATATGAATGAATAATGTATCATGATGTATGCTCATTCTATACGTCCTCCCAAACTTAGAGAAATAAATCCTAACAACATACACAGTGGCATACATACGTTCTCTCAATATAATCGTAACTAAACAAGCTACATGTTTTCGTTGTTAGTGTACCTGCAGAAGATTCATTTCAAGCCCAACCCAACAGTTATACGTACAGAAAGGTAAATCTGGGCTCTAAGTTGAATATCAAGGATAGCAAGATATATATGAAAGGAGTAAACTAAATACTTCCATATATATTGCCCATATATATACTTCTATATCAAAGCTACCCGATGATCAATACACTACCCACAATTAAATACGCACCATACACACATGCAAGCATGCATATACATCCGTATCACAGCTAGCTCTCCCCGACCGCACGCTCACTTCTTGCGGTCATGCCACTCATCAACTTACCTTCTTACCTGGTGTAGAGGCATTTGATCCAAACATTACCACTCAAGTGAGTGGCACCCATACAATAGCACGCCATATGGATGACAAAAGTAAAAACCCCCCATGTTAGTACTTAAATAGCCACCTAATAGTCCTTAACTGGGCATAAAGGAGATGACCACTGGCACACTATAGTTTTAAGTTCAATCTTCAACACTCTAAACTTATTACTATAGTTGTACAAATGAAGTTTATAAAACAAAAACCTTTGATTTAATTACACATGTGACAAGTTTAGTGTTGAATCCTGCTCCGATGCCAGCTGTAATAGAACCATCTAATTTATAAGAGCACAAGTACAATAGCAACCACCGAGGCAGTCAAACCATCATAGTTGAGCCCATATAAATCTGGTAGTCCATCGAGTATCATGAAGGATATCGAATCAACTAACATACAAGCCAAGATTGTACCTGATTCAACATACAAGCCACATGTTACAACAAGTTCACAAATAGTTTGTCATACATCATAGTTCCAACATAGTTATTACAACATCATTTTAACAGTAGCGGAAGCAACATAGTTCTGAACGACATCAATGGTAGTTTAGATACATAGCCAATTTTCATAGTCATCTCCAACAAAAGCACAATGGTGAGATGATATATAGAATGACCATGACCATGGTCCTATTCCTCATCCACTGCAGGGGCAAAGCAGTGCTTACAATAGCTATGGTACATCACGATATCTGCAACAATAGGGAAATAAACCCTGAGTACGAGAAGGTACTTAGCTAGACTTACCCATCATAAACCAAAATAAGAGACACCAAGGATCATGCAAGGCTTATAAGTGGAGCTGGTTGACATCCTTTGCCTACAAGCCAATATTTATCTAGTATCTTTTAACTTTTGAATAATAAGTTTATTATTCTTGTTCCATTCTAGATTAGCATCTATCCTATGCTAAACATGTGGTGTACCATTAAATCATCACAATAGTAACCATATCAAGTTGAGCATTTTCATAACCCACATAACGAACACTTTCATCAATAACTACGATGAAGGGGGCTCATGTTAAGTTCTCACTATTTAGGAGAGATGATGATTCGAATTAATTCCTACCCAACTAGAGAATTATTCCTAACACACACCATACTCCCCCCGTCAGGGTCGCATTGGGTCACCTTTGGTACAGCTTAGGTCCAAATCACAGGTAAGACCAGTGCCACACCCTTAAAGATGCTACCAATCTGCCAGGAGGATTGAGACTCGAACCCGCCCTTAGACTCACGCCATTGGCTCTCCGCACATCCTTACTGCCTCCAACATGTGCACTTTAACTGCTTGTATCCTTAGCCTAAGTTGAGCTACTCGGCTTTGCGGTCGGAACAACTTATCCAGCCAACTATGTGAGTGGCATGCGTTCAACATGACAAGTGGGCCTCCAACAACCGGTCCTTATACGACATAGACAAAATCACTATACATACCACACCTAACATATAAGATTCTATCCAGTCTCTAATTGTTCAACATCACCAAGTTAGGTTCCATGATAGCACAATATAACCAACCGTGATCAAGTTACCACCTATAGATCGCAGGTGATAGGAAATCACCTGACTTCTACCGGTCTAAGCATGGCTAAACATAAAGGTCGATCTTGGACCTACATAGGAGTCGAGATAGATATTTCTAGATAAGGAAAGTATATGCAACAAGTGGTTCCAATCAACTCTTATAACCTAATACATCAAACATAAATGACTCAAGTAATATTTTGTAAAACCAGGGAGACTTAGAATACACTAGGGCTTGCCTTTCACAAACGTAGTTGGCTGGTGGTTAGGGCACTCTTGGAGATGATCAACTTCAGGCTCACTTTTGCCTAGAGCTTCTTGGTGCTGAGCTTCCTAGTTCTCCTGTTGTGGATCAGATTCGAGTTCCACCAACGTGATTTCTTTCGCTGCACCTATTCCATGCATATGCATAAAGTAAGTATCATGGATGCATAAGAAGGATTGTGAATGATATGACATGAGAACATGAATGATTCTATGCTAATGATTATATCAAGTTACATAGATGATAACCAAGTTGATTTCTTATTTACTGAGTAGGTGCATATCTCTTCTCTAGAATTTTCAAGAATCCACATGAAGTCCATTTCTGGACTACAACACATCAACTACAAGTTTAGATCATAACTAGAGTTTTACTCAACCAATTGCTATGATCTAGGACTTTCTAGAAATCTCATAAAATTGCCTACAACTTCCATCTAGTCATCACAAGATGATTTAATACCTATCTAGGTTAAATAATTCAATCATCTAGATCTGTCCAGCAGACAAGCAAATTCTGACAGCAAACTTCTAACAGCTATAACTCCCAAACCATTTAGTCTATTACCATGAAAATTTGACAAAGTAAGATCAATAAGTTATCTACAACTTTGTTAATAACAAGTTTCATAGGAAATGTAATTATCATCATGAATTTATCAATACAACAGAAACTACTCCTATAGCCATCTAGCGGAATTATAAAGCAATAATTAAGTAGCTGCTTATAACCAATCAACTTCAAGCACAACTATCATTATCAGTAGATCATATGCATCACAAGGGCCATAGAAAACATTCAGCCTGTTCGGGACGCCGTATCGTATCATGGATTATTTACTGCTGGCTGGTTTGGTGTGAGAGAAAAACACTATTTCCGGCTGAAAATTTACGATCGTTTACGAGCAAGCGAACAGGCTGATTATGTTTATGCCAAACTAATGTATTTAGATACCTTTATTAATTTTTTAGATAATAAGGTGATTTATGAGATAAATATTTCTAGTGTTCCATAATTTTAGAGAATATTACAGTAGCATGCATATGACCCCAAAAGTCTACTATGCAAATTTCATGCTAATTGGATAAGTATAGCCCTCTATACAAAAATGAAAAGTTGCTTAGCTTAATTTTAGCAAAAATAGTTTAGCCTATTGAAAAGTGTCAAGCAACAAATTCATATTTTTCTTAGCTTCCCTAAAACCCATTAACACTATACAAAAATTTGCATGGCAATATGTTACTTATTTTTATCCTTATGGATTTCCTCAAAAAACACCATTTATTAAAAGATAAATAGAAAGACCTTACTCCAATCAAGTTTACTGCAAGTTTAGTATTTTTCCTAGCTAGAGCATGTCAACATAAGACCAAAAAAATTAGAATCACAATTTTATCACTTCCCAGCTCAAGTTATGTATTTTACAAGAATGCAAACAATTTAAAAGCACTTATTTAGTTCCATTTAATTCTCCTAGAAAAATACTAGAAATAATACATTTCATATTTTATCAAATACTAAACTTCATTATGAATCCAACAAAATTTTATTCACCCCATTTGGACACTCCTAGCTCTAGATATGAATTTTTGAAACATGCATTCAAATCTGTGAAAACAAATTAGAAAATCAAATAATACACAGACTGACAGATGGGGCTTGCTGGTCAGTAGGACCCACATGTCACTGACTCCAGAGCAGAGGAGGTGCTCTAGCTAGCCCTATCTCGCTGGCGGTGTGATTACCGCCGACAACTGTGACACCAACGTGTTCCTCTCATCAAGCCGCGTCGATAGGTGGTGACTACGTGACCTAGGGTTAAACGGAGATGGCTCGCTAGCGGCGATGGCGGCACGGCGAAGCTGTGTAGTGGCACGCTAGCCATCTCCAACCATGGCATGCACCGATGAGGATGGCTACTCCTTCCTGGTGACCTAGCACAGCAATACGACGAGGATTAGGCCATGGTGGCGTAGTGGAAAAGCTTAGTCGCGTGCATGGCCATGCGGCAGCGCACAGCGCGCCATGGTGGGGCTCTCCATTCTAGCTAGCCAGCGGTGAGAGGGAAGTCTCCATCTAACCTACTAGATCTAGGTCACAAGGCTATGTAGAGATGACTAAGAGTGGGGACTAGAGTGACCTCAAGATAGCTGGCCGCAGCGAGCTCAAGCTCACGGCCATGGTGGCCATAGCGGGAGCGGTAGTGTGTTCCCGCTTGACCATGCAGTAGCGTCTAACCTAGTACTTACATAAGCATATGGACCATAAAGCAGCGATAGACCAGAGAAGAGGAGGATAGGAGGTGCTATGGAATGGTGTGGCCACGGTGAGCCGACCACACGGCGGCGCTCCGGTGATGGCGTGGTGGCGACGAAGCAAATTGTGCCCTTACCTTGGCTCGGCAAGTGGGGATAGCGGGTCGGGATGGAAGAGGTGATGATGGCAGAGCTGCTAGCGAGCTGGATTGGACGGTTGTACAGCGACAATGGCACGTGAGTGGGTGGAGCACGGTGGTGGCAATGGCGAGCACGGTCGCCTCGATTCAGCATGGAGAAGATAGAAGAGAGCGAGAGATGGAATGGGAGCAGCAGCAACACGTCGCACGGTTCCTCCACTTTGGAATAGAGTCATAGGGCCAATGGTGGTGTACAGGCGCCATGTGGAGGTCGCGCGCTACGCGCAGTCAACCATGACCCGTGCTGATTTGAATCAGCTCACCTGATTCAGTCCTCCTATGGCCCGACTGATAGCGTAACTTCATCCAACTCTATCTCCTAATCCATGGCGAGTTAGCAAAAACTCCATTACTAAAAGTTGTAGATCTACATGCAAACTCCAACTTTGCTTTAGGGAGGAACATCTAAATTGCCATAGTTTTCAAAATACAAAGCTCCAAAGTATGGTACATTGAAACTAATCATTTCCAGACTCAAAAATTTTCAAACTGAAAAACAGTAATTCTATTGCTACTTGTGAGCTATTTTTGAGCATGCTATGCACTGGATTAGGTCTTGACCCAAAAATAAAAGTTGTTACTCTAGTCAAGTACTATAACTTTGCTGAAGGGTGCACTGCCATGCAAATAATTTATGATATAGTTCAACTTAGGTCAATCATGCAACTTGAAAATGATAACTTACACTAACCATGACTTAGAGGCCAAATGGGTCCAAGTCATGAATACCAAAGTTGTTCCATGTGACATTCTAAACATGTTTAAGGTACTCCTAAGGTCCCATAAACATTTTATACATTGGTCACATGTAAATCCTAGCATATGTAAAGCATTTAGTAACAAACACATGTGATATAAGCAATCATAGAGATAAAATTTGAGAAGCTCATGCTCATGAATGATCAATGATGCTTGTGCTCATGCAATGCCAATGCCAAATGCATGCTTAACACCTAGGGTGTTACAACCACCTCGACGGCATGACCGCAAGTCAGAGCATCGCCGTGTTAAGGATGTCCTCGATGATCCTAGCTACCTTGCATCGCGAGGAACAACTTTTGATGTTCACCGTGACCCCATGCACCCTGCTATCTAGTCAGTTGAAGGAAAAGCCCCCACCTTGCCTTGGTCCATCAAGGCCATGTGCTCGTTGGAGTTCTACCGTGTGCCTTGCTATGGAGCAGACTCCACCATGCCCGCTGGTCATCGCCGGCAAGCCCTTTGGCTCTCTGGTGACCCCAATTGAAGGAAAAGAGCCACCTTTGGCTATGTTGGAGACTGTAGAGGTCTCACCACATCCTGCCTTCACCACTGGGCTACCATTACTGGTCACTTAGATTTGCCTCGAAGCCACGATGACGTGGATGCCCTGGTAGGCCATCGTATGGCTCGATCGAGTGAGCTCACCACTAGCATAGGTGCCACTATGAGAGAGAAGGAGGGAGGAGGAGGAGGTAGCAGTGTCGTGGGCATGTTCCACCATGAGCTAAGGAGAGAGAGGGGTGACTAGATCCGGTCCACCATGGACCAGCCTATGGTCCATAGTGCACCAGCCCCACACCCACCGTGAGCCTAGTAGAAGCCCGTGCATGCCACATGGCTAGCCTGGCTGATCACCATTTGTCCAAGCAGAGCTGGCCCAATCTAGCCCATGACCTGGCCCACTGAGCCTAGTCAAGCCCCGTCAACGTTGATTGTTGACTGGTCAATGCTAACCGTTGATCGTGGTCCCACCTGTTAGTGGCCGACGCCATTTCAACCAATCCCATGCTGCCACGTGTCAAGCCCTAGATTTTCCATTCCTTTTTCTTTTTCAAAATAAAATTTAAACTTGGAAAATTCATATGACTTCAGAAAAATATGAAACCAGAGTTAGGCTAGATGCTCGCTTACTTACTTGTCACAACCTATACCCCTGCACACCCGCTATTAGGCTAGACGCTCGCTTACTTACTTGCTACTACTTCAACTATGCATTATATATGTGATGTGATGCTTGGTGGAGGGTTGTTTGTGAGTGGTTAAGGCATTTGGTGCTGATAATGTGGTAACAACCAGGGAGATCTTGGCGTGCGTCTTGGGTGTGTGGTGAGGGTTGAGTTGATTGGGTAGGATCTTACAATGAGTCATTGGACAAGTCTTGCCGAGGGGTGTGACCTGGGCATCCCCTATGAGAGGTAGCTGTGGCAGGTGCATGTGAGATGAGGAGATCCCAAGGTGGAGTGTCTTTGTGGGATGAAGCCTCGGGATAGAGGTGCCATCGAGGCATGGGGCATTGGTTGTCCCCTTGTGAAGATATCCTATCTGGTCCCCCTAAGGACTGGTATGTCGAGAAAACCAGATCATAGGACCCTATGTGCATGCCACTTGTTCCTGAATGGGTGGGGGACAGATGCTGACTAGCTAGGACAGTGCCACTACTACTAGGTTGGAAGTGGATAGTGTAGGGAGGTATGGGCATGTAACCCACACCCTCCTAAGACAACGTAGTGACCTCTGGGGCCCGATGCTATGTCTCACAGTCTTAGTGTTTTGGTGGACTCCAGGGTGGCCTAGGGCTAAGTGGTAGGGTGGCATCGCACCAGTTGGAAGCTTGCTTGGTATCAGCCTAGGTGGGGCACTGCCGATGATGGTGATCTTGTGATTCTAGGTGTACACTGTGGGGGTATTAACCCCTATACCCTTACGGCTAGGATTGGGCCAGCTCGGACCAGGGGGTCTAGCCCACTAGAAGACAACGCATGGCCCAACCGATCTGCTCAGAGCCCCATGTAAGGAATCAAGGCAGATTTGGAGATCAAGCAAGATCTTGGTCGATTAAAATAAGAATCCTTATCTGGCCACCTATGGCAATTATAACTGGTTAGGATTAGTTTCCAGATCTGTAACCCTACCCCCCAAACTATATAAGGCGGGCAGGGGACCCCTCTCAAAAAATCATCTCATTGACATACAGCAATACAATCAGATGCAGGACGTAGGTATTATGCCTTCACGGCGGCCGAACCTGGATAAAACCTCGTGTATGTCTTGCGTCACCATCTCGTTCATAGCTTGCGCACCTATCTACCGATAATCTACTACCTTGGGCATACCCCTAGGTAGACTACTAACCATATTTCATTGACAGTGGTGCGCCAGGTTGGGGGTGTGCATACTGCTCTCTAGACGAACAAGATGGTCATCGTCCCCGGTTCCACGGCTATGCCAAACGGCCTCATGTTCACCATCGGCCAGATCACCTGGACCACTAGCTCCGACAACTTCATCGCCATGACCATGGAGGAGGCGCGGATCTGATCTATGTCGACCACTGCTTCACTGACTTCAGCTATAGCTCCAACCATGTTAGACCTGGCTCTGGCCACACCAGCATCATCTTTAGCCACGCCGATAACCCGTTGTTGGCTTCCTCGCTACAAAGGGAGGCAGATCGACAACACTGACCTACTCGACTCCATCGATCGGGTCAGCACCAAGCTTGCTAAAACCCTAGCTCTGGTAGATTTGATTCAAAATCAACCTACCGAGTAGGTAACCACTACCCACAATAGATCTACCCGACCAGCTCGAGCCAATCATCCTACATGACTCGGTACGGATCTCGTGGTCACGTCTAATCCTGAAGGCCGCTCCATTCATCGCTGACCAACCCTCACAATGGGTCTCTGGCTCTTCGAGTGCAAAGCCTCGATGGAGAACTACCAGGCTCAGCCCTACGGCCTATGAAACACTACTTCCAACTATGCGCACAATATACAACGTTGTTCGGATCTGTGTTTTATACATCGACCTCGGCCAAAACCATGCAACTTCGTCAACATGGTTCAGATCGAGGAGTATCAAGAAGGATCGGTCCATATAGCTCAAGAGGTGGTTCAAGCTCCCTGTCCAGCATCGCATCTATTGGCTCCGTCCACACTGAGCTCGAGCGTCATGACAATGAAGAAGTTGAATACGATCTAGATATCCCAGACCACTCCCTAGGTTTCCCACGATTCCCATCTTTCCCACCAAGGTGAGCAGACTTGATTAATGTCGTCAGTAATGATGAACCACTGGTAGTTGGTGAAACAGAACAAGAAAGGCTAGCACGCGAAGCACGCAATATTGACTGGTTTAATCGCAAATAAGCCAAAGCCGAGGTAGAAGAGGAGGCACGACGCATAAGGTTCCAGCCATGTGATCTCAACAACGCCTTTGATAGGGTAGGGGAAAAGCAGGTCTTCAGGACTCCAAGCGCCAATGTAGCTGTTGCTATGGCAACAATGCAACGACTACCCAATACCCTGGAAATCCAAGCAATTCATGATGATGTACAAGCCTACCTGACGGCTGCTATAGCCCAGACCGCAGAGATTGCAAACCAAGCCCAGGCTCCATTAGTCTTAGTCAAATCAAGCCATAGTCACCAGTACTCAAGTCGCCCACAGTCACCCAACCAACATGGCTCGCACAACAATGACCCACCAGACAACTGTCAAGGCGGAAACGGTGGTCATGATGGTGGTCGGGATGACAACCGCCGCAATAATCGGGACGATAATCGACGAGACAACCACGACAATCGTCATGATAACCACAGTTGTAGGGTCAACCAGGGTGGCAATAGGGATCACCGTGATGGCAATAACGATCTCCGCCATTCTCTCAGAGAACGCGATCTGCGCGATCGCATTAACCAAAGAGCCAACGATCATGCATCCCATGAAAGCTATAGCCGTATGGAATATGATACTACCCACAGCCCTCTGGGTTTGAAGCAGTTTACTCCTCACCTTCGCCAAGTCATATGGTCCAAAAACTTCAAGCTTGAAAAACTCCAGAAGTACGATGACAAGGAGAACCCTGAGTTATGGGTCATGCTCTATGAAACCACGTGCAGATCAGCCATGACTGACGAGCACATCATGTCTAATTACTTCCCAGTTGTCATTGGCCATGCAGGCCACCAATGGCTGGTCAGCTTGTCAGTGAACTACTTTGATTCTTAGCAAGAGCTCAAGCAAGCATTCATCGACAACTTAATTGCTACTTGCGAACAACCCGGCAACAAATATGATCTGTAGTAGATTCAAGATCATGAAAATGAGCCACTGCACGAGTACATCCGACGCTTCTCAGAGATGCGCATCAAGGTCCCGTCAATCTCCAACAATGAGGCAATCGAAGCTTTCATCACTGGTCTCCGCTTCCACGATGCCCTAAGGGACAAGCTCCTCCACAAAACACCTAAATTGGTCATAGCGCTCCTAGCCACTGCTAAAAAATATGTGGATGCCAATGATGCTAAAAAGATAATCATCAAAGAAGCAGCAAGGGTTCCACACTCCGACCACCCCCCCACACCGTGACGACTACCGCGGCAACCGTGGTCGAAATGACAATTTTGATCGCCGCAACTAGCACAACGATTTCCATGACCACCACGACTAGCATAATCAGCGATGTAATCGCCGTGATGATTACAGGGGCAAGCATGCTTGGGAAGACGACGGTGAAGTCAACACCATTAAAAAGGTGGTGGATGTCGCAACTATGAAGAAGACTATGCCAAAGCATTGAAAGGACCCTGCCAGCTCCATCCCAAGTCAAACCATACCATGGAGAATTGTCGTGTTCCCAAATCCATCTACACGCGCCAATAGGCTCCGGATAAATCCAACAAGCCTAACAACGTAGGGGAGCAGCATAACGAGGACAACGATGATGAAGACGTAGATCCCCGTCACAAGTACATCAAGCCAACCGACCATGTCCACACCATCATTGGGGGCAGAGTGTCCATCGAGACCAAACGAGAACGCAAGCTGCTCGCCCACGCTTGCTTGAACGTGGCCAATGCCGACAACCTCATCGCCGATCTGTGGCTCCCTCCTTGGTCTCACCGCGAGATCTCCTTTAGCAGAAAGGACTAATGGGCTGCAATACCTGAGCCAGGGCATTTTCCTCTGGTTCTCAATCCTTGTATCAACAAGGTTTAGTTCGATAGAGTGCTGATTGGCGGCAGCAGTTCCATCGATATACTGTTCAAGAATAGTCTGCCAGCCCTGAAGATAACCCAGGCTGATCTCAAGCCATATGAGGCACAGTTCTGGGGTGTTCTCCCTGGATAGAGCTCCACACCTCTTGGGTAGATCATGCTACCTGTGCAATTTGGTACCCCATACCACTTTCCACACTGACTACGTCAACTTCGTGGTCGCTGACTTTGAAGGCACCTACCATGCTATCCTTGGCCAACCAGCACTCACCAAGTTCATGGCCATACCTCACTATAGGTATTTGGTGCTCAAGATGCCTACCGAGAAGGGGGTTCTAACTCTTAGGGGCAATGTATACATAGCTTACACCTATGAGGATGATAGCTTGAAAATAGCAGAGGCTCACGACCTCTCTATTTGCATGGTCGAGACCACGCTCGATGCCAAGCAGACCCCAGCCGACCACCTGGAGATCCCAGAGCTCGAGGCCCCACGTAAGAACATCAAGTCCAAAGAGCACAAAGCGATCTAGTTGGTCGACGGTGATCCCAGCAAAATGGCCCTTATCAGGGCCAACCTAGATCCTAAATAGGAAGATGCGCTCATGAGGTTCTTGAGGAGCAATGTGAGTGTGTTTGCATGGAAACCCGCTGACATGCCCGGTGTACCTCAGAACTTGATCGAGCACTTCTTAAATGTTGATGGCAAGGCCAAACCCATCAAGCAGAAGCTATGACGGTTCACTCACGACAAAAAGGAGGCTATTAGGGTAGAAGTTACATGGCTTTTAGCAGCCGGATTTATCAAAGAAGTGTATCATCCGGAGTGGTTAGCCAACCCGGTTCTTGTACGCAAAAAGAATAATGAATGGAGAATGTACATTGATTACACTTATCTCAACAAACACTGCCCTAAAGACCCCTAGACTTACCTCGCATAGACAAGGTCATAGATTCAACTACTGATTGCGAGCTGCTTTCCTTTCTCGATTGCTACTCTGGTTATCACCAGATCGCTCTCAAAAAGGACGACCAGATCAAGACATCCTTCATCATGCCCTTTGGCGCCTACTGCTACACGACCATGTTGTTTGGGCTCAAGAACACCGGGGCTACCTACCAACGTGCCATATAGGCCTGCCTCAAAGATGAGATAAAAGACGACCTCATCGAGGCTTATGTTGATGATGTAGTTGTTAAAACCAAGGAAGCATACACCCTTGTTGACAACCTAAAACGTACCTTTGCAGCCCTTAACACATTCCAATGGAAATTAAACCCAAAGAAGTGCATCTTTGTGTTCCATCTGGTGTATTGCTCGACAACGTTGTCAGTCATGATGGCATACGCCCTAACCCAGAGAAGGTAAAAGCTGTCTTGGACATGAAGCCACCCAAAAAGGTGAAGGATGTTTAGAAGCTTACCGGATGCATGGTTGCCCTCGGTCATTTCATATCAAGATTAGGCAAAAAAGGACTACCATTTTTCTAGCTGCTCAAAGCATCCAAGAAGTTTGAGTGGTCAGAGGAAGCAGACGCTGCCTTTACACAGCTGAAACAATTCCTTACATCACCTCCGGTCCTCACTGCTCCTAGAGAAGATGAAACCCTCCTGCTTTACATCGTGGCAACTAATCGAGTGGTCTCCACTACCATGGTGGTCGAGCCCGACGAGCCCGACCACGTCTACAAGGTACAACAACCAATTTATTTCATCGGTGAGGTGCTCAATGAATCCAAGACCAGGTACCCACAGATTCAGAAACTGATCTACGCCATACTAATCACATCTCGAAAGTTAAAACACTACTTCAACAGATATCGTGTGGTGGTCATGACTGAGTACCCTCTGGGAGACATCATTCGCAATAAGGATGCAAACGGGCGCATCATCAAATGGGCAATGGAGCTATGCCCTTTCTCCTTGGAATTTGCAAGCCGCACTACAATCAAGTCTCAGGCACTTGTCGATTTCATCGTCGAGTGGATAGACTTAAGCACACTTGCCTCTTAGGGGCCTACCGAGTATTGGAAGATGTACTTCGATGGCTCTCTCAACATCGATGGCGCAGGAGCAGGAGTCCTTTTCGTATCACCATCCAAGGAGCAGCTTCGATATGTCCTCAGGATTTATTTCTCGGCATCTAATAATGCCACCGAGTACGAAGCATGCCTACATGGTCTACGCATTGTGGTTGAGCTCGGTGTCAAGCGTCTCTATGTCTACGGAGACTCGGCTCTAGTCATCAACCAACTCAACAAGGACTAGGATACGACTAGCGAAAAGATGGACGCATATTGCAAAGCGATCAAAAAGTTGGAAGGCATGTTCTATGGCATCGAGTACACACATGTGGTCTGAGACAAAAATCAAGCAGCAGATGCACTGTCAAAGTTAGGATCATCCTGAGCCAAAGTCCCACATGGCGTATTTGTTAAAGACCTGCTCACGCCCTCCATCAAAGAAGAAGATCCCACAGTCGACAAGCCTCTAGACTAGCTATTGGTGGCTACGGTTCTAGCGTCAAACACCACCAAACCACCTCCGACCACTAAGGAGCCCAACTGGAGAGTACCTTTCATCAAATACCTAACACATGGCAGCGGTTACACTGATCGGACAGGAAACGAATGCCTCATGCATTGCAGTAAGCAGTATCTGCTCATCGATGGCAAATTGTGGCGCAAGAACATGAAGGAGGAAATCTTGAAGAAGTGTATAACCCAGGAGGATGGTGAACATCTCCTAGACAAAATCCACTCTGGCTCCTGCAGCAACCACGCGGCCTCAAGAATGCTGGTCGGCAAGGCTTTTTGAGCAGGGTTTTATTGGCCGTCAGCCGTAGCCGATGTAGAGAAGCTAGTCCGCCATTGTGAAGGTTGTCAGTTTTTCACCAAGAGAATCCATGTACCAGCACATGAGATTTAGACTATACCAGCCTCTTGGCCCTTTGAGTGCTGGGGACTAGATATGATCAGGCCTTTCAAACTGGCTCCTAGAAAATTTACATGCGTCTTTGTGCTGATCGACAAATTCTCCAAATGGATAGAGTACATGCCCCTGGTCAAGGCATCTTCAGAAAAGGCTATCGTGTTCCTCGACCAGGTCATCCACCATTTTGGCATACCCAATAGCATCATCACTGATCTAGGTACTCAGTTCACCGGGAACGTTTGTTGGGACTTCTGCGATGAAAGGAGCATAGTAGTAAAATACGTCTTGGTGGCACACCCTAGAGCTAATGGGTAGGTCGAGCAAGCAAATGGTATGATCTTGGATGCACTTAAGAAGAGGATGTATAGAGAGAATGACAAAGCTCCTAGAAGATGGCTCAAAGAGTTACCAGCCATGGCTAGGGTCTCAGAACCTAGCCCAGTCGCCATACCGATGTATCACCATACTTTATGGTTTATGGCACTAAGGTAGTGCTCCCAGCAGATATAGCCTTCAGATCAGCACGGGTAGAGAACTTTGACGAAGACAAGGCCAATGAAGTACAGGAGCTAGAAGTGAATAGTGCAGAAGAGAAGTGGCTCGATTCTTGCGTATGTACAGCCAAATACCTTGTTATTTTGTGCAGGTACTACAACAAGAACATCAAGGAGCGGTTCTTCATGGTTGGGGACCTAGTCCTAAAGTGGAAGACGAATCAGGCTGGTGTCCACAAACTTGCAACCCCATGGGAAGGGCCCTTCATGATCAAGGAGGTTACACGCCCTACATCTTACAAGTTAGCTCGCCTAGATAGAACAGACATACCCAATTCCTGGCACATCGACAAGCTTAGGTGTTTCTATGCTTAGCTACTAAGATATGTACCCCTCTTGTACTTTTGATTTATTTCAAATAAAGCTATTATGATTTCTCCGACCATTCTAATGTGTCACTTAGAAGTCTATTGTTATTCTAACTCTACCAGTTAAAACCAATCACCATTCCTTCTCGGGTTCTCAAAGCAGACCCTATCTCTAGTTCCTCCCAACGCGTGCACGGGATCTGCTCTCTACGCTACGGGTGATCAGCAGGTGCTCTCTGGTTTGACTTGTGTGTTTCTACGTGTGCACAAGCTACGCACCTCACACTCCGACCGCAAGGCAAACCGGGGCCATACAAACCTTTCAGGATGACATGTCGACTAAATTGGTACAACTAAACAGAACGCCAACATGTTCTAACTTAGTTACATCAACACGATATCCGAGCTTAAACATGTTTTCTACAAAACAAACAAGCTTATGTTGAAATACAGTTACATTATTACAAGCTTGCCTAAAAAGGTCCAAGTTTACAATAATCCAACTACATCTTCTTCTACAGCTATAGCCTACACTATTGGCTGGTCAGGGCATGCAGCGCCTACTGCTTGCTAGGCCTGACATCATGCTCGGGTCTCGGGGACTCTAGCATTGATCGAGCTAAAGAAGATGGCCCCGCCGATACCTGGCTAGTCGAGACCATAGGCTTTGCCAGTTGGCTTGAAAGTGACGGCGCTCCCAGCTGACTTGTTAACAGCGCTCCTTGTGCGGGTGGTGTCGCACCTCCACACAGGTTAATATCGCCAATTATTTTCACCAACAAGTCCAGCTGGGTCATCCGTAACTCCTCGGCCTTATCTAGATCTACCTCCTTCGGGTATCCAGCCTCTAGGCGCTTGAGATCGATCAGGGGGTAGTGAGCACGTACCATGCTTAGCACATGTGCGCCTACATACTCTCCTGCCTCCTTCATGAACCCCTAGAACCATCCCCATGCCCTTTGGCATCTCTCGATCAATCCTAGCTATGGTGTCCTTGGCAATTTCTTCTGCTGGCACTAGATCGATGAGGTTAAGGACCGGCAAAATGCCCTTTGCCACCTCCTAGCATCGGCTTTTCCAGGTGTCACGGTCCTTGGTGATCTCTTAGCATTGCGTCTTCTAGTTGTCACGATCTTTCATCATGGCCTCTAGATGCTTCTTTCCATTGATTTTTATAACTACAAACTGCACACGCCGTTAAGACGTTAGACCACGCCAAACTACGATAGTCAACAAAAATGAGCAAAGGTGGTTGGACAACTAACCTTTCAGCTCCTCTGACATCTTGGTCGTGTGGTCCTGGAGCTATGACTGGTCTTGCACCAGTTTTCTATTGTCCTCATTCAGGCGATCACACTCCCTGACCACACGACTGTTCTCCTCTCGGAGACGGATCACTTCAGTTTCCAAGCCTGCACTATAGCTGTTACTACCAACAACGCAGCAGCACTTGTCAGTAGTCGGTATGATAAAATGGCTACTCATTTGTTCTTTCCTACTCTTTCTTATTGAGCTAGATGACCAGGTTCTGGTTCTAGGAATCTTGCACCGTCTTTTCATGATCGGCGGCTTCAAGTCACCAGCGCAAGCGGTCCACCTTCGCCGTCAGCTCCTTGTTGTTTGCAACGATCCCCTCGATCTGGTCGAAGCATTTTTTGTGGTACCTTGTGATCTTCATTAAGTCCTGTGTGCAGATAGCTAAGTAAGACAACTACGACTAGACCGCAAGACCAGGGGGTGAAGCAAAGCTTACCTACACCTCTGTCACTAGCCGTTTCGCTGCCCGTTCAATTTTCTTGGTTTCTTCGACCTCTGGGATTTCCTCATGGACAACCCATTGGTCGCTCCACCAACGTGACACATACACATGTTGTCACTTGTCTTGTGGATGGCCTAGGACCTCCTCCACCTTGTCTACTTTG
Organism: Miscanthus floridulus; assembly: GCF_019320115.1. Classification (NCBI taxonomy): domain Eukaryota; kingdom Viridiplantae; phylum Streptophyta; class Magnoliopsida; order Poales; family Poaceae; genus Miscanthus; species Miscanthus floridulus. Next base: position 69,024,936 of record NC_089582.1, on the reverse strand, counting down.
GGCTCTTCTTTGGGTCCTGGTGCTAGCCCAACGTCAGCAGCATCTATGATCACCACAGCCTTCCCATGAGCTGCAGCATCGGTAGATGCGGTCTATGCTCTCACCTCCAGCCGTTGCACCTCGGTCTGCTCGGTTACCCTCAATGCTAAGGTGTTGCCCTCAGCAGGTTTAGCACTCAGAGCACTCTTGCTCGGCTCGGCTGGTCCCTCGACCACCTGCTCGGGGACTGTTGTCTGACTGCTCGCTTGCTGAGGCCCCAACGGATCTTCTACTATGGGTTCCTCAATGGTCGGCTGCTGGGTAGTCTGCTCTATACTTATTGGCGGTGCCACGCCACTTCCGGCTAGCTAGTCTAGACTTTCTGTGGACGCCGAGCTAGTACATCCGAGATAAGTTTAGAAGGCAATCATATTAAATGCAAATTGCTAACATACAACAAGGTTACAAATACTTACATGTTGGAAGCACGGATTGCTGTGGAGAAGGCGTGTCTCTTTGGCCGTACTTGCTCCACGTGCTATGCAGATGACTCCTAGTCCAGCACTGTCGCTGGGCCTTGGTGCTCGACCCCTCCACCACTTGTCCTTCGTGTTGCAGTGGTCGGTGGCGTGCTCGGTTGAGTTGTCGCTCCTGTCGCCGGTCGCGTTCCTTGCCTAGGTACAACCGAGGTTGACCCGGCTGCATCCTTCACCACCGTCGGCGATGTGGGTCCCATAGGTGTGGAGGACCCACCTTGCTCCATCGACTCTAGTTGTTTCCTCCTTTTTTGAGGGACAAGTTGAAAGATGTCTGCATCTTCCCCCTCCTCTACGTCATCATCCGACCAAGAAAAAATTGCCTACCGACGCTTGCTGGCCGGGTTCTCCTCTGGGCCCTCCTTGGGCTCATTGATATTTAGCGCTCCCCCAGTGAGTAGGGTGGTTACTAATCTCTTCTTCGACTGTTTAGGGGCAACCGGCTTCTTACCAGCAGCTCTGGCCATTGCCTCCTCTCCAGCTTTGAGCTCCGCCCAGTCAACGTCCTCATCCTCGATCTTGACGCTAGTCTAGGTGGTGGGATCAGCTCCCTGTGGCCACTCTACTCCAGGGGGTGGTGATACAAACACTGTCGCTCTATCCCGACCATTAACCTGGGTAACAAAAGGGAGTGAACACAGTAAGTTTCCACTTATCCTACCACAATATAAGACTACGGGTACGCGGCAAGATGAGTTACCTTTGGGGGAGGTCGGGCAAGCTTGAAAGCTTGCTCGATGTCGCTCAATCTAGCATAATTTGGATCGACTAAGTTAAATAGCTCGCCAATTCTAGCTTTGACTTCGATTTTTTCAAGCGCCATCTGCCTCGTCCTCGTCGGGTCTACACTCCCTTGATACTCATAGCTAGGATGTACCCTCCTCTAGCAGGGCTGGATCCATCGGCTGATGAAGCTCCCGACCACGCTCAGATCGTCCAGTTTTTCCACGAGATCATTCCAAATATTTCTGGGATTTGTCCAAGATGCTCAGGTTTCTCCGACCAGCTTGTCTTCTTCTCCAAAATGTAGCCCGCGTCGCATAGCATGATCATGTTTGGCTCTTCTCGGATGTAGAACCATTTTTTGTACTAGTTGTTGAGCGACGTGTTCCGTGGGTAGTGCAGGTACTGGGCTTTCATGCCGTCATGGAGGTTGAGGTACACACCCCCGGCTATCTTCGAACCACCACTTCCTTTCTTCCTCAGACAGAAAAGATGGCAGAAAAAATTGAAATGGGGCTAGAAGCCGCCATATGCTTCGCACAGATGAATAAAAGTGGCAACAAGGAGGATCGAGTTGGGATGCAGATTGCAAATCCCAATCTCATAGTAAAGACAGAGCCCCTGAAGAAATGGATGTACCGAAACCCCAAATCCTCGTTTAAAGAAATCCTCAAACACCACGATCTCACCAGGTTGTGGATCGGGGTACCCCTCGCCCTTCGGCGCACGCCATCCTGCGAGCTCCTTGTTGTGGAGTACCCCCATGGTGATGAGGTCTTCAATGGTCTGCTCGTTGCTTTTTGACTTCCACCATTCCTTCGCCATGACCCCTATTTTCTTCTATGCATCACTTTTTGTCATGACTCCGGCCTTGCTAGTGAATGGGGAGTATTCTAATTTTCAACAGTAGTGGGGATTAGCAGAGGCGGCAGTTGAAGTGGTGGCAGATTGATTGGTGGTGATTTTGGAAGTGTTAGGGTTGGTTGGCGAGAGGAAGATGAAAGCTACGGTTGCGAATGGCAATGGGGTTCAGTAAATAGTAACTAACCTATCATATACCGTATTTAACCCAAGAGTTATGCTGTTTCGTCTGCTCGGGATTCTTGGGGGATGTGCGCACGCGCCATAGATGGTTGTTTTCCTAGCCTCGAGATCTACGCCAATATATGCGTCTCTTCATTGCTAGTGTGGGAGGGCCCATGCTGACGCACCTACTGACAGGTGCCACATAACTGTTTGCTTGACAAGACAAAAAGGTAGCATGACATGCTATACCCGTCTACTTTTTTGACTAGACATGTCAGACTGGACTTGTCAGAATAAATAAATAAATAAATACATAAAATAATAGTACAAATGGCATATGTTTTTTTGCTACACTTTTTTCGCTTAGGGACTGTCTCGACCACCATCGTGCTTGGGGACTATCCCGACCACCATCATGCTCGGGGACTATTCCGACCACCATCGTGCTCGGGACTATCTCGACCACAATCGTGCTCGGGGACTGTCTCGATTACCTTTGTATTCGAGGATTGTCTCGACTACGGTTATTCTCGGGGATTCATCGTTTTTCCCATGTTACGTTCGGGGACTGCCCCGACCACTCTCCGACCATTGCTCAGGGACCGCTCTCCTTGGCTACATGTGATTTGTACTCACATACAGTTGAGAGGCATTTATTTTTTCTCACTTAGACCTTGCTATAAGGCTGATACCTCGCCTTCCAGCAAGCTCGGGGACTACATCGGTATAATGCACCTATCGGTGCAGTTCGTATCGCTTGTACGACGATTGAATTCTCAACTTAACTGGGAATTCCTTTTAGACCCTAACACCACGTGCCTACGTCACCTACTATCAGGCTCGGGGACTAAGTGGGCACACTTCACCTTGCGGTGAATGTGCTTATTTTATTGACCCCTACGCTCTGATTGTTGACCATTTCTACTACTATACAAGGGTCACTTACATTTCTTTTTAGAAATATAAGTGGGAACACTTGATTAGGAAAGAAATCTTTTTCTTTTTTCTTTAGAGCACCATGCATTCTTTGGACAACTGGAATCTTCACCTATAATCGTGGTCTACTGCTCTCTGTGCTAACTAGAATACTGGTACATTTGCTTGGTCAATGTTTCAACCAGTTGGAGATGACATGAAGACAGACCGCATTAGTCGAAGAAGATCAAACGGCGTGTTGCAACATAATACATGGTGCTTAGGGACTAGCTATGGGGGTATTAACCCCTATACCCTTACGGCTAGGATTGGGCTAACCCAGACCAGGGGGTCTAGCCCACTAGAAGACGACGCATGGCCCATCCGATCTGCTTGGAGTCCCGCGCAAGGAATCAAGGTAGATTTGGAGATCAAGCAAGATCCTGGTCGGTTAAAATAGGAATCCTTATCCGGCCACCTATGGCAATTGTAACTGGTTAGGATTAGTTTCTAGATCTGTAACCCTGCCCCCTAGACTATATAAGGCGGGCAGGGGACCCTCTCAAAAATCATCTCATTGACATATAGCAATACAATCAGACGCAGGACGTAGGTATTATGCCTTCACGACAGCCAAACCTGGATAAAACCTCGTGTCTATCTTGCATCACCATCTCATTTGTAGCTTGCGCACCTGTCTGCCGATAATCTACTACCTTGGGCATACCCCTAGGGAGACTGCCGACTATATTTCGTCGACATACATGCTCACAGAGTTGATCAATTTATATGTATAGTCATGTCCTTGGATATGGACATTCCTATGACCTATGCTTCCCTTGATTAGTGAGTTGAGTCCTTTCTTCTCTCCCCTAGGGTTCTTGTGTTGGATTCTGGCTTTGGCTGTAGTTTCCTATGTGAGTATGGCAAGGCATGAGAAGGAGTCATCCTTGTCGCCTAGAGAGTGTGAGAGTGATGAGATGCGTGTGATGGGGATGGGAGAATGTGTGGATGAGATGGGTTAAAACTTGATGTATTATTATTAAAACTTGACATACTCGCATAGGAAACTACAGCCACAAATAGGTCTTTTTCTCTACCCTTGCATTCCACTACCACAAAGCAAACGCAAAGCATAGGATTGGAGCCAATGGCCAGTACAAAACATATTGATAATTGTTTGGCAGGTTCTGAGTTTGAGTATGACTTCTAGGGAGACGGTTGGGAGGATTAGAGGTCTTGTTCCTGGCTCAAGTTTGGTTTGTGAAGATGGAGTCGACGCCCACTGCCGTTCTACTTGATGTTATTCTTGTTGCTGCATGCCCTGAGTGAATCCACCAAGTGGCAATGTAATAATGAGTAAACCTTGCTATTTATACTATCTTTAAGACAAGTATTCGATGTATTACTGTGATATCGACTGTTATTTGATAATGTGATGGGGATGATCGCCTGGGACTATCACATTATACTTCGAATCTGTGGATTTCTCTTTGAGGAAATCAGGACCATTTTAGTTGGTATCAGAACCATACTTGACCCTAGGATGAGACCCATAGGTTTGGATGATTGAATTAAGGAGTAGAACTTGTCATTTTTTGTTATATGTACTGACCTTGCATCTTTTTATGCATGGCTTGCCTCTTTTTCTAATCTGTTGATCCCTTTTTGGACTGATTTGCAAATGGCACCCGTAGTTGAGCTTCCCATCGACAGTCTAAGCTACAAGGGTTTTGCTCAGGTGCTCTACAATGTCCTTGAGGAGTTTGGTGTTCCTACCGAGTAGGTCGAATACATCTATTGTGGCAAGCCAGGACCCAATGGACTACAAGGCCACATCATCGTCTAACTAAGGGATCCTACGAGTGAGACCCTATCGGAGCTACATGCCTTCCAGGAGTTACAAGTGGAGACCTCCATCACAGCTTGTGTCTAGTCCATTTTGCGTTTGGCCCTTCGCCGAGTGATGCATGACGCGCACGAGCACCTTAGGAGAGGATCGTACTGCTTGCTTCCCAGAGCCCTAGACCTCACCTAGAGTACCAGGAGGTAGGTCTTAGCCACTGAGCAGACTATCTACGTCGAGGAGGGCCCTTGCCTTTAGGTGTCCGGATAGTATATCCTCTGCTAGGATAGGTACATTATGGAGGTCAAGTCATAGAACCGTCGATCCCAGGACATGTTGTTCTAGGCTGATGAAGCCTTCCTGGAGGAAGAGAAGAAGAAGGAGGTACTCAAGGAGACCATCCATGTGGAGCATGAGGGCTACGACCACATGGAGGCCTACTACAAGGCACGTGAGAGCAAGCTAAAGAAGGAGATTGCAGATCTAAGAGACAAGGCTAGAGACTTTGGGCTCCACAATGACTACTTAGACTGCAAGGTGTACGAGCTTCAGGATGCCCTTGAACATAAGAAGAGGTGCCTAAGGGATCATACTAAGAGGGAGAAGAGGTATGGCTTTAGGAAGATGATGTTGGAGAGTTGTTGCAACATGTTGGAGAGGGAGGTGGTTCAGTTGAGCATTAACACTGCTCATAGTCAGCATCACCTCATTAAGTACATGAAGTACATGGAGTTCTAGAAGGATAGGGTAGATAGATAAGCTAGGCATGGGTTGATGCAGACATCAGGTGAGTCAAAGAGTTTAAGGAGATGCAGAAGTTCCTACCACCTAAGTCGCGTAAGAGGCCACACAAGGAGTCCTTCCGGGCTGAGCCCACTAAGCTCAATCTAAAGGCATGCCTGTCCGAGGGCTACCCCAAGGCCCCAAAGATTGAGCAGTTGGAGGAGGCCTTGGTGTACATCTCGAGGATGCACTGTACCGATGTAGAGCTCTAGGAGATGAATGCTAGCACTTCACCACCACCTAGTTAGAGTTAGCTTCCTAGTGATGCTCTAATAATGTAGTAGTCATAGTGTTGATGATTAGCCCTGTGTGGCTATGAGACATCACTCACTTTTAGGAGTAGAGTAGAATGTCCCTCTTTTGGAGCCTACCTACATGTAGTGCAATTTCCTATGAATCTTCTAGTGTAGCTGCTAGAGACATCGCCATCTAATAAACTCATGTAATGAATGCTTGGATCTTCATGCTTCTTATGGTTGTTCTTGCTTCTTTGTTTGAGTGTATGGCTAGAATTAAATTGCTAATGAATCACCTAACCACTTGATAATAACTTGTGATCTAACATTCACATCAAAGATGTCATGTTGCTGCTCAGAATGTCTAAACCATCACTCCTTGTCCCCTGTGCCCACTGGCCATGGTCGTGGTCGTGGTCGTGGCCGTGGCTGTAGAGGAGGATGCGCTACCACCCACGCTACCCTCAACCTTAAGGAGGAGGTACTGCCTCTTAGAGAGAAGCATGTGGAGGAGCCCATCCTAGAGGAACCAGGCATAGCCCAGCCTAGGGGCGAGGATGCTTCACCTAGGGTCGACAATGCTCCACCACCATGACCTCTTCTGTCTAAGGTGATGGACCACCAGACACGTCTCATCGAGATACTGGCTAAGGGGCTACTATGCTACAATGGAGGTCCACCCAATGACTTCTAAAGGAAGCTGAAGGGTTTCCTCAAGCTGAGGCCTCCTACCTTCGATAGCTCCGATGATGACCCCATCGCCGCCAAGGACTGGCTATGGGAGATGGAGAAGAAGCTAGACCTAATTACTTGCTCCGACGAGGAGTGTGTTGGTGTCGCAGCCCACCAGCTCACTGGCGCCGCACGTGCGTGGTGGGACAGCTACTGTGACACCCATGCTGACCCCACGCACATCACATGGGAGGAGTTCACCGAAGCCTTCCATGAGCACCACATGCTCGAGGGCATGATGGATGCCAAGGTGGAAGAATTCTGCAACATTTCCTAGGGGTCCTAGAAGATTTAGGAGAACGCAACCTCTTCACTTGCATGACGAGGTATGTTCTCGATGAAATAGACTCTGAGAAAAAGATGTACTTCTTCAAGAAGGGTCTGAACACATGCCTCAAGGTGGCCCTCTCGAGTCATACCTGCTACACCCTTCGAGAGATGATCAACAAGGTCCTAGAGATGGAAAGGGATCGTTAGGAGGCTGATGCCCTCTACAATGGGAAGAAGCACTAGTCCGAGAGTACCTCTCATGCCCTGTCATCTCAGAGGCCATGTGCTCACGTGCCCTCGCTGCCTCGTCCTCATGCCATCTAGGGAGCCACACCTTCTCCAAGCCGTGGAGGTGGTACCTACACCGCCAACTACCACCGCCCCCCTATGAGCTGCCCTGCTCAAGCCCTAGCATGTGGAAGACCGCTGCGCCCATTGCCACAAGCATCGTGCCCTTCACTTGCTTCGACTGTGGTCAGCTAGGCCATAAGGTTGCTGACTGCCCCATGAAGAACGCTAGACCACCTGCTCTGACCTCAGTGAGATAGGCTTCTGTTCAGGGTACGCCACACAAACTTGCCGTGGGACCCACCCGTGGTCGTCTCACCCACTTGACCACTGAGGACGCCTAGAACACCCCCGATGTGGTGTACGGTATGTTTTTAGTGCATGGATCTAAGGCCTTTGTACTATTTGATTCCGGTGCTACATGTTCATACATATCCACCAAGTTTGCACGAGAGCATAACCTACCTGTAACCCCACAAAGAGTGCCCATAGACACTAGCTCACCTTTGGGCAACATCAGATGCACCAAGAGATGTCAGGGAGTGAACATCACCATTGAGGGTCACCCTTTTCTAGCCGATCTCACCTTACTTCCCTCTGATGAACTATATGTCATACTAGGGATAGATTGGCTGACTCAACACAAGGGAGTAATATCTTGCTCACCAAGATATGTAGAGATAACACATCCGAGTGGGCACGTGATCCGATGTGAACCCAACCTTGAGAGGACAGTTTCCATGTTGTGTGCCTTGGAAGCCAAGTCAGTCGAGGAGGTGCCCGTAGTAAGCGAATACCCTAATGTGTTTCTCGAAGAACTGCCAGGTATGCCATCTGATCAGGATGTGGAGTTTGTGATCGACCTTCTCCCTAGTATGAGACCTATTGCTAAGAGGCACTACCGCATGTCGGTTGACAAGCTGGAGGAACTCAAGAAACAACTCAGGCAGTTTTCTGACAAGGGGTACATTAGGCCTAGTGCTTTGCCCTAGGGTTCCCCTGTCTTGTTTGTGAAGAAGAATGGTTCCATGAGAATGTGCATTGACTACCGGAATTTGAATGCCGTGACTGTCAAAAACAAGTACCCACTACCGAGGATAGATGATCTACTAGACTAGCTAAGAGATACCAAGTTCTTTTGTAAGATTGATATCTGATCTGGGTACTATAAAATGAAGATCAGGACTGAGGACATTCCCAAGATAGCCTTTGTCACTAGGTATGGGCAGTTTGAGTTCACCATTGTGTCCTTTGGACTCACTAATGCCCCGACCTACTACATGAATATGATGAACATGGTGTTCATGGAATAGCTGGATAAGTTCGTAGTGGTATTCATCGATGACATTCTGATCTATTCAGCCACTACAGAAGAACATGAGCAGCATTTGAGAGTAGTGCCGGTGTAACACCCTAAAAATTGACTTGTCAAATTTAGTAATTAAATTGAGTATTTAATTAATTTTATGCATTTAATGTAGGTCAAATAATAATTTTTGTTTAACTAAAATTAATATAAGGTTTAGAAACTTCTTTGTTGCATTCATGCTTGCTTCATTTCTTTAGTGAGTGAAAAATGAATTATAAAATTCGATTGAGCCTGGAATAGGTTTTGTTCTATTTTCAAAATTTCAAAACAAGTTTTAAGTTTATTTTGGCAAATCAAGTTTCAAAATGTTCATTTATTTATTTATTCAAACTTCAAAATTAACTTTTTTGGGGTCAAATCTCTTCCTGGCCTAATCGTTATCCTATCTAATAATATCGTCAAATCCAACATAATCCTTTTCTTTCTTTTCTCTATAAAATTATTGGCCTTTTTCTTCATTCTTTGCATTTTCTTTTCCTTAAGCTCGTTTTCCTTTGCACGTAATTTAATCCCAAGCAAGCAATATATATTTGGTGTCATATTCTTTTTTTTGTTTATCCAGCGTAAAACAATATCACAATTTCACGCTTGTTTATTCCTTCTTGCATGAAGACATTTCCTTTTCTCTCTACTTATTGCGCCACCCCACATCAGTGCTAGTCATCAAGTTCCTTCTGGCCTATATTCAATCTACATGCACACATGCCCCATTATATCTAGAAAATGAATTCCATCTTAATCTTTCTTGAATTTCCATCGATGGAGATGCAAAACATGCCGCCATTATATTTCTTTGTTCCATCCCAAGCGCTCTCCTCTCTTTGTCACTGCCAGGCGGGTCCCGCTCCCTCTCACCGACGGGTGGACCCCGCTTGCCATCCCCAACCTCCAGCGCTCTCTCTGCTTCCTTTTCCATCCATGGCCGATGGATGAACCAAGCCAGGAAGCCGGCCAGGTGCGGCCCCTCCTCTCCAGTCAGTCAAGCCGCAATCAAGCGTCATCAAATCCCTGCAGTAACGCCCCTCTTCACTCCCTTCGTCATGCCACATCAATCTCTGCATGCAGAAACCGCCGGCCACTATTGATGGCTGTGAACCGAGCTCCAATCCCGTCCACATTCCTCGCTCGTCTCCCTATATAAGTGTAGCCCGAGCCTCTTCCCTCTTTTCCGCCACCCGAAAGTCTGTTGTCGCCCTCTCTTCTTCGCTGCAGCACCACCAGTCGAAGCCGTCATCGCCACTGCCGCGTCGACCTCTGCTGCCTTTGATTCACTTTGGTCGAGCCGCCTCCTGCTTCGATTCCGCCTTTGTTGAATTTGCAGGGACTTTTTGCTGAGGCCATGCTACTTATCTGCAGTAATCTGAGGCCTTTTGTGCAGAATCCGTGGTCGCCGGAGCCTCCGACGTCCGCCGCAGTCCGTTTCTCCTCGACTCCCTCACTCCCCATTCTGAACTAGATGCCACGAACTACTCCACCAGTTTCGTGGTGAGCTCCCGTACCCAACGCACTTGTCCGTGTCGGATTCCTAGCTCCGGCCGCTGGTGTCGATCTCCCGCGAGAGGACGTCTCCTGCCCCATCTATTCCTTCCTTGGTTTTGAAGTGACATACTGCATCCTCTCCGCTGCTTCTCAACAGCAATCGGTGTCCAATTGGCCGTTCCCCACCATGCCGGAGAGACCCGCCGCCGCCGGCCTCTCCACGTCATCAAGAAGTAGAAAACCCAGCTGAGGTGATCACCATCGCTATCCTGTTTATCTACATATTCATTTCCGTCCAAATAAGAAACTACAGCCATAGCATCAAATTCCGCATGGCAGGTCACCTCGCTTCATCAGCTACAATTGCACACAGGTCGGAACTCAGAAGCTTGCTAGCATCTACGTTTCCATTCCGTTCACCTCCATCACTTCACGTCACCAGCCATCAGCGAGGTGAGAAGCAACCCATCATCGTCGATCTATTCAGCACTCGTTCAGTCGTTTGCATGTCCATCATTATTTGGCAATATATTCGAGTTACTCCCACGGTCCGTACAGATGTTCATCTTACACTAAAAATTGTATAGTCAATAAGCTCCACCAGCAGGCAGCAGTCCGCAAGAATATCCCTTTATGGTTACGTGATTCTTCATGCATGATCTACTATACAACCCACCTTTATACATGATATACATATACTACATGGTATACTACATCAAGCTGATGTCACATACATCATGATTTTCTTCAAAATTTAATATCAATATTCCTTTTAATATCTCTTTAGTAATCTGAGCCGTATCCTTCATCATATCAAATTTATTCATTCTATATGCTTTGTAAAATTTCTTTGCTAGTCCATAATAGCTAACCATATCATTCCATTTCCGTCTATGACCGTACATCTTTAGCACTCTATTCCATGAACTATATTATGTCACAGTTCATCGAGCTTTTACAGAAATCAATTCTATTTCAAAATAATGTGAATTTGAATTATAATCTATAAAACTTCAAAAGCTCATAACTTTTGAATGATAGCTCCGTTTTAGTCGGATTTTGTGCTCACGAGTTCATAACGACGAGTAGTACATGTTAGTTATTTTTATAATATACTTTTGTAATGCTTGGTGTACTGTTTATAGGTTCTTGTGATGTTTGTACCGGTTGTTTGTTGACGTTAGAAGTGGAGCTATCACTACTACAGAATGGACTTGTTGTCCCGGGCGGTAACAGCCTTTAGCCCCGGTTACCGCGCCGGGACAACGATTCCGGGACTAAAGGTGGAACCTTCAGTCCCGGGTCATCGAGCCGGGACTAAAGAGGGACCTTTAGTCCCGGTTAGTAACACCAACCGGGACTAAAGGCCCTCCAGCCAAGCGAACCTGGCGCACCGGTTCACCCTTTAGTCCCGGTTGGTAACACCAACCGGGACTAACGGTTCACCCTTTAGTCCCGGTTGGTAACCCCAACCGGAACTAAAGGTTCCTTTTCTTTTTCTTTTCTTTTTGTTTAATTTGTTTTCAGTTCAGTTACACGTATTTGTTTAATATATAATATGTTTTTATGTACGTATTCTACGCTGCTAATATAAATACACGCATGCGTATAATTACATCTAATTCTCATCTTGAGCATTATTATATTCGAATAAAGTATGAAACTATATATATTATAGATATATATATATATATGTATATATACAACACTTTCATAATCTTGTTCTCGAAAATAACGATATCAATAAACATTTAATTTACATCATTTATTCCTTAAGATCAAAGTAGAACTCACCGTTGGGATTTAGCACTTTTTCTAGAAGATATTCTGCTATTGACTCTTGAACTGCTTTCAGATGGTCTTTTTGCATGACCCTTCGTTTCAACCATTCAGTCTTGCATTTGAAATAAAAGGAAAAGTATTAATACACATATATGTATATATATTCATTTAAAAATAAATAAAAATTGATATATACGTACTCTGAGGACATCTTCAGGAGTTCTTCTTATGTGCGCAGTGATAAATTCACAAACGTAGTATCCACACAAGTTATTACCTGGTTCCTACCGCAAACACCACTGTACGAGAAGAAGATTATTCTCATCATCTCACACGTAAATTGAAGTACGATATAGTAATTAAACACGTGGGGAAGTGTATATAGTACAACTTACTGGTATTTCAACTACATTAAGTGGTGCCTTGCAATCCTTGCAATGTTGCCGAATAAACTCTTTCCAAACCCTGTGCGACCAATAATGTACGATCGTTAATAAATTATGGCAAAGTCTATTCAATAATAGTTGTGCGCGAGAGATCAAAATTACCCCTAGATAATGTCTATCATATCTTGGTATAGTGCCCGTTCTTTTCTCAACGAGTCAAAGATTAGTAACCGACTTGAGTTTAACTCAATGACAATGAGTATCCAGTGAAAACTGCATTGGTTTATACACACACGTATATGCATATAAGTTGTATTGATATTACATAAAATGTGTAGACTACATTATTATTAACACTTACTCAAAGTTGTACGGGAAAAGTATTGTTGTCTTGTCGTGCTGCTTCACGAAGAACATCATGATATTCTCCTGTGCTTCAGATACCCATCGCTCCTTGACAATAATACCGGTTTTGAATATGATATAAGGATCAATGAAGCCAACACTGGTGTCTTGTATTCTTTGGAGCTCTGACATCTGGAATCTGTATATAAATATAAGTTACATGTGAGGATAATTATATACACGTACACATGGAAGTGAGTTTATTAAATAAAAGTAAGAATCACTTACAAACAAAAGGAGCTAATGATTGATTTGTCCAGAGCGTCCATGTGGTATAGTTGATGCAATTCTTCGAAACTAATATGTAAGATGTCATCGCCACGGAAGTAATGATGGTCTCTAAATCTGACAAAGATCCACTGCTCACCCCTGCCACACGCCTGCATGTACCACTTGTTGAGCAAGTACATTTGCGTACCCAATTCATTCAGAGCCGCATGGTTGTACAGACTTTTGCCATATTTATAAGTCTTCCAGGTATCAACTTCCAGGTTCTGGATTGGAGCTTTGCCCGTCAATTGATCCAAGGTTAAACCAGTATCTTGAAAAAAAGCATTAAGGGCTTGAACCGACACTTCTCCAAAGTTGTCTGGTCGATAGACTTCTATGTTGGAACCATATTGATTAGCAACAACAAGATTTTGCATTGGTTGCTTCTGTTGTCCGAGCTGTGGGACATCCTTCCCTGATGCTCTTTTCCTTTTCTTATCTGCATCATGTGACTTCACGAGGGAGCGGTCATAGTCTGATAGTGGCGAAGGCTTACGAAGTTCAATCATCTTTTTCTTGTGAGCATCAACCTTCTGCCTCAGCACCTCTCGTGGTAGGTAAAAGTATGGCTTCTCCTTAAGCTTCGCTTGACTCTTCTTTTTGGTATCTATAAAAAAATCTTTCACTTTTTTGTCTTCTTCAGCTACTATTTGCTCATCAGTTTTTTCAGAAAGTATTTCTTGAGAAATAACTCTTTTTCTCGGGGTCTTCTTTGCCGCCGGGACCTTAGACGTCTTTGTAGTGCGTCGCTGTGGAGGGGGTGGGGGCGGTGTTGGAGACCGGCGTGGAGGCGATGTGGCCGGTGTTGTTGGAGATCGTTGTGGAGGCGGTGGGGCCGGTGTAGGAGTTGGAGATCGTCGTGGAGGCGATGGGGCCGGTGTAGGAGTTGGCGATCGCCGTGGGAATGAAGTCGTCTCACCCCCCGCAACGCTGTGATGAGATGGGGAATGAATGATTAGGCTAGGCTGGGGGGAGACCCTGCTACAAAAACAAGTTGTGTGTCAATTATTTTTTAAGCCAATAGAAAATTAATGGAAAATAATATTTCATTCACTTTCATTCGTACCTAGGGTGAGGTAGGGGAAGCGGTGGCGCCCCAGGAATGATGATGAAGCATTTGCGCCATTGAATAAATGTCTTTTCTGCTTCTCCTAGTGTCTTCTCCCCATCACCACCTTCAATGTCAAGAGGAACATTGCTGTAACCTTTGAGCACTCTATCGACCGAGATGCTAGCATATCCAGGTTGAATAACTGACCCATGGATTCTTGGTGTCTTCGTTCGGTCTATTGGAGATACAACCCCGACAGCCACCATGATTGATGCATTATTACTATCTGGAATGTGCAGCTCACATGTTGTTAGAGGCTCGGTAATGTCATCAATAGGGAAGCGCAACCCAGTGTCGTCTTGAATAACTGGCAGCTCCGTAGAAGCACAACTGCTTTTCATCTGACCAACGGGGCTAATGGTGACTCCCGGCATTGATTGCGATTGCATTTGACTCATTGCTAGCTCACTTGCCTCTTGATCTCCTCCTGCATTCTTGCCTCAAGAGATTTTTCTCGTTCACGTGATTCAAGCAATGCTTGTCGTGACTCGTCAATAAATTGCTCCAATGCACGGATTTGTTCTGCCTCCTCATCCTTCTTTCTTTGGCGGCTTCTGTAGGTATCCTTGTCTGCTGAGAATGCGTGTAGCCACGGAACTGCCCCATAGCCTCTTATTCGACCACTGTGTTCGGGATTCTCTAGTGCATATGTCAATTCATCCTTCTCTCTGTTAGGCTTGAAAACACCACTATCAGCTTCTTCCCTAGCACGAGCTAGTCTCTGTGTTGCTCTCTCAATTTTTTTGCCGAAAATTAGCTTGCTAGTGTCTAGGTCTAGGCTTCCCCCATGAGCGTAGAATCAATTCTTTGCGCGTTGAGGCCAGTTCTTCTCTATTGTTTCAGGTATGATTCCCTTGGCAGTAATCTCTACTTCTAGGTTCTGCCACTTGGGAATAGCACTCTTATAACCACCTGATCCCATGCGATGATGGTATTGCTTCTGTCGGGCATTCTGCCGATTCCACATCACACGTTCCTCACTGTCTTGGGATGTCTTGTATTCTACGAAGGCATCCCAATGGGACTCCAACTTGACAAACGCCTTAGTATTGAAATTCGGCGTAGCATTCTTCAAGATAAACTTTTTATACAATGTCTTCTTCCAACTCTGGAACAATGTTGCCATCTTCTTCATTGTCCAATCCCTCACTAGCTCCTTCAAAGCATCATCTGCTTGTAATGTGAAATGCTGAGTGATATCTCTCCAAGCTAGGTTCTTGTCACGATCAGATACAAAACTAACATTAGGAGCGGATATCTTTTGTTTCCATTCACGAGCACTAACTGGGATCCTATCCCTTACAACGAACCCACATTGATTGACATATGTCTGAGCATGTGGTCCCAATGGTTTGCCGGTGTCGGTGTCGAATTCTGATATTATGAAACAGCCCTCTAATGGCTTTTTGGCCCTCAGACTTTCCTACTTTTGTCGGTGGTTGATGTAGATCCAGAGACCGGCTACATGAGTAGAAACACAATGATTAACAATAAATATACGTATGCATGCATCTATAAGCGATGATAGATAATCGAATATACCTCGCCAGTATTTTCTTGTGCAACAATTTGTTGATCTTCAACCACCGACATATTCAGGATATCCTCATAATCAGCAAAGTACTGACTCGTGTCATCTACATCCACATTGGTGCCGACGTTGATAATATCCGTCATTATGTCATCACTCAAGTTATCATTCGGAGCAGCCATTTGTATCTTCAAGATAACACATAGATAGAATTACTATGGTACATAACATAAGTACATGTGATAACACATATAGAATTACTAAATCCAATTAAATATAATAACACATAATATTTTATCAACATGGAAATAAGTACATATATATATATATACACATAGAATGATACAATATATTTTCTCTCTCTCTCTCTCAACATATAGAAATAAGTGCATATGTCTATATCTCTAGATATGCATGTGATACACATAAAATGTCTCTCTAGATACAATTTTCTCTCTCTCTCAACACATGAAAATAAGTACATGTATATATACATATAGAAATAATTAAGTACATATGTATACATATAGAATCTCTCTCTAGATATAATATATATAGAGAGATAGAATATATAATTACTAAATCCAATTAAATAAATCTAACATGAAATTAGATAAACTAGTAAGATAATACATTTTAATCTAACATATATCAAAAACTATAATAAAAAACTATCTAAAAAAACTATCTAAATAAAATACTAATTAAATTTTAATACATTTAAATCTAATATATCAAAAACTATCTAAAAATAACTAAAAACTAACAATAAACTACATGTACTTATTTTAATCTAACATACAGCCGAGACTTTGTAAAAAAAATCTAAAAAACATGGCCGATCGAGAGCAGCAGATCATATCGAGTTCGACGAAGGCCGTACGGCGTGGGCGCGCGGGAAGAGCGTCGGCGACGGATGGTGGGGTCGGGTGCGGCGGCAGAGACGGGATGCGGCGATGCGGGCCTTGAGAATGGCGCGGCCGGGCGGGGGTAGACGACGACGGCGGCGCGGCAGAGACAAGCTCGATGACGGCGGATGGCGCGGCCAGGCGGGCGGCTGAGCGACGGAGGCGAGATCGAAGATGAACAGAACAGACGTTCGATATATATAGCCTGCGACCCTTTAGTCCCGGCTGGTAACACCAGCCGGGACTAAAGGGCATTTAGTCCCGGCTGGTAATACCAACCGGGACTAAAGGTCCAACCCTTTAGTCCCGGTTGGTCTTACCAGCCGGGACTAAATGTCCTTTAGCCCCGGCTCGTGTTGACAGCCGGGACTAAAGGTATTTTTTGGCGGGCACCGAAATTGCCGCCCACCCTTTAGTCCCGGTTCTTGGTCTGGGCCGGGACTGAAGCCCTGAAAAATTTGTCAACCCGCCAGCGTAATTGGAAAGGCCTGGGATTTTGTTTTTGTTTAATACTAGGTTAATCAATTAATTCCATAGCAACTTCAATACTTTGCAATATTTATTTTAAAAAATACTATTGATTAACTAATTATTTATTGTAAATAGGAAAATTTTGTAACCTAAAGTTTTTAATTTCTTTTATGAATATAGAATATAAATGTTACTAATACTAAGTATTTTGTTAATGCAAAAATATATTTCTAACTTAAAATTAATAAAACTAATATTATTCGATAGGAAATTTATTATCACATTATTGTAACGTCAATGTTTCATTTTTTTCTCGATTTTTTACCAAAATTGACAGGAATTTTTTGTTGAACCTATAAAAATAGAGAAAATGTAGTATTTTTTGTTCTACAGCTTTCTCAAATGAAAAATGGCCTATATAAGGATTGTATATATTGATGAGCTTAACAAACTCGGTATTCAAAACTTTTCAATTTGAGACAATCTAGGGTCCCAAAAATTAGTTTGTAGGCGTCAAAATTTAAAAATCACAAATTTGAACCGTCCAAACTTTCTCAAATGGAAAGTTGACCAAAACAACAATTGTAGATCTTTTTGAGTTTAACAAACTTGGTATTCAAAACTTTTCAATTTGAAGTCATTTAGAGTTCATAATACTAGAGTCAAAGTGTTGTTTTTTTATTTGACCAAATTTGACTTGGTCAAACTTGCTCAAATGAGACACTAAATGACCTCAGATGAAAAAACTCTGAATACCAAGTTTGATCATCTCAGAAAGATCTACAATTGTTACATAGCTCATTTTCCCATTTGAGAAATTTTTATCAAACACTAGTCACAACTTCTTGAATCTCATATATATACTTTCTAAAACTATGTCACACACTTGTGAAATTTGAACTACATTTTGTTCAAGCTTTCTCAAATGAAAAAATGGCCTATATAAGAATTGTATATATTGATGAGCTTAACAAACTCGGTATTCAAAACTTTTCAATTTTAGACAATCTAGGGTCCCGAAAACTAGTTTGTAGGCGTCGAAATTTAAAAATCATAAATTTGAACCATCGAAACTTTCTCAAATGGAAAGTTGACCAAAACAACAATTGTAGATCTTTTTGAGTTTAACAAACTTGGTATTCAAAACTTTTCAATTTGAAGTCATTTAGAGTTCATAATACTAGAGTCAAAGTGTTGTTTTTTTATTTGACCAAATTTGACTTGGTCAAACTTGCTCAAATGAGACACTAAATGACCTCAGATGGAAAAACTCTGAGTACCAAGTTTGATCATCTCAGAAAGATCTACAATTGTTACATAGCTCATTTTCCCATTTTGAGAAATGTTTATCAAACACTAGTCACAACTTCTTGAATCTCATATATACTTTCTAAAACTATGTCACACACTTGTGAAATTTGAACTACATTTTGTTCAAGCTTTCTCAAATGAAAAAATGGCCTATATAAGAATTGTATATATTGATGAGCTTAACAAACTCGGTATTCAAAACTTTTCAATTTGAGACAATCTAGGGTCCCGAAAACTAGTTTATAGGCGTTGAAATTTAAAAATCACAAATTTGAACCGTCGAAACTTTCTCAAATGGAAAGTTGACCAAAACAACAATTGTAGATCGTTTTGAGTTTAACAAACTTGGTATTCAAAACTTTTCAATTTGAAGTCATTTAGAGTTCATAATACTAGAGTAAAAGTGTTGTTTTTTTATTTGACCAAATTTGACTTGGTCAAACTTGCTCAAATGAGACACTAAATGACCTCAGATGAAAAAACTCTGAATACCAAGTTTGATCATCTCAGAAAGATCTACAATTGTTACATAGCTCATTTTCCCATTTGAGAAATTTTTATCAAACACTAGTCACAACTTCTTGAATCTCATATATACTTTCTAAAACTATGTCACACACTTATGAAATTTGAACTACATTTTATTCAAGCTTTCTCAAATGAAAAAATGGCCTATATAAGGATTGTATATATTGATGATCTTAACAAACTCGGTATTCAAAACTTTTCAATTTGAGACAATCTAGGGTCCCGAAAACTAGTTTGTAGGCGTCGAAATTTAAAAATCACAAATTTGAACCGTCCAAACTTTCTCAAATGGAAAGTTGACCAAAACAACAATTGTAGATCTTTTTGAGTTTAACAAACTTGGTATTCAAAACTTTTCAATTTGAAGTCATTTAGAGTTTATAATACTAGAGTCAAAGTGTTGTTTTTTTATTTGACCAAATTTGACTTGGTCAAACTTGCTCAAATCAGACACTAAATGACCTCAGATGAAAAAACTCTGAATACTAAGTTTGATCATCTCAGCAAGATCTACAATTATGAAGTCATAACATATTACATAATATCCGTCTCTAAAACATAATATATTAAACATGCATCGTTGTATCATGCGGGCACAACAGTGAATTTCTTCTTGACGTATGACCCTTGGTTATGATCTTGTCGTAACCATGGAGTGTCTTCATCATTTAACATGATGCTTGGATCTTTCTTCACTATGAAGGGTGGAATTCGGACATTTCTTTCGTAATCTTCTGACATGTCTGACTTGTCTTCAATTCCCACTATATTTATTTTCCCAGAAAGAATTATGTGGCGCTTTGGCTCATTGATCATTGAGTTGATGTCTTCGTTTTTTTCTCTCTTTGATTTTGTAGACATGTCTTTCACATAGAACACCTGACTCCATCGGCAGCAAGGACAAATGGTTCCTCTTTGTACCCAATATTGTTGAGGTCCACTGTTGTCATTCCATACTCTTTGTCGACTGTTACCCCTCCTCCGGTCAGCTTCACCCATTAGCACCGGAACAAAGGGACTTTAAAATTAGGTGCATAGTCTAGTTCCCATATCTCTTCTATGCGGCCATAATATGTTTGTATATTCCTATTTGGATCTGTTCCATCTATACGAACACCACTATTTTGATTGGTGCTCCTTTTATCTTGGGCAACTGTGTAAAATATATTCCCATTTATCTCATACCCTTGGTACGTGAGGATATGCCACGATGGCTGCCTAGCCAAAAAATACAGTTGCTCATCAATATTGTCATCGCCTTGACATTCTTTTGGCAACCAACCACTGAAACTTTCCATGTGTTGACGCCTAATCCAAGCTTCAGTCTTCCCTAGAAATTTGGATCGTAAGAACTCCTTATGTATCTCGATGTATGGATGCACCAATGACGAGTTCTGAAGAACTGTGTAGTGTGTTTTATTAAAATAATCGTCTTCCATGCCGATATATGTTTTCTTCCCTAAAGTTCCTTTACCACTGAGTCACCCCTCGTGTCGTGATTCGGGAACACCAATCGAGGCAAGCTCAGGAATAAAGTCAACACAGAACTCACAGAGGCACTCGATATACATGACACTCTAGAGTATAGGGAGCACCCTATCCGGATACTTGACAGAGCCAAGAAGGAAACTAGAAGCACCACCATATCGATGTGCAAAGTTCAGTGGAGCAACCACAGTGAACGAGAAGCCACTTGGGAGAAAGGGTCAGAACTTCAGATGCTTTACCCCTACCTTTTTGAAAGGTATGTCACACCTTAAATCATGGGATGAGATTCTTGTGAGGGGGGGGGGACTATAACAACCTAGGTTTTCCAATAACCAAAAATCTCAACTTAAATTTTTTTCTAACAAAACCCATGCATGGTGAGTGTACATACTAGGAAACCACCCCTGTAGTTGCACAAGTAGGTCCCAAGTTACCATGGATGAAGTTACCATGGATGAGCATTTGCATATTAATCAACTTGTGAGTTGCATCTTGATTTTATGTGATGAAATAAAATCAACTTAACCTTTATAACTAACTAGTTGCGTGTGAGTTGCCAACCCTTGGCTTCGACCATAGGACCCTAAACGACATCTAGTTGACCCCACTAGGATGTCTATATGTTGGCAACACATATATACATGCATAGGTGCCCAAGGTGTAAATAGAAATAGGAACTAGAAATAGAAAAGTGATTTAGAAAAGGAAGGAAATTGGAAAGGCCAAAGCAGCCTAAGCAGCCCAAGCCACCCAAGCTAGCCTAGCTCTCCCCGGGCGTGCACCCATGCCCATGCGGCCAAGCTAGCCCAGCTCTCGCCGTCATGCCCCTGCTCCCCCT
Source organism: Miscanthus floridulus (assembly GCF_019320115.1). Classification (NCBI taxonomy): domain Eukaryota; kingdom Viridiplantae; phylum Streptophyta; class Magnoliopsida; order Poales; family Poaceae; genus Miscanthus; species Miscanthus floridulus. The sequence continues at coordinate 69,003,725 of NC_089582.1, read as the reverse complement.
CTCATCGGGTGACCAACAGGCAGGCCCCATGGGACCTCCTTGTCATCCCCCTCACTCTTCCCCCTCCTCTGCTTTTCCTGCCATGAGCCGTCGAGTAGAGCATCTCCCCAGAGCGGGCATCCGAGGCCCTGCCTTGCATCCTCACTGCCCATTCCCGGGCCTTGGGCACCGACGTGTAGATGGACGCCACATCCATGATTTGTGTCACCCCAGACCCCTCCCCCAACCATGTTGTGCCACTACGGATGCCCGCCACCATGGCCCCGCACCATGACACCACCACGACCCCATTTTGACTGGACACCGCTCGAATTGGGAGCGCCAGCGCTCACGCAATCAACCTGCACACCCAAAACCCTAGCCTAGAGGCTGTATCGGCCCTACACATACCCCCCTCTACCCTTCCTCATTGTCCACCACTAGCCATGGGTGAGCTCGGGGTATAAAACCCCCTCCCTAGTGCCCTAGGCCCTCTCCTATCCACCCTACCACCACTGGTGGCTTCACCAGCCATGCCAAGCCAAAGAAGAGGAGGAGAAGGGAGGAGAAGAAGGAAGGGGGGCAAGCACCACCTGCCAGAGCTGATCGCTGCCATGGAGTCACTACGGGAGCCAGAGACGCAACCCCGATCGGCTATGTCGGAGTAGCTGCTCGGCATGGCACTGCACCACCTCGCCACAACCCTGCCTTGTCACTACACCGCTACCCTACAACCCCATGCCCGATGATGAGCCTTGACCCCCTCCTATCCACCGTCGCGTGTTCGCCATGATCACTGCCATGTTCTCTCCACCTGGGAGAGGCAAAGGCCAAGCCTTTAGGCTCCACACCACACCGCACATGCCAGAGCATGTACATGGCAAAGAACCCGCCCTTGCCAAGCCTTGGGTGCTTGGGACCACCAGTGTGCCCTCGCCGTGCACCGTACGGTCGCCATGGTTGAGGCCACCTATGGCGTCGCCATGTTCTAGCCACACCAGGCCGGTAGCGGTTCCCAAACCACTGGGGGTGGACTCGCCTTGACGAGTAGCCACCAAAGCATGCATCTTTTTGTCGTAGAGGGCCTAGATGCCATAGCCCGTGACCGCCTCGATGGTGCTGCTACAAGTTAGAACGTCGCCGTGTCAAGGACATTCTCGACGATCCTAGTTACCTTACATCATGAGGAGGGGCTGTTGATGTTCGCCGTGACCCCGCGCACCCCACCATCTAGTCAGTTGAAAGAAAAGTGCCCACCTTGCCTTGGTCTATCAAGGCCACACGCTCGCCGAAGGTCCGTCGTGTACCCTCGCTGCGGAGCAGACTCCGCCATGCCCATTAGTCATTGTCGGTGAGCCTTTTAGCTCTCTGATGACCCCAATCGAAGGAAAAGAGCCACCTTTGGCTCTATTGGTGACCGTAGAGTTATCGCCAGATCCTACCATCGCCGTTGGGCCACCATTGTCGGTCACTTAGAACCCCAAGCCGATGCCTTTTAGCCCCTCAATGGATTTGCTTCGAAGCCTGATGACATGGATGCCCCTGGTTGCCCTGCTAGGCCACCATATCACTCGACCTAGCGTGCTCGCCGCCGGTGGAGGTGCCACTACAAGAGAGGAGTGAGGAGGACAAGGAGGCAGCAGTGCCATGGGCACGTTCCATTATGAGCTAAGGAGAGAGAGGGGTGAGTGGACCCGGTCCACCATGGACTAGCCTATGGTCCATGGTGCACTAGCCTCGTGCCCATCGTGAGTCGACCCCATGGACCAAGCCTAGTAGAAGCCCGTGCACGCCACATGGCCAGCATGGTAGATCACCACATGTCTAGGCCAGGCCAGCCCAACCCGGCCCAATCCGACCCATGACCGGCTCACTAAGCCCAGTCAAGCCCCATCAACGTTGACCATTGACCAGTCAACACTGACCGTTGATCGCGGTCCCACCTATCAGTAGCCCACGCCACTTCGACCAATCCTGTGCTACCACGTGTCAAGCCCTGGATTTTCCATTTCTTTTTCTTTTTCAAAATAAGATTTAATCTTGGAAAATTCATAGAAAATTCATACGACTTCAGAAAAATATGAAACTAGAGTCCAAATTTTTCTAAAAAGGAGCTCAACATCATAGGGTTATGTTTGAGTCCATTTGGATCTTTTGAATTTTTGTTGCTTCTTTGTGATCATCTATAGGAGTCGCTTATTGCGGCTATATGTCTCATTGATAGACCTAGAGGAGTCACATACTGAGGAGCATGACCCCGACTACACTGAGGAGCTTGGAGACGGCCTACCAGGTGCCACATCCCATCCAACCTCATAGAATTCTATTAGACATGCTATAATGTAGATGCTAGTGCTTTATTTTATGCAAATGATCTGTGATAGATTACCGATAATATGGTAACAACCAAGGAGATCTTACCCCTACACACCCACTATTAGGCTAGACACTCGCTTACTTACTTGCTACTGCTTCTACTATGCATTATATTTATGATGTGATGCTTGGTGGAGGGTTGTTTGTGAGTGGTTAAGGCACTTGGTGCCATTAATGTGGTAACAACCGGGGAGATCTTGGCGTGTGTCTTGGGTGTGTGGTGAGGATTGAGTCAATCAGGTAGGATCTTATGATATGTCGTTGGACAAGTCTTGCCGGGGGGTGCGACCTAGGCATCCCCTACGAGAGGTACCTATGGCAGGTGCATGTGAGATGAGATCCTGGGGTGGAGTGTCTTTGTAGGATGAAGCCCCGAGATGGAGGTGCCATCGAGGCATGGGGCATTGGTTGGCCCCTTGTGAAGATATCATGTCTGGTCCCCCTAAGGACTGGTATGTCGAGAGAACTGGATGATAGGACCCTACATGCAAGCCACTTGTTCCTAAATGGGCGGGGGACGGATGCTGACCAACTAGGATAGTGCCACTACTACTAGGTTGGAAGTGGATAGTGTAGGGAGGTACAGGCGTGTGACCCATAGCCTCCTAAGACAGCGTAGTGACCTTAGGGGCCTAGTACTACGTCTCATAGTCTTAGCGTTTCGGTGGACTCTGGGGTTGCCTAGGGCTGAGTGGTAGGGTGGCATCTCACCGGTTGGAAGGTAGCCCGATATCAGCCTAGGTGGGCCACTGCCAATGATGGTGGGCCACCGCCAATGATGGTGATCTTGTGATTCTAGGTGTACACGATCTGCAGGGTTGATTAACCTATACGTATAGTCACATCCTCGGATATGGACATTCCTATGACCTACGCTTCCCTTGATTAGTGAGTGGAGTCCTTCTCTCCCCCTAGGTTCTTGTATTGGATTCCGAATTTGGCCGATGAGGCAAGGCACGAGAGGGAGTCGTCCTTATCGCCTAGGGAGTGTGAGAGTGGTGAGATATGTGTGATGGGGATGGGATAACGTGTGGATGAGATGGGTTAAAACTTGATGCATTATTATTAAAACTTGACATACTCGCATAGGAAACTACAACCACAAATAGGTCTTTTGCTCTACCCTTGCGTTCCACTATCACAAAGCAAACGCAAAGCATTGGGTGGGAGCCAGTGGCCAGTACAAATCATACTGATAATTGTTTGGCAGGTTTTCGAGTCTGAGTACGACTTCTAGGGAGACGGTTGGGAGGATTATAGGTTCTATTCCTGCGCTCAAGTTTGGTTCATGAAGATGGAGTCGACGTCCGCTGTCATTCTACTTGATGTTGTTCTAGTTGCTGCATGCCCTGAGTGATTCCACCAAGTGGCGATGTAATAATGAGTAAACCTTGCTATTTGTACTCTTTTTAAGATAGGTATTCAATGTATGACTGTGATATCGACTGTTATTTGATAATGTGATGGGATGATCGCCTGGGACTATCATGTTATACTTTGAATCTGTGGATTTCCCTTCGAGGAAATCAGGATCGTTTCAGTTAGTCCAACAAAATATCCAGTATCTGTTAAGGCAATTTTTAGTTCAATAACTAAACTGGACTCCATGTCTAATTTGATTAAGGAAGGCATTTTAACCTAAGCACCTCGCTTAATTTAAAATGCCTTTGGAAGTATGTTGAGTACTTCCAAACCAAAACTTACTATGGCAGACAAAGGTAACATGAAAGCACTATAGAGATCTACTCAAACGGAGATGAAAGAACACGATTGTTATTTAGCAAATTGAGCATGGCTTAAAGGTAGAGACAACCAAAATTAGCAACATGGCATAAGATTTTTTTAGAGAAGGTTATCCCCCACACTTGAATTTTGCAAGGCAAAATCAAGTTTGGATGGATATGATTTAACGTTGCATAATAATTGGTTGGACATACCTTGAGTCATCATCCTTCATTCTTTTCGCTTCAAACCTGAAATGGTTAGTGATAAAAATGTCCGAAGGAATATTTTCACAACTATGTTTCTATGCTTGTTTCACAAGGGTATCATAGCAGAAGGTGAAAACTCATATTATCTTCCAAAAGTGCTTGCTTTAGGACAAAAGCTCGTCCTCGGAAAACCTTCTAATTACGCTTCTAATTGGTGAAGTGGTTTCCCCTCCAACACTAATCTTTGTGTACCTATCAAAAGATTCATGCCAATGAGATTTACAATATTTATGATAAACATATGCATCTACAACCACCCTTTCAAAGTCTTTATGAATAGGAAGCACGAGGAGGTTGAAGATCTCATGTGTGGCAACGTTGGAGAGACTAATTAATTTAGGAGATTTCTCATGTGAGCATGGATTTGACAAGGTTTTCATGAAATAACTTCCATGCTCATCGATGTCATCTTCCTTTTCAAGCTCCAAGGGTGTTTCTTCATGAATGTGTATAGGTGGAAATATTGTCTCCATCATTCCATGCCTATGACATTCATTGGACATTTTTTTGTCCAAGATTTCCCATTGATTGGTGGTTCTCGGGTTGATCTCGCCTAAGGCCTTCTCCAAATATGGATGAGTCATGTTTGTAAAAGAGATCGATTTAAGCTCACTATTTGAATCTAGACCAAGTTTGGATTGTACCCATAAGGCTTCATCCTTGTCCATCCATTCTTTAGCAATGGCATATGAATTCTTAATATATTCTAGCCAATTCTTAATACATTCCAGCCATTATCGTTGCTCTTCTTGGTCATCCTTGTGGTCTTCATGGCTCCTATACTTCAATTGTATTAATGGATTTCTAGGGTCATAAGACTTAGGAGAAAGAGCATAAAAGGGATCATCAGGGTCAAGGATGGGTTGAGAAATAGGTTCAAATAAAACATCTAATGTGGTTATAGAAGGGGGAGAAGATAGGAATGGCTTCCAAATGACTTGGCTCTCCTTCTATGGGTTCATTAGACATGTCATCCTTAAATTCTTCCCAATGTCCTATGTGGGAATAAGGACACTTTCTAAGAGGTCTCTTCTTGAGAGGATTTGAATTATATTCGCTCGAAGGTCTCTTATGAAGGTGAGAATTTAAGCTTTTCCCAAAATTAACATAAAAAAGATCATCCTTGATTTCAACAGGGATTCCCAAAGGTGAAATTCCTTCTTCTCTTAGACAATTTTGGGTATTGATGGTTTGGGATTGATAGTTAAACCTTAGGATTGGAGTGGTTGTGATTTGGCTATCAAAACTTCCTCTTCTTGTTCAGGAGAGATGATTCCTTCTCTTCCTCAGGGAGTTTATTATGAATGCTAGTGCATGGAGTCTTTCCACTAATTCTATCAAGCATAGACCTTGCTTCACTAGCAGATAAATGAAGGAAAGCTCCTCTAGAGGCTGCATCAAGGGATTCCTTCACATCCTTGCTAAGACCCATGTAAAAATATTGAAGAAATACAGGGTCTTGAATGGCAAGGTCTGGCCTAGGGATGATGAGTTCGTTAAAATGATCCCATGATGTACCAAGAGATTCTTCTTCTAGTTGTCTAAAATTTAGAATCTCTTTTCAAAGGCTAACCACTTTAGAGATGAGAAAGAAACATAAACAAAATTTAGAGCATAGCGTTTCCCAATCTCCTTGCATACTTCCTACGGTTACACTAAACCATTGTTTAGCTCTTCCCATCAAAGAGAACAGAAACAACTTTCATCTTAAGGTCTTGTCAGACATGCAAGCGATGTGCAAGCATGTGCAGGTCTGTTCAAGCTCTTGTAGGTGTGAGTATGGGTTTTCGTTGCCTTCTTCTAAGAAGGATTTATCTCAAATACAGGCTTGTTATGATAGGCTCTAAAGATTCTAGTGGCTTTAGGCTTGTGCTTGTGGGTTTAGCATATTAATAGATAGGAGTGGAATCCATGCTAAAAGAAAAAGTAAAACAAAAGAAAGAATAAAATATAAAAGGTTAAGCTAGGCTTGTAGTTAATTCAGGAACCATTTCCCCAGCAACGGCGCCAAAAAACTTGTTGGTATATTTTAACGCACACAGATAAATCCGCAAGCACACGGATACCGCTGTAGCTTTCACCCGGAAGTATTCTAAGTATCATATCCACAGGGAAATGTGTGAGACTAACTATGGTCTAACTTAACTAAGGATAGCAACAAGGTTAGGATAAATAGGAGCGTAGAGAGAAAAACTAAGGTTGTCTAATTTTGACTTGGATAAGCTATGTCTTCTACTATTTAACTAGGGACATTACTAGGAAAAGACACCAGCAAAGGATGCTTTCCTTCGAAACCGCATCCTACATACCCTTACAAATGGGAGGTGGACTACAGAGGATCCAACGAGGCTATAAGAGTCACCCTCATGAGCTACCATCAATATGGAATGCAGGATGCATCTACGATTAACCAAAGTCTAAGCACCATGCTTACACTTATGGTTAATACTTTATTCCCCTAGGAAGAGAATAAAGCACTCAAAAAAGTCGCAAACCTACTAAACAATATAAACAAGATGCTTACTTAGATCAGAAGTTGATTACTAGAGAAATCTCAGAGGCAAGCTCATATAGAACTTGGATCCGCCAAGGTACAAGCCGTAGATAGAGCACCGATAGGCCGGCACCTCCTCCAAACTCTTCCCTCACTCTCTATCTCACTATTTTTATTTATAAGACTAGATCCTAAAGAGGACTAATCTTCTCTTGATAGTTGGCTCTGATCCTGACAAGGAGAATATGAATTAGGGTTTTAGAATGAATTCAGGGAGGGGGGCAGGGGCTAATATATATAGACCGGAGCATCAATTCTGGACCCTTAGATCAAACTGACTTAAAGGACAGCGTAGATGCAACCTAGGAGATAGTGGAAAACCGACATATGAAGGAGGGGCTGATAGGTGGGCCTAGCGAGCCAGGCGGCCTGTAGCTGGGGCCGGTTGAAAGGTCCTAATGGCTAGAGGGGGGTGAATAGCCTATTAAAAATTTTCTACAACAACACTTAACAAACTAGTTAGACAATTATGAGGCAAAGTGAGTGTTGCGTTAGCCTACTAAAAATGCAAGCCACCTACCACAATTCTAGTTTATGTAGTTTCAATCCACACAATAACTATGTCACTACACTAAGTTAGTGTGCTCTCAAAAGGCTATGTCACCATGATCAGAGCCGGAGACAATCACCAACCTCCGCTCAATGATCCTCGCTGCTCCAAGCCATCTAGGTGGCGGCAACCACCAAGAGTAACAAGTGAATCCCGCAGCGAAACACGAACACCAAGTGCCTCTAGATGCAAACACTCAAGCAATGCACTTGGATTCTCTCCTAATCTCACAAAGATGATGAATCAATGATGGAGATGAGTGGGAGGGCTTTGGCTAAGCTCACAAAGTTGCTATGTCAATGCAAATGGCCAAGAGAGAGAGCTTGAGCCGGCCATGGGGCTTAAATAGAAGCCCCTACGAAATAGAGCCATTGTACCCCTTTACTGGGCACAACACGGGGTGACCGGACGCTCCAGTCATATCGACCAGACACTGGACCTTAGCGTCTGGTCATGCGATGCGTGCCACGTGTCCCCTCTCTTCAAATGTTGATCGCCCGATCTCAACGGTCAAGTGACAACCGGACGCAGCAGCTCAAAGTGACCGGACGCTGAACCCCAGCATCTGGTCGTTTTTAGTAAGCATCCTGAGACGACTTTTCATGACCAGACATGTCCGGTCATGCTCGACCGGACACACCCAGCGTTCGGTCACTCGGTGACTCCTCTGTCCACTGCCATGTCAGTAGGACCGGACGCACCCTGTCAGGGTCCGGTCACTAAGTGACCCAGCGTCCGGTTAGAGACCGACACTACGTGCCCTCTGCTGCCACTAACTAGATGCGCTGGTCCAACCAAGACCAGCATCCGGTCACTTACAGTGACCTCCATCTTTTCTATTAGGGCACCAGTGGCACCGTTGGACTATCCGCACTCTATGGGCAGACACTCTGCCGGTGAAGTTCCTAACCCTTGCTCAAATGTGCCAACCACCAAGTGTATCACCTTGTGCACATGTGTTAGCACTCCACTAGATCCTAAATGCATATGCAATGAGTTAGAGCATCTAGTGGAATTTGATAACCATATTTTGATACGAGTTTCACCCCTCTTAATAGTATGGCTATCGAACCTAAATGTGATCACACTCGCTAAGTGTCTAGATCACCAAAACAAAATGGCTCCTACCATTTATACCTTTGCCTTGAGCCTTTTGTTTTTCTCTTTCTTATTTTGAAGTCCAAGCACTTGATCATCACCATGGCATCACCATCATCATGTCATGATCTTCATTTGCTTCACCACGTGGAATGTGCTACCTATCTCATGATCACTTGATAAACTAGGTTAGCACTTAGGGTTTCATCAATTCACTAAAACCAAACTAGAGCTTTCAATCTCCCCCTTTTTGGTAATTGATGACAACCCTTTCACAAATATATGAATTAAAATTCAATTGAATCCATGTTACTTGCCTAAGCATATTTACCATGTGTAAAAGGATATGGACAAGTTTCATGAACCCCAAATGGTAGCAATTGCTCCCCCTACATATGTGCTAAGAGTTTGGATTGAAGCTTGCACATATGCTTAGATAGGAAATATAGGAGACATTATCTACCAAATAATGCTAAGGTATAAAAGATGGACCTTTGAAGCGTGATACCAATTGGAGTGCACCAATATACCATCCTTAGCACCATGGTTAGCTCGATACCACTTGGAAACACTTAGAAATGAAATCACTAGATAACCTATGCTTTCTAGATTTTCATTTCATCATTCAAACCTACAACTAGCATACATCACACAAGCATGGATATTAAAATTTAAAACTTGTGCCATGCAAGCAAACATATGAAATGCACATTCAAATGCACCATACAAGTTCATGAGCTTGCTCCCCCTACTTATGTGCTCAACATTTTAATTGATCCCTTTCCTTTGTCATATTTCTCACCTTATGTCAAGTTCTCCCCCTATCACTTGTATCTTTATTTCTCTTCCTCTTTATGTTGTCTTTTCACTATCTTTGTGCACTATTTCTCTCCCTTTATCATCAATGACCACAAAGACTTAAATTATAGATAGGTTGAGATTATCAATGTCAATCAATGGGGTGAGGATCATTTTCCCAAATTTGGTCCAATCTAGATTATTTACCAAAGATATTTAACTCGGTTTGATCCAAGGACAAGCTTCTTCACATCTCCAAATAAGGGTTATCTTGTACCATGTTGAGTTAAACACTTAGAGCTCATTTTCTAGATCAAACACTAGGTTTACAAGCCCACAAACATGTCATATGCTACCACTAGATCAAAATAAGCATAGAAGCAATAGTGGTACCATATAATCATCAAATTCATTTGATTTTCATGAATGAGCCTATTTAATGTGAGAGATGACTAGATGCACTAAACATGTCCTTAGCAAGGATGTTTGCCATGCCAATCAACTTTTACCTTGGATTGCTCGAAGGAGATGCATGTCACATGAGTGGGGGTGCATCAATACATATTTGAGAAATCCAATATGTTCAAATCATTCCTTAGCTTACAAAACCTTTTCTCATCCAATGGCTTGGTGAATATATCAGCAAGTTGATCTTTGGTGCCTACACTCTCAATGCAAATGTCCCCTTTTTGTTGGTGATCTCTTATGAAATGGTGGCGGACATCAATGTGCTTTGTTCTTGCATGTTGAACTAGATTGTTTGTCAACTTGATTGCACTCTCATTGTCACATAGCAATGGCACTTTCTTGAACTTGGTTCCAAAGTCACTTAAAGTGGCCTTCATCCAAAGTATTTGTGCACAATAACTACTGGCAGATATATATTCGGCTTTGACGGTTGATAATGCAACACTATTTTGCTTCTTTGATGACCATGAGACAAGTGATCTTCCCAACAATTGACATGTGCCCGATGTGCTCTTTCTTTCAACCTTGCATCCCGCATAATCTGAGTCAGAGTAACCAACTAGCTCAAACTTTGCTCCTTTGGGATACCATAAACCAACATTTTGTGTATGCTTCAAGTACCTCAATATTCTCTTTGTAGCCTTCAAATGACTTTCTCTTGGTGTGGCTTGAAATCTTGCACACATGCATACACAAAACATGACATTCGGCCTTAATGCAGTCACATAGAGTAGGCTTCCAATCATAGACCAATACAATTTTTGATCCACCATATTTCCACTTGCATTACTATCCAAGTTGTCATTTGTTCCCATTGGTGTGCTAATAGCTTTGCTATCACTCATGCCAAACTTCTTGATCATGTCCTTGATATACTTGCCTTGACTCACAAATCTACCATTCTTCAATTGCTTGATTTGAAGACTAAAGAAGTAACTTAACTCTCCAATCATGGACATCTCAAACTCATTAGCCATCATCTTTCCAAACTCATCACAAAAGTCTTGATTGGTTGATCCAAATATGATGTCATCAACATAGATTTGCAACACAAATAAATCTTTTCCAATCTTATTGATGAAAAGAGTGGTGTCAACCTTGTCCATCATGAACCCTTTAGAGAGTAGGAAGTCCCTCAATCTCTCATACCATGCTCTAGGTGCTTGCTTCAAACTATACAATGCCTTCTTCAACTTGTACACATGGTCGAGCTTCTTATCATCTTCAAAACCAGGAGGTTGCTCAACATATACTTCTTCATTGATGTAACCATTGAGAAATGTACTCTTGACATCCATTTGATAGAGTTTGATGTTGTGGGCACAAGCATAGGCTAGCAAGATTCTTATTGCTTCCAATCTAGCAACTAGGGTATATGTTTCTCCAAAGTCAAGACCTTCAACTTGTGTATAGCCTTGTGCTACCAATCTTGCTTTGTTCCTTACCACTATCCCATCTTGATCTTGCTTATTTCTAAAGACCCATTTGGTTCCAATCACATTGTGTCTCTTTGGTCTCTCTACTAATTCTCATACTTTATTTCTTGTGAAGTTATTCAATTCTTCATGCATAGCATTCACCCAGTCAATATCCTTCAATGCTTCATCTATCTTCTTTGGTTCAATGGATGACACAAATGAGAAATGCTCACAAAATGAAGCCAATCTAGATCTTGTTTGTACACCTCTAGAAATATCACCAATTATAGTGTCCAATGGATGATCCCTTACAATATTGGTTGGTTGGAGGATTGGAACTTGATTGCTTGCACTTGCTTGATCATTGGGTTGAGATGATGTACTAGCCACTTGATCTTGTTCATTGTCATGAGAGCCACTTGTACTAGCTTGATTTGTATAATCTTGCATATTTGAGTTAGAGAGCACTTGCACTTGATCATCTTCATCATCATTCACTTGCCTAGGCCTCAATTCACCAACATCCATGTTCTTCATGGCATTTAAAAGTTGAATGCCTCTAACATCTTCCAAGTTCTCATTCTCTACTTGTGAACCCTTGGTTTCATCAAATTCAACATCATGAACTTCCTCAAGAGTACCACTATCCAAATTCCAAACTCTATATCCTTTGCTTGTAGTGGAATAACCAAGTAGGAATCCTTCATCACATTTCTTGTCAAACTTGCCCAATCTAGTGCCTTTCTTCAAGATATAGCATTTACAACCAAAGACCCAAAAATATGCAATGTTGGGCTTTCTACCATTCAAGAGCTCATATGGTGTCTTCTCTTTCAACGGGTGACAATAGAGGTGATTGCTACAATAGCAAGTTACGTTGATAGCTTCGGCCCAAAAAGATTGACTCACATTGTACTCACTAAGCATAGACCTTGCCATATCAATGAGTGTTCTATTTTTCCTCTCAACAAGGTCATTTGATTGTGGAGTGTACTTGGCCGAGAATTGATGTCTAATTCCAAATTCATCACACAACTCATCAATTCTAGTGTTCTTGAACTTACTACCATTGTCACTTCTAACTCTCTTGATGGTTGTTTCAAACTCATTGTGAATGCCCTTGACAAATGATTTGAATGTTACAAACACATCACTTTTGTCCATTAGAAAGAATACCCATGTGTATCTAGTGTAATCATCCACTATCATAAAGCCATATTTATTTCCACCAATGCTAGTGTATTGTGTTGGCCCAAACAAGTCCATATGCAATAACTCAAATGCTTTACTAGTGCTCATCATGCTTTTCTTAGGATGGGTGCTTTCAACTTGTTTTTCGGCTTGACAAGAGCTACAAAGCTTATCCTTTTCAAACACAACATCTTTCAAGCCTCCAACCAAGTCATGCTTAACCAATCTATTCAATTGTTTCATTCCAACATGACCAAGTCTTCTATGCCATAACCAACCCATGCTAGACTTAGTGAACAAGCATGTAGATAATCTAGCTTCACTAGCATTGAAATCAACCAAGTATAGATTCTCATATCTAAAGCCTTTGAAGATCAAGTTAGAGCCATCTACACTTATGATCTCTACATCATCTACCCCAAATATGCATTTGAATTCAAGATCACACAATTAAGCCATGGATAGCAAGTTGAAGTTCAAGCTCTCTACTAGCAACACATTGGATATGCTCATGTCATTGGATATTATAATCTTACCAAGCCCTTTGACTTTGCCTTTGCCATTGTCACCAAATGTGATACTATCATAACCATCATTGCCATTGGTGTTGATTGAGTTGAACATTCTTGCATCACCGGTCATGTGTTGAGTGCACCCACTATCAAGAACCCAATGCCTTCCTCCAGCTTTGTAATTAACCTACAAAAGAAGATCAATTCTTTTTAGGTACCCAAACTTGCTTGGATCCTTGAAGGTTAGTCACTAAGTTATTTGGTACCCAAATGGCTTTCTTCTTTGAGCCCATCCATGGTTTACTAATGAACTTAGCCTTTATACCATTTGTACCCTTAGTAAGCACATAGAAAGAATTAAGCTTAATGGAGGATACATTAGCATTTTTGCTCTTGGTCTTGCACTCATGCTCTTTATGACCAACTTGCTTGCAACTAGTGCAAAACTGACCATTGTTCTTCACAAAACTAGTCTTGTGAGGAGCAAAGGCCGCCTTGCCTTTCTTGGGGGTATAGCCCAATCCCTCTTTATAGAGAGAAGCTCTTTGGCTACCCAAGCACATAAGCAAGCGATCCTCACCACCATAGGCCTTAGCCAAAGTGTGAGTGAGCTTGTTGACCTCTTTCTTGAGGTTCTCATTCTCAACCATTAGTGAGGCATCACAAGTGAAACCATCACTACTAGATGAGGTGGAAGTAGAAGTACTACAAGAAGGGTTAGTGGGAGCAACAATGATAGACATAGATAATGATTCATCAATTATATCACAAGTTAAGCCTATATTGCAAGTTTCAACATGCTTCTTTTTATTTTGCTCATCAAGCAAAGAGGAATGAGCCTTTTCAAGCTTTTTGTGAGCCTTGCCAAGCTTCTCATGGGCTTCCTCTAGCCTCTCATGAGTTGCCTTGAGCTCATCAAGGGCTTACTTGAGGGCTTTTACCTCCATATTCAAGCTCTTGCATTCCCTTCTCTTAATATCAAAGTGTTCTTTAGCATCTTCTAGCATGTCAAATAATTCATCTTTAGTAGGTTCATCATCATCACTATCACTATCATTTTCACTATCATGTTCATTTTCACTTCCATCATCACAAATTTATACCTTAGTGGCCTTAGCCATGAAGCAAGATGGAGTGTCAAAGAGAGAAGGCTTTTCATTGATTGCAATGCTAGCAAGTGCCTTCTTCTTGGTGGTCTTGTCATCATCACTTAAGGAAGCATCACTATCCCAAGTGACCACATATGAACCACCCTTCTTCTTCTTGAAGGTCATCTTGTCCTTCTTCTCTTTCTTTTCCTTCTTGTTCTTCTTGTTACCATCATCATTGTCGCTATTGTATGGACATTGAGCAACAAGATAATCTTTGCTTCTACACTTAAAGCACCTTCTTGACTCTTCTTTGTTCTTGGATGAAGACTTCTTTCTTCTAGCATGGTAGCCCTTCTTCACCATGAACTTGTCAAATCTCTTGACAGAGAGCCATCTTCTCAACATCATCATCATCCCATGAATCATCATCTTCACTTGTTGTTTCTTGCTTAGCTTTGCCCTTGGATGATGTGGCCTTGAATGCCACGCTCTTCCATCCCTCTTCTGATCCTTCTTCTCCCTCTTTTCTTCCTTTTCATCATCATCTCTATAAGCATCATCGGTTATAATATCTCCCAAGATTTGGTTTGGTGTCATTGTGTCCAAACCGGTCCTCACTAGCAAGGTGACCAACATTCCAAATCTTGCGGGTAAACATCTCAAGAACCTTGTCCTCTATCTTCTCACCAAGTGCTTTGAGATCATTGACAATCACTTCTAGCCTATGGAACATCTCCAGCACGCTCCCATCCTCCTTTATCTTGAAGCTTGCAAACTTCTCTTTGAGAATGTATGCCTTTGTACCCTTCACGCCTTGAATGCCCTCAAATGATTTCTCCAACTTCTTCCAAGCCTCATGAGCCATCTCAATATTCTTAATTTGCTCAAATGTTCTTTCATCAATTGCATCATGAATGGCACTTAGAGCAATGTCATTGTTTTGGAGAAGCACTTCTTCAGTCGCAGTGGGATTCTCCGGATCCTCAATCTCAATTTTGGTTTCTACCACCTTCCACACTCTTCTATTGATTGACTTGATATGTGTGGTCATCTTTGATTTCCAATATGGATAATTTGTGCCATCAAATTGGGGTGGCTTCTTGGTGTTGTTGATTTGAGCCATTTTTACACTGAAGGTTGTTAAGCCTCAAATCACGGTGACCTCGGCTCTGATACCACTTGAAAGGTCCTAATGGCTAGAGGGGGTGAATAGCCTATTAAAAAGTTTCTACAACAATACTTAACAAACCGGTTAGACAATTATGAGGCAAAGCGAGTGTTGCACTAGCCTACTAAAAATGCAAGCCACCTACCACAATTCTAGTTTATGTAGTTTCAATCCACACAATAACTATGTCACTACACTAAGTTAGTGTGCTCTCAAAAGGCTAACTAAAGAGTCACACTAACCAAACTAACAAGCTCTCACAACTAGCTACACTAAAGAGCTTGACAACTAGTTTGCGGTAATGTAGATAGTGTGTGAGATAGTTATACCACCGTGTCGAGGAGTGAACCAATCAATCACAAGAATGAATACCAATGAAAACCAATCACCTCATAATCAAATGATGAACACAATGATTTTTATCGAGGTTCACTTACTTGCCGGCAAGCTACTCCTCGTTGTGGTGATTCACTCAATTGGAGGTTCATGCGCTAATTGATATCACACGCCAAACCCTCAATAGGGTGCCACAAAACCAACATAAGATGAGGATCACACAAGCCACGTGCAATCCACTAGAGTATCTTTTGGCTCTCCACTGGGAAAAGGTCAATAACCCCTCACAATCACCACGATCGGAGCTAGAGACAATCACCAACCTTCGCTCAACGATCCTCGCTGCTCCAAGCCATCTAGGTGGCGGCAACCACCAAGAATAACAAGTGAATCCCATAGCAAAACACGAACACCAAGTGCCTCTAGATGCAAACACTCAAGAAATGCACTTGGATTCTCTCCCAATCTCACAAAGATGATGAATCAATGATGGAGATGAGTGGGAGAGCTTTGGCTAAGCTCACAAGGTTGCTATGTCAATGCAAATGGCCAAGAGAGAGAGCTTAAGCCGGCCATGGGGCTTAAATAGAAGCCCCCACGAAATAGAGTCGTTGTACCTCTTTACTGGGCACAACATGGGGTGACCGGACGCTCTGGTCATATCAACCGGACACTGGACCTCAGCGTCCGGTCATGCGATGCGTACCACATGTCCCCTCTCTTCAAATGTTGATCGCCCAATCTCAATAGTCAAGTGACGACTAGACGCAGCAGCTCAAAGTGACCGGACACTGAACCCCAGCGTCCGGTCGTTTCCAATAAGCATCCAGAGATGACTTTTCATGACCGGACGCGTCTGGTCATGCTCGACTAGACACACCCAGCTTTTGGTCACTCGATGACTCCTCTGTCTAGTGCCACATCAGCAGGACCGGATGCACCCTGTCAGCGTCCAGTCACTGAGTGACCCAGCGTCCGGTCAGAGACCGACGCTGTGCGCCCTCTGCTGCCACTAACCGGACATGATGGTCCAACTGAGACCAGTGTCTGGTCACTTACAGTGACCTCCATCTTTTCTGTTAGGGCACCAGTGGCACCATCGGATTGTCCGCACTATATGGGTGGACACTTCACCGGTGAAGTTCATAATCCTTGCTCAAATGTGCCAACCACCAAGTGTATCACCTTGTGCACATGTGTTAGCACTCCACTAGATCCTAAATGCATATGCAATGAGTTAGAGCATCTAGTGGCACTTTGATAACCGCATTTCAAAATGAGTTTCACCCCTCTTAATAGTACGGCTATCAAACCTAAATGTGATCACACTCGCTAAGTGTCTAGATCACCAAAACAAAATGGCTCCTACCATTTATACCTTTGCCTTGAGCCTTTTGTTTTTCTCTTTCTTCTTTTCAAGTCCAAGCACTTGATCATCACCATGGCATCACCATCATCATATCATGATCTTTATTTTCTTCACCACGTGGAATGTGCTACCTATCTCATAATCACTTGATAAACTAGATTAGCACTTAGGGTTTCATCAATTCACCAAAACCAAACTAGAGCTTTCACCGATCGGCCCCACATGGCAGCCACCTTCCCTCCACTTTGGTGGTTTGCCTTCTGGAGTCTTCTACAGTCTTCCCACATTGGTTTTGCTATGGATAAACATGATTTGCTTTGATGAATAAGTCCACCTTGCTGGTTTTCTAGATAAACCATGCTAAAAACACAAATTCACCAAAACATGTGGAATTTGTCAGTTTAAACCCCTAAACCTATCTTGGTGATCATTTTAATGCATTGATTTAAGTTATGTTGATGGTTTATAATTGATGTTAACGACTGTCAACAACAACTGGGCACTGGGAGTGGGAGATGGCGAGCGTAGTGTGTACCCATCCTGTGAATCCGTCTAGGATGGCGCAAGGAGGTGGAGTAATGTATTCTCGAGTAGCACAGACCGGTTCATGTTTTGAAAGATTTGAGTGAAGGTTGATATATGTAGGTCCGGGACCTACATATGTCGTGTGGTAAGGAAACCCTAGCTAGTCCTAATCGATTCAAATCATCATGCTCCTCGATTATGGAGACTTGATCAACTGCCCTGCATCATAGTTTAATCTATGAAACATGGTAACTTTGGATACGAGCTGATATAAGATGAGATGAGATGAATAATGAAGTGATTTATTTAGATCATGTGCAAACTAGATACTACTAATGACTTAATATGAAGCTAAAACATTGAAAGTAAGCATCCACTCATAGTAAGCTTTTATGCAAAAGTTACTTATTGCTACAATTTTCCCTTTAAGCCAGCATGCCCTTGGAGTCTTTTCTTTTGGTTAGGTAAGACTTGTTGAGTACCCTCAAGTACTCAAGGTTTGTTAACCCCTATTGTAGGTTTGGACTTGTGCTGTTATTCGAGGTCATGTTGGTGGGCTCGACATGATCTAGCTATCTCTCCTACCTTAGATGCTTTACCTAAGTCGCTTTCGTAATTCTACTCATCATTTGGAACTTAGTTCAGTTTTTACTTAAACATGTTTTGTAAACTAATGTTATAGGTCTTCCACACTTTGATGTAAGTTATTTTTTAACCAAATGTTGTAATGTTGTGGCAACTCCATTGTTGATCATATATGAGTTGTAAAAAGTGGATGATTTAGGGTTCCCCGAGGACACCCGATAGACTACCAGGATTATCTGGCTCTCGTGTGCAGCAGTTTGAGGTCTTTAGGACAATGATAGGTACATGTGGGCCATTTAATTAGTAATCAGGGTGGTTCTGTCATAGCTGGTATCGAAGCTCATACATGGATCTACAACAATGTTACATTTGAAAACTTCAAAAGGAATTTACAATTTAAAAGTTTTTGAATGTAGCAAATTAAAAATGTTCTTTAACCTCCCTTATGCTTGCTACTGAAGACTCGTGAAGACTTTCTGGTGACTCAAGTAGAAGGCACCAAAAGGATTTCAACTCTTCTTCCGCAAGTCATGTAGAGAGAGTCGAACTCCTCCGATAATGCTCTACAGAGTGCTATTCAACATCCGTTAGGGCCAGAGTGAAGATAGTGTATAAAATATTGCCCTATATAAATAACTTGTGTCTAGCTAACGTTGTGAAGACGTATAAGGTGAGCATGCATCATATCATCCACATAAGGTTAGAATATAATGATGTTGAGATTCCCTCCTTAAATTTCGGGGACAACTATTTTGCCTTATAGCTATCCTATTCCAATAAATCTCATCATGTACCAGGTTTTTTTTGCCAAATTAAACCACCCTTTGACAATCTTTGCTCCATAAGTTCTTAATCCTTGGAGAACTTCTGGATGTACTTATTTACTATGCCAACTCAATACGAAAGCCTAGTTGATCCTTGACTTCTCAATCTATGCCTATGTCAGCCCTTGTTTTCTTCTACCATGACACATGACATACCTTGATTCTGATAGCCAACATGTGTTGGTTGAAAGTTACTACAATTGTGCCCTATGGGGGTAACATGATCCGTGACCATGATACAACATCAAAACCTAGGGTCTCCTGTTGACCATGGTCATCAAAGGAAATACTGTTGGTTGCTCATTGTTATCGAGGTCTATGGTCATGATCCACTATCGCCCACAATTAAGGTACTTTCTCACTTCTTTGAATCTCTTTTGGAAATTCATGTCCATGTTATCTTGAATTTCCTAATCCCATGTTAATTACAAAACTTCCTTTGATCTTGGCCGTAATCTCTGAATCAACCCTTGTTGTTTTATGAACTTCTTAGAAGTTAATGTGCTTGACACATTTTCTTTTTCATTACTGAACCCACAGGCTCTGCACCCTATAATCTTAGGACGAGATTTCTTTAAGGGGGGATGATTGTAACATCCCAAATGCTAAAAAAGCAGTTAAAACTTGATCATGAGCATCATCAAGCATAATTATCCAGCATTGTTTCATTAATGCATTTTATGTTTCAATTATAGCATACATATGTCATAATTGTGATGTTTCACATGTTGCATGAAATGTTACCTTTGATATCAATTGAGGAACTTCGTGAATTTAAATATGAAAATTTGCTTAAACAATTAAAATTTTGCTAAAATAAACTTTGTAGTTCAAGGTATGCTTTATAATGTAGAATCAAAAGTTTGTTGTGTTTCCAAGTCAAACATGTTAATTTTGTGCTCCAAATATTGAATTCAATAGCTAATCTTCACACAACCATTTTGACTAAGTCTTTGAAATGTAGTTATTAAGTTCAATTTTTGAGCTATGATAATGTGTAGTTGGTTGAGATGTTTGTTAGATGGTTGATCAATAATTAATTGCTCAAATATGCTTAACTAAAATAGTTTCCAAACCTTAGTTTCCAACTTTAAAGTTCTCCTTTTTCAAAATTCAAAACCTTCAAAACTAACATGTTTTTGGGGTTAGTTGTTTAAGCAATGTTGGAGATCATTGATCGATGAACAACTTTGCTTTAGGTGGATCACGACATTTCTTAGAAGAATCAGAAGATCAAGCGCAGTGTTTACGCCGGGTTCAGTCGCCACAGTAACCTCGCTGGTAGTAGCCTCGCTGCCACGCAACTGCTTGCCGCCGACCGCTTGCATCGCCCTCTACGTGCGCAACACGCACTTGCTTCGCGGTGGCACTTCTAAGTAGGTGCTGGTGAAGCTGGAGAAGCCACCCACACTGTCTTAAGCCTATGCCGGCCGTAGCCGCCTCTCCTCCTTTTTCCTCACCATCGACTCAACTCTGTTCATCGGCAAAATTAATTGTGCCCGCTCCAACTCCATCCAATTCCCCACGCCCATAGCTTCACCTTGACCCCACGCGTCGCTTGAGCCTGCTTGCCTCGCCTCTCATCGCCAAACGTAGCCGTGCGTGCTGTTCCCATGGTGGCAGCGCCACCATGACCACCGTGGCCCACTCATCGTGGCCAACTCGCCTTGCTACAGCTCTCTCCCTCTGATCTCTTGTTTTAGTTTCCATGTGCTCCCGTGATGCTCACCATCCTCCCTATTTTGTTAGGCGTGCGTTAGAGCCATAGAAACGTCGACCTTGCCGCCAGTCTACGCCACCATGCTCGCTCTCACCGTCGACAACACCCTCTGGATTGCCTCCGCTCTAACCTTTCGACCACGCAGGTCATGATGAGCTCCGCCATGCCCTCCCCAACCTAGCCAAGCTAATTAGGACCGGAAACGACCGGAGCTTCGTCACGCCACCGTGCCTTGCACCACCTAGCTACCATGGTCGGCGATGAGCTCGATAGAGGCCCTAACTTATTCAACCTATACCGTAGGATGGTGCGCAGGGTTGCCACGACCGCATAGGTGTCCTCACCATCGCCGGAGGACTCGCCACCGGTGAGCTACGTCGTCTACCCACCGACATGCCCGCGGTCAAAGGTGGGCAGGGTCAGTTTGACCCTGGCCCCGCGTGTCAGTGAGAGGGGTAGGATAGGGTGGGTAAGAAACGTTTTGAATTGGTTTTATCTTTTTCAGAAAATAATAAAAGTGCAGTTTCTTATTTATTTCATAACTAATTATTGGAGTGTGGTAAAAATGTGAACATTTTCTGTGTAGTCTTGTGATGATATGCTCTATCCATGAAAAATATTAGTTGGTCATTTCCAGTAATTTTGGTATGCTTAAAATTACCTATTTTAATTATAAAATGAACCTTGTATAATTTTTGTAGACAAAAATATTAATCCTGTGATCATGAAACTTTTTGTGTAAATGTTATGTGCTAATATCTATCTTCGCAAAAAGTTTGGTACTATTTTGATAATTCTAAATTTGTTAATTGATTTAAGTGTGTTTAAATGCCTTTTATTTATTTAATAAATACAAAAATGAATTAGATAAATGCTTGAATGACTTTGGTGTGTTTTATACCTTGATTGTGGACCTTGGAACACCCAAACCCCTATTGTTCCTTAGCAACTTAATTGTTTCCATGATTTGATTGTAATCCACTTGTTTATATAATAAATAAAATGGCTTAATTAAGTATTTAGATTTATAAGTTCTTTATAATAGTTATGAGTTAGGAAAATGTTAAATCACTTCTTGCTGGTCCATGTTAAGTCTAATTCTCTCATGATAACAACTAATTAAACTTGTTAGTTAAATGATGAAAATGCTTTTATAATAATAACCCTAGTTCTTTAGTGAACGAAAGTTGTACTCAAAATAATTAATCTTGTTTAACTTCTGTTATGCACTTGTATGTCTTTCATTAGGCATCATGGCATGTAGTCCATCATGTTAAGCATACATCCTTTATTAGGTGTAGTGCTTACGAGAGTGAGAAGACTCGTGTTGATCAAGTTTCGGAGAAGGTCCATCCACTTGTAGTAGTGATGCCAAGTCTGACTACTGGATCTTTCTCTAGAATTTAACCTTCTCTGCAATGCAGGCAAGCCTCGGAGCATAAACCCTTCTCTAGTATTTATAAATCTTTATTACACTTTAGTCTTGTGAGATGTGCATTAAGTAATTAGGAGTTGGCCGAATACCATTGATGCATGATTACCTTGATTTTCAGGTATCCCTAGTCGTACCCTACTAGTATGTGTCGGTCGATATCTCTTATGCTTAGTAATGCTTAGACTTTGATAGAAGTTGAATGATGGTTTCATCATTCGTGAGAAATAGGTTTACCTCGGTTCTGCTTTTGGGTCATGAGAATACCATGACAGTGATAATGCTAAATTTAGATCGGGCAGGACTCGATGTTATGGTAAGTGTTCTTGGGCAGATAGGTTTGCCTGGTTGTGCATGTCCCACCTATGTCGATTGAGGACCGTTCGTTGTAGCCTTGCTTGTTCGAGAGTTTGTAGTACTGGCCATATATTTTGATAAGCCTAATACCTCAGCTATTCCATTATGTGAAAAGACAACTGCGCACTAGTGAAAGGTCCTAATGGCTAGAGGGGGGTGAATTGCCTATTAAAAATTTCTACAACAGCACTTAACAAACCAGATAGATAATTATGAGACGAAGCAAGTGTTGCGCTAGCCTACTAAAAATGCAAGCCACCTACCACAATTCTAGTTTCTATAGTTTCTAACCACACAATGTCTATGTCACTATACTAAGTTAGTGCGCTCTCAAAGGCTAACTAAAGAGCCACACTAACCAAACTAACAAGCTCTCACAACTAGCTACACTAAAGAGCTTGATAACTAGTTTGCGGTAATGTAAAGAGAGAGTGAGCAAGATGGTTATACCGCTGAGTCGAGGAATGAACCAATCAATCACAAGAATGAATACCAATAAAGACCAATCACCTCAGAATCAAATGATGACATAATGATTTTTACCGAGGTTCACTTGCTTGCCGGCAAGCTAGTCCTCGTTGTGGCGATTCACTCACTTGGAGGTTCACGCACTAATTGGCATCACATGCAAAACCCTCAATAGGGTGCCGCACAACCAACACAAGATGAGGATCACACAAGCCATGAGTAGTTCAGTAGAGTACCTTTTGGTTCTCTGTTGGGGAAAGGTCAAGAACCCCTCTCAATCACTATGATCGGAGCCAGAGACAATCACCAACCTCCGCTCGACGATCCTCACTGCTCCAAGCCATCTAGGTGGCAGCAACCACCAAGAGTAACAAGCGAATCCCATAGCAAAACATGAACACCAAGTGCCTCGAGATGCAAATACTCAAGCAATGCACTTGGATTCTCTCCCAATCTCACAAAGATGTTGAATCAATGATGGAGATGAGTGGGAGGGCTTTGGCTAAACTCACAAGGTTGCTATGTCAATGCAAATGGCCAAGAGAGTGAGCTTGAGCCAGCCAAACGATATTTATAGACACCCCCAAACAATAGAGCCGTTGGCTCAATTATTGTGCTGACTGCGTGTCGACCGGATGCGCAGGTCGTGTGCACTAAATGCACTAGTCGTGTATACCAGATGAGGTCGGTCACTACCTGACCGCCATGTGTCCAATTCAAAATGAATTAGTCATTGCTGCCACAAGTACCAACCACTCACCTACGATCGGACGCGTCTAGTGTGGATGACCAGACGTAGGAGACTCAGCGTCTGGTCGAGTTAAGAGAGCTCCCATAGCCGTTGTGGGCCGACTAGACACGTTCGGTCACACTAGACCAGACATAGGAGACTTAGTGTCTGGTCGAGTCCAGAGAGCTCCCACAACTACTCTGGGCCGACCGAACATGTCCGGTCACTCCAGACCGGACGTAGGAGACTCAGCGTTCAGTCGAGTCCAGAGAGCTCCCAGAGCCACTCTAGGCCGACTGGACGCGTCCGATCACACTAGACCGGATGCTCCTGAGTCCGATCAATATAGCACTAAAACCCGAGACTCACTGATTCACACCGGACATGTTCGGTGTCCGGTCGCTCTCTGCAATTTAGTACCGAGCCACATTACTTTGATCGGACACGTTTGGTATCCATACCGGATGTGTCCGGTCACTCTGTGACCAGTGTGACTAACTCCTTTTCAACTCTATCTTCTTTACCCTTGCTCAAATGTGCCAACCACCAAGTGTATCACCTTGTGCACATGTGTTACCATATTTTCACAAACATTTTCAAGGGTGTTAGCACTCCACTAGATCCTAAATGCAAATGCAATGAGTTAGAGCATCTAGTGGCACTTTGATAACCGTATTACTTCTTTTCCAAGTTCAAGCACTTGATCATCACCATGGCAACACCATCATCATGTCATGATCTTCATTTGCTTCACCACTTGTAGTAGTGCTACCTATCTCATAATCACTTTGATAAACTAGGTTAGCACTTAGGGTTTCATCAATTCACCAAAACCAAACTAGAGTTTTTAACTAGGAGTGGGAGATTGTGAGAGTAGCATGTACCCATCCTATGAATCCGTCCAAGATGGCACAGGGAGGTGGAGTATTGTATTCTTGGGTAGCCCAGACTGGTTCATGTTTTTGAGGATCTGAGTGAAGGTTGATATATATAGGTCCAGGATCTGCATATGTCATGTGGTAAGGAAACCCTAGCTGGGCCTAATTGATTCGAATCATCGTGCTTCTCGGTTATGGAGACTCGATCAACTACCCTGCATTGTAGTTTAATCTATGAAACATGGTTACTTTGGATACGAGCTGATATAACATGAGATGAGATGATTAATGAAGTGATTGATTTAGATCAGGTGCAAACTAGATACTACTAATGACTTAATACGAAGCTAAAACATTAAAAGTAAGGATCCACTCATAGTAAGCTTTTATGCAAAAGTTACTTATTGCTACAATTTTCCCTTTAAGCCAGCATCCCCTTGGAGTCTTTTCTTTTGGTCGGGTAAGACTTGTTGAGTACCCTCAAGTACTCAGGGTTTGTTAACCCCTATTGTAGGTTTAGACTTATGCTGTTATTCGAGGTCATGTCAGTGGGCTCGACATAATCTGGCTGCCTCTCCTACCTTAGATGCTTTACCTAAGTCGCTTCCGCAATTCTACTCATCATTTGGAACTTAGTTAAGTTTTTACTTAAACATGTTTTGTAAACTAATGTTATAACTTATAAGTCTTCTGCACTCCGATGTAAGTTATTTTTAACCAAATGTTGTAATGTTGTGGCAACTCCAGTGTTGATCCTGTATGAGTTGTAAAAAGTGGATGATTTGGGGTTCCCCGAGGACACCCGACAGACTACCAGGATTATCTACCTCTCGTGTGCAGCAGTCTAAGGTCTTTAGGACAATGATAGGTACATGTGGGCCATATAATCTGGGTGGTTCTACCACATTTATTGGAATTAGGATGACTACAGTGAATAGGTTCTTGGGGTATAAAATGCTATACACAAGAAGTATAGTAGCTATGAGCAAGCTGTTAGAGATTTGAATGCATCAGTTGGAGCTCTAACACCACCTCCTGACTTGTTCCAATCTCAAACTGGTGCCACCATGGCACCAGATTATGGTAAGAATGTTGTGACACCAGTTCATGGTAAGATTGTTTCTTGGAACACTGTGATCATTGTTACTCTTTTGTTGCTGGTCTTTGGACTTTGGTTCAAGCTATCGGTGTGTAGCCAGTGTAACTACAGTTCTTAGGCCAATGATGATAGACTTGTAAGGTTACTTAGTTGTCTCCATGTTATGTTGTTTTCTCTAATCCCTTCCTCAGACCTGTGACATTCTGTTCATCTCCTTTGCTTCTTACTTGTAACTTGGAGCCGACTATGGTTGCAAATTATATATTGATGATGTCTGAGGCCTATTAGTGAGATACTTAATTTTCTTAACTGTTGTGATTGTATTTCAACTCCATTACATATTCAAATGATGTTGTTGTCATTGTTTTGATCTATTTCAATTATTCTTCCTCACTTTGGGCTGGGCTGACACTGCCCCACACCAAACGCCATCTCAAGATGGTAGTTCGTGGTAGTTGGTCCTTAGCCGGGCTCTCACCTAGGAAATCAAACAACATCTCAAATGGGCCTAGTCGGATTGGTATAGGGAACCAAACAAGGGGGACTGCACCCCTTGGGCCAGCCTATGGCTGGCCTGGGACAGGCCTCAGGGCTTAGCCAGCCACAACCACCCTTGCAAACATGCCCGAAGGTTCTCCCGACCAAGGGGTCGTGAGCTTGAGGGAGGAGCCTAGCGAACTTGGCTTGCAAGCTATGCCATCTTGTGGTGCACGTCTAGGAGTGGTTGTCATCATGGTCTTGTTCCCATGTCGCAGTAAGGTGTGGTGTGATGCTACTATGCCAGTCATGGCAGTATTGTAGGCATGATGGTGGTTCACCAGCCATCCTATGTGATGTGGTCTCCATTGTGGCCTTTGTCATTGCCTCCTCTTCTCCTAGGGGTGTTGTACAGGAGCTGGTAGCCACCCCTAGGTCGTCGATCACCTGGTTAGCTTATGGAGTTGATGGCCACAATCCTAAGCTTTGAGGTCATAGCACCCGCTGCCTTGGATGGCCTCTAAGTTAAGGCCTCTGTCGTGGATCCCATCCCGTAGTGGGTAGAATCATACATACGTCTTGTTGGACCGTAATTGGATGGTGGATCGCCGTACTAGCAATCACCGCTATGCGGTGTTGTCTTGTCTATGTTGGGTGGCATAGGGATGGCATTTGACAGGACCAAGGTGGCCGCTGTCCCCTCAGTCCTTACAGGGTCAGTGCGGTGTGTCCACTCTTGTCAGAGCAGGTGCGCTTGGCTATTCTCAACCTCTCTCTGTTCCTCCCAGGGGTCGGGACGGCGGAGAGGTCATGAACCCTTGTGCGGCGTGTGGCTAAGGCAGAAGGGAGGGTCGTGGTTGACCCCGTCCTTAGCGTTTGGCCTGGTCCGCTTTGCTTAGCTAGGCCTTGATCGTTTGGACCTTCGCTAGCTGGTGTATCACAGGCCACTCGGCCTGCTAACTAATCAATGCCTTGAGACACTCAGGGATCATAACCCCGACAGGTAGATATGCAAATTCCCATCAATAACTCTGATATTTTTATCGAGGTATCGAGAAGCTTCTTGCTTCTCCCTAGTTCTTGTTGGAACCCCTTGCAAGGAAGTTCTCGCAAGGACAAAGCTCTCGGTCGGATAACTCCATGGATAGCCCTCGTGCCTTCCCCACGCGCAAGTGGGTCTCCAAGATGGCCTCTCCCGGACTGCTTATTGATGATGTTTATATGCATTCTAGATGGCCTACTGACCCTAGAACAACCCTAGATGCATCTCCCTAATGAGCTCCTTCCTGGGAGAGTGGGAGATATTCATAGGTCTTCACAAGAAATTTGTTGAAACCAACAACTCCTAAAACTGATCAGGATGGTTTTCTCGGTTTGTCATGAAGTGATCTTTGTTGTGCGATCCAAGGATTCTAGCTCTTCTACTATATATGGAACCAGGTTTACGTTAACGCACATTTTGATGATTATGATTGGGAAAAAGCTAAAGAATTCACTGGCTACAATGGGTAGTGTGGAAGGATGATCACACCAACCCCATGAACCTAAGAAAGTGGTCAAACCCATGTATGATCAACTTTCTGTGAAGATTCACAAGATCCTATAGGATGATAAGAATGTGCATCATGAAGCCAATCTACAAGCCTCTATTACAAGTTTAATGGCGGATCAACATGAGCTGTTATGCAAAAAATCAAGGTGATCGATTTCGCTTTGACCTCTACAACAACAACAACTAAGACAATTGACCAATATAAGTGATCCATCCTCTAGTGACATATTATGTCAAGATAAAGGCATGATGGCTACACATGATGCGAAATCAATTAATTTGCTTAAGTCCAAAAATAGAGACTCTACTCTTAAAAAGCATGTAGCTGAAGGTGTCTGTTGCATCTACAACACCTGAGACGGATGTTCTACCTTCATCGGTGGTAAACTAAAAGGTCCTTTTATACAGTATGTCGTTGAATTACTTCAACAATTAAATTTTGTTTCTAAAAAATGTCACAAATACTAATACTCTAGTTGTTGAGCCAAGATATCCTAAGCCGATCATGAGCATGCCACCATTTGCAAACTTACTCAATTTGGCTGCATTGGACCAAGTTAGTGAGCTTGGTAATTTTGTGCCCCCATATATTTATTTGGCTTGTGGTCCAACAGCACCTCCACCAATTACAAACCATCCACTCAGTCCAATCCCAAGTCATGTTTTTTATTGCTTGCAACAATGTCAAAAGAAACAGAAATAGGCCAGACCGTTTTTGCGCAGTTCTATAGGTTGGACTTTGAAACTAGCCAAGTCAATTTTGTGTTGCCTACTACAAACCAGTAGATCCCCTCTGCACCTACAAGCTAGATTTTTCCCTTTAGTTTTATGAATCTCTAACACAATATAAGAACAATTTGGCCAATTTAATTTAAGAAAATTAATCTTAGAGCAAATGTTAGGGGAAGAACCTAAACTAAGTCATATCCTTTATACTTTGATTTTATTTAATACCCTATTGGTTTTAAACTCCCTGACTTTTTAAATTCAATAGGGAGGACAATAAAAGAACTTGGGATTGGAGAATATAAGTTAGTATCTTGCTTGGACTTTGCTGGTACTATGGATGCCTTGAAAGTTTATTTGTTTTCTATGTCTCGGTTTGGAATGGCTTCTTTCTTATTTTCATCACTATCTCATAATTCGATCAAATCATGGGTCCAATTAGAGTAGAAGTTCCATGAAAACTTTTTTCCATGGAAATGATGACCTTAAACTCTCATAATTAACATCAGTAAGTAAAAGTCATGATGAATCTATAAATGATTACATCAAGAGATTTAGAGACACTGACACCCAATAATTTAACTTGTTTATAGCCAAAAATGTTCTTCTAAACTAGCTTTTAATGGCACGTGTTCCAATATTAAAGGGAGATATTATTTACTCATAATAAAGTTCATGAAAGAGCTTTGGCCATGGAATGGCAAATTAAAGAGATAAAGAGGGTCATAAACACCACCTCCTTGAATGTGATTCTGATAATTTGGACAATGAATCTAATGGTGTTTATGCTGCTGAGTTATTTAATGTTAATCATTTACTTATGCCTCTTTTAAGCAGATTTCACAAAAAATGGCATGAAGAGATGAAATTTACTTTTGATATATCCAAGTGCGATATGATTTTTGATGAGTTGCGTAAGAATGGATATATCAAGACATCGCATGCCTTATCACCACTTGAAGAATTGAAGCTACAACCTTTTTGCAAATGTCATTACTCTTTTAATATTCTTATGCGACTAATGATTGTAATGTTTTCCGTCGATAGGTCTAATAGGTTCTAAATGAGCCATGAGTGAGTCCATATGAGATGTTGGTTGACTATACTCCACTCCCTATCAACACCATTGACTTACAAAATGATAAGGTGCTGGTTTAGCCTGAATAGGCCAATACAACAAAAGGGTAATGTGGTGAGTGGTGACCCAAGTGAGCTGATGGGCAGAAAAAGAGATGATCTTAGGGAGATAAGACATGCTTCAAAAATCATTTGATGGCAAAGAAACCCTCAAAATCATTGTGAAGACCCTTGAGTTCAGGCGACATTCAAAGAATTCTTCACCCCAACAAGAGACTGTGATTGCTTCTACTAACCAGGAGAAATGGACCAGGATTTGTTTTCAGCTATATTTTGATGAATAGGCTTGCAAAAGTGGTCAAGACCTTGGGGTTGTGATTATTTCACCCAACTATGTTGTCTTTAGACATCATGCTATTTGGAGTATTTTTGCACTAATAACCAAGATGAATATGAGGTGTTGCTATCTGGCTTAGAACTTTTGCAATTCATGGAGGTTAGACATGTGGAAGTTTTTGGCGATTCCTTGGTGATGGTGTAGCAAGTTTCAAAAGTGTTTCAATTGTTGGATGGGTTCCTAAATGTTTATCACGATAAGTGCTTAGATATTATGTTATGCTTTGATGACTTTTCAATTCACTGTTTACTTAGGCATGAAAATTCTAGAGCTAACATGTTGCACATCAATGTTGTATGCATGCAGTAATGAATTAACTATTGAACTTGGGGGTAGAGAAGTTAGTTTATGTATTTCCTAACAACATCATGAAAGACACTAAGTACTTCCATTTTATAACGAGGAGGTAGAGTCAATTTCTTTTTTGGAGATTCTCAAGGACCCTTTACAATGAACAATGGGAAGGAGGGCTCGAATAGGCAAGGAACCTGACACCAGCGTGAACAGCAGCAAGTCATGTCCATGCTTCTTGCGTAGGATAATCACACTGTTCGTTTTGGCTTGTTTGGCTGATAAGCCATGGCTGAAAATACTGTTGGCTGATTTGGTGTGAGAGAAAAAATATTGTTCGTTGGCTGAAAAAGAATGACTTATAAGCTAAATAAGCCCAAACAAACATGGCGAATAAGGATGCAAGTAAGGCACTTGATGCCATAGTGGTGAAAGACCGACAATAGAAGCTAGTGTTTGATCACCGCAACTTCATGAGGAGCCTGAAGTCCTAGATCTCAAGAAAAGACCTTGCCACCACCAAACCTTTGCTATGAGTACCTTGTCAAGGAACGATCGTGAGCTGACAAGGCCTCCTCGAACAAACAAAAAAACTCATGTCTTACATACGAAAGTATGTTCGAAGGTCTTCTTTGCAGCATTGTAAATGCTTATGTCTTACATATGTTTATTGTTATGGATGCAAACCAATTCATGTCTATCTTGTAGTTGATGAGAAAAATAAGGGCCTATTTGTTTTAGCTTTTTGGTAGCCTCTACTGTCCGAAAGCTAAAATAAACAACCTGACTGTTGAGATAGATTTTGAAAAGCTGACTTTTTGGAAATTAACTAAAAGCTAAAAAGCACGTTGACAGAAGCCTTTTGAGCTTTTGGTGTGCTCAAAAGCTAAAAATTTATTACAAAAACTAATAGCAAAAGGCCAAAACCAGAAAGTCGGCTTTTCAGCCAAAATTCAAAAGCTGCAACTCAAACAAATATGCCCTAAATATTTGTCCACATTTTGGTCTTCTGTCCAGGACATACAAGGCGGGCTTTAGGTGATGTGTTAATGTTTAGCAATATCCTTGATTCTTTAGCAATATTCTTTTTGGACGGTACGGATCCCTTAATTGTATTTTTTTCTGGATAGAGGGAGTACGTGATGTGCTTATTAGCCAAATATATTTAAACAACAGTTTTTAGGTGTAGCTGTTTCAACTGACAATAGGTACTCCAGTAGGCAAATCGCAAATCCACATCTCATTGCATGTCATGTGAAGGCAACGTGTTCTTCCACTACTTCGATCAACGGTTTTAAATACAGTCATCTAAATCGGTGGTATTAAATGTAGTCGTTCGAAATGTCTGCAAAAGTAATATAACTTTACTGTTTTTAGGGGTTTTTTTTTGTAAATAGATATAATAAAACAATGATAATTCCAAACCTGTTAATGGATTGGGCCTAAATAACCGTGGCGGGTTGTCAAAAAAAAAAAAAAAGTGTAGGTCGAGGCCAGCTCTCCGACAGCCCCCAAGTCCCTGATCCGCATAGTAAGAATTGATCACGAATCTCAGCGGGTGCTCGAGTTCCTGACGAGACAGAGCCCACTATGGCCGCCGCCGGCGACCAGCTTGAGACTGTGGAGGTGACGCTGCGCGCCGTCGGCCCGTCCCGCCCAACCACCCTCCGCCTCCCTCCGCTTCTCTCGGTCGGTAAAACCAACCCCACCTCCTTTAACCTTCGTCTAGGCTGAGTCCCTCCCTGATGTTTGTCTCCTTATAGGTCGCCGAGCTTCGCGGCCGCATTGCGCGCGAACGCCGTCTGGCAGGCACAGAAGAGGTTCGACTCCGGCTGGTCCTGCGGGGGAAGACGCTCCCGCACCAAGACGATACCCGTGTCAATCTCCGCGATGGGGGTGGGTGCCCTAATCCTGAATTCCTCTATGTCTTCGTTGGCGATTTGCGAGATATGTTGCTAACATCTCGTATCATTTCATTCTTAGTAGTTTTGTATTTTCTTATATAAAATCCGTGCTGTCCTCTAGTATGGGGCTGTCCAATTGAGTTTGTCATGATCCATTTACACACAGGTTTGTTCATATGAGAGTTTTTTTATATATGTTTCGCGATTTCTGCAGATACTCTAATAGTGGCCGTGGCACCTAAGCCTCCTGCTAATCATCTCCTTGACAATGACGATGAGGAGGAAGAAGAGGAAGAACTGGTACAATTTTCTTGCAGTACTTCCAAAAGATCTGTAATGTTAGATATCTTTATGTTGTTCGTAAAAGTCCACCTCTCTCTTTTCATTTCTGTAGAAGTTCCAAATACCACAAACGACAACCTTGTGGAAGAGGAAAATTTTTATGTTTCTTCGAGACAAGTTGAGATTACCTGGTAATGTGCATGCACGGTGCTCATCTATTTTCTTGTAAAATAAAATGACAGTGTGCTCAATGTAACATGCATTCTACTTCTTCAGATATCATTTTGATGGCCCTGTTTTCTCTCAGTATGAAAGCATGGATTATCATTGCAATGTGGTTCCTATTGGCACCGATTGCTCAGAAGTATGACGTTGGACCTTTATATGTAAGTAACTTATTTTCAATACCAGAAACTCAACCAATTATTATCAGTGATATTACATTATGCTCATCCTGACAATGAAGTACATCTAAGTATTCGAAACACATCTAGATAGTTATTGAAGAATTGAACAGATCAATTTCTAGCCCCAGCCAAGGTTATACTGATATTGTGCTGAACCTTGATGCTACTATTATGTGTTGTAAAATTTCGGGTTTGGAATGATCAAACTTATGGAGTTCGTTTCTACGCTTCAACTCATTGGCAAATGCTACGTTTTCTGTATACTCAGATTCTTGGTACCGGTTTCTTGATCATACTTCTTAATCTCGGAAGACGACAACAAGGTGATGTTAGGTATGCCATCTTATAACTTCAGTTTGTGTTCTTGCTCAGTTGTTGACAGTGAAAGCCTTTTATTATGTTTCGACCAACATTGTGTTCTTATGTACCATGCAATAGCTTTTGCTTACAACTCAGATGTTTAGCATCGAGATATGATATGTAATGATACATTGCATACTTGGTCTTCTTATTGGTTGGAGTGCTGGATAGAAGTAGTACAGCTAAAATGTGCTCCATTCCTTGGGGGGCGAAATATGTCTTCCTAAGTGAAAAGCAAAGTTCTCCAACTGCAATATTAGCTAAAAAGCTGCTTGTACTGCAGCATAAAAGTTCCTTCTCTTTTGGTCAACAGCTGGTTAGTGGCTACAAAGTAGTCGCACTGTCAGCTACCAGACTATGCGCTTGTTTTTGCTAGAATAGCTGTGATTTACTTCTGGTATGTCTGGGCTTATCATGATGATCAATGAAATCGATGCTTCTGTATTGTGAAACTGGAGATAAACTGTTCTCTTTTTTCATTGGTGCTAGTATTTTTTTTTTCATCAGTGCAACTCATAAGTTGATTTTGTTGAGTTCTAGTTTGTCTGGGCTTGTGATGCTGATAAGCCAAATAGATGTTTCTCTGCTAAGAGTCTAAGACCTAGGCCATAAACTTTTTCTTTGGCCAGTGCCAGTGCTTTGCATTAAAAATAAAAAAAAGGAAGATGGCCATTCAGATGCAAAGATCTTGTAACAAATTTAGTTGCATTATTAGATGATGAAAAAGTTTATGAATTGTATATTGGGAAGTCATAGCTTATTCTTTTCTGACTTTAAAGTTTAAACTTTCTGTTTGTTCTACCCTCCACGCAGTGCATACTCCATATTCAACGAAGATTTTAGGGAGCTGCCAGGAACACTTAATGCAGATCGCATTGATCGAGATATCCGGGCTGGTCAATTTTAAGCCAAGTCTGGGTGATAGACCATGGTATGCTGAGATTTGTACAGAAGCGTATTGTGTGTTGCCTTTGTTTGTACATGGAAAGCACTGTGGAGATGAAGGCAGTGCTCCTCTAAGGGTTAATGCCCAATATATTTCTTACCTTTAAGTGAAACAGCGTTGCCTGGTTACAATTGGAAATTACCATCACACTTTGCAGATCTGTACTTGTGAAACCAAAACAGCAAAGTTAGCTTAAGACTGGCAGCCACAAAGTGGTATTCCTAATGCAAGTTCTTGTATCTGCTATGAGCCACAAAGTCCTACATATCTACTTACAATTGGTACTGAGGTTCTTGCACTACAGGTTAGTCATTTCGTTAGGTGAGAGCTTCATCAAGACTACTACAAACTTGAACATGTTCATTCTCTGAGCAACTCAGAACTATGTGTGAAATCAGATATACATAGGACGCAGAAAAGGATGGAAGTGGAAGATTACTTCGACTGCATATGTTTGACTAGCATATGTGCATTTTTTACTGACCGTGTGACTGACTCAAAATTATACGTCAAATCAGATGAGGCTGAAAAGTGAATATTCTACTGATAGTTCGAGCTAATATGGCTGAGATAGAGGAGCGCATATATGTATGACATGGAATTTTCACTTCAATTCATTTCACAATTAGGGATACTTGCACGTGCTGTCCAACGAGCCGTACTTCAGTTACATGATACCCGTGCGGCCGTGCTCCCAACATATATAAAAATCCTTACCCCAACTATTGGTGTATTCCTAAAAAAAAAACTACCACAATTCACACAATGGCAGGACTAAATCCTACAGAAGAACCACTGCAAAGTTTCTATGCCCAGCTCAATGCCACTGGCTGAAAAAAAAGTTGAAGGATCTGCCATCATGTAATATTCCCATTTGAAACGAATCCAGGATTGAAGTTCAAGACCCTTTCGAGTTTTTGTTGATTGAACACTTCAACTTCGACCAAGAAGACGGCGCTGACTGGCCGGTGACCTGAGAGGTTCAAACCAGAGCTCCCATATGATAGTTGTTTGGTACCCTTCCCCAACCATATTACACGATCGCACCTGATTCATTGGCAATACACTGAACAACTGAGCATCTTCGAAAGGACATTGAATTACTGGAATAGATAGTAGCTGGAATTCTGACAAGAAATATCAAGTTCAGAAACATGGCAAAATAGACTCTTAAGAATGCTAGAAGAAAGCTCAAGTTCGGAAACATGGTCATGGTTTGCATGCTTTAACTTGGTATATGTGGAATTGTGGATATATGCATACTTGATATATTTCTAATCTTAACCAAAAATACTAGTATAATCAGAAAGAGACTTAACCATGCTGGAGATCTTTTTTTCTCTGCTTCATTATGAAGCTCACCAACATATCTGGTTGAATTCCTTTCATACTTGTAAGTTGGTGGGAAGTTACTCAAGCCTTCCTTTCAACCAACAAAAGTATTCCCACTTATTAGCTTCTTCGTTAGCTGAAATATATGTGAATAGCTGTCAATTAATTTTCAGAAATTGTCAGACTGTGGATTGTGGAGCAATAAAAAGTAATCGTCAAACCTGATCTGACTTCAAAAGATCATCCCACTTCTTCATAGCCACCAGATATCGTACTTCAGAATCTGGCAGGTCAATGCGGTAGTTAAGATCCCCGAACCAGAAAATTTGACTGCACCAAAATGAAATTCTGACATCCGACATAAAAACTTTCATCCGATAAAATCATGGTAGATGTAACATTAAACTAACAAAATGCAATGAACTTTTTTTTTCAAAAGATACCATGAGAAATAAACTATATTAACCACAAAATTAACATCTACCATTAAAGAAGCAAACTTAAAAACGGATCATGGCATCTCCTTCGTGGCAAAAATTTACATATGAGGGTGTTGTATGGGCACAAATGTAATCAAATTCATTATTGGCGTGTTGTATGGGGGGCAGCGTGTTTGGCCTGAGCTGATTACTTTGTAAAATTACAGTCCATAGCATGCATTAGTTCTTTCACCAAAATAAGTGTATATAGATTCCTTGTTAGCTATGAAATTGGTAACACTGGCACTGGGCCATGAAAGTCGCTGAAAAATATACTTGTGTCCACAACAAATCTATATTTTTCAGTTTTACGTGCAATACAATTTAATGAACCCAATAGCTTTTCTGAGTGAGGCATATTTCTCATCTCAGGAGTAACTATTTTTCAAGGAAAATAGCATCATGGGGACAAAAGTGGTCTTTACATACGCATGAGAAGGAATCTTTTGTGGACGACCAGCAGCAAACAAGGAAGAAAACCTTGTTCTTTGTAAAATCTCATAAACATCAGCGTTCCTTTTTTGTTGATCCCCTGATTTATGACCAGATGCAAGATGAGAGCAGACAAAGCACAATCGAGTTTGGAAAAGAGTCATGCTGATGGAAATCGATCCCTGCACAAGGAAAAACAAGATTGGCGAGCTAAAATCAGCATCTTCATTCAACTCTGTACATCAACAGACAATATAAATGTACATCATCCTGTAGGATTAAAGATGACCTTGTTGCCCATGTATCCCAAAAGTCCAACCCCAACCGGTGATACCTCCAAGTTGTTAACATGTCGCCTCAATTTTCGGGAAACCCATACAGAAACATATATTCCAACCATTTGTTTGCTAACAATGCGCACATAATTTGCACGATGCTTGGAAGATTCTCTTTTCCCAAGAGTAGCACAGTCCTCAACAGTATCATCAAAAGTTGAGTCTTCTTCTGACGCCAAATCAGATAGCTGATCAAGCGAATTTAAAACATCAAGCTTCTCCTGCTGTTCAGACCATAACATGCTAAGATTTCCCGAGCTATGATACTGCCTTCTCATCCCAGCATGCAAATCTACATCCTGGAGCTCAAGACCTCGACAGTTTTCCACAAAGTTGGCGCTAAATAACCCCAAGCTCATGACTCGCCTCAATCCTGTACCTGATACCAAAACCTTTGATGGAGTGTCGAGTGGATATTCTGGCAACTCCAATGAACTGGTCTCATCGAACCAGTTGCAATGAAGCTTACTCTTACTAGTTGGCCAATCTCTAAGCTGAGTTAAACTTCCTGTCACTCTATCTTCAGGTTTGGATTTTGTATATTCATGCCCATCGCCTGAAGCAACAGGTCTTAGTAATGGTGAGAGTGGAGCACTGTAGCTTTTGCAGATTGTCTTGATGTGTTGAGACCTGTTAAGTGTTTGGCGGATAAGAGCTTCCCATTTCTGTATTGGTCTACTGTCCTCCGCTCCCAAGACATTACCAGCGCTTAATGGGACAACTTCCTGGAAACTGAAACACAAGTGAAGCAATTTAAATAGGATATCCTGAACAGTAATTAGCCTTGTTTAGTATCATGGTCAATGGGCCAAAGGACCACCACAATATGCCAATCAAGCATCAGCAGTCAAGCATACAAAAACAAGTCCACATTGAATGATGCATTTTCATATTTTTGCGGAGGTACATACCCTAAAACATACAAGTCTGCTGGCTCTTGGGTACAAAGCTACTGATCAAGATCAAGGTCATCACTAGGCACTCTTCCAGCAACATTCCATGTTCCTATCATCACCCTGGAGGACGGTGTCAACCTCTATTATCTAAGTGCACTGGATGCTTGACACATAACACGTTAAATAATACAGATGAAATCATAAAACCAAACCTCACATCTTTGTTAGTGATGTAGCTAACACGTAAACTCGCTGATTTCCTTCTCTGAACCCTTCGCAGAGGAACTGTTTTCTCTCCTAGCAAGAGAGAACACTTGAAATCAAGCACATAACAATATCAAACAAATTTCATGACCAGAAAAGGTTTGAAAAACCCCAATAGGCATGAGACATGACATGAATTTGCATTGTACTGAAATTATGACTATCAATTGTATCCTGACCCTTCAGGATTATGTTACCTAGTATCATTCTGTCCCTACAGGCTAAAGCATAGGCCTACAATGAACGGAAAAAACACGAAATAAACTATAGGAAATATTCAAATATTGTTATGACTGTACAACTGAACAAGATAAGAGATCAGATGAAAAGTAGCAACAAGTGACTAACTCTCTGGACTGTTCCGTTTGGGATATTTCCAGCTGAGGCTTTCTTAAAATCTGATCACTAAAAAATGGTGTCTAGACTGGCTCATGAAACCTAAGTTAGTCACTTGGGACCAATAAGGTTACCTAACATGAGCTGCAAGGGAGGAGTTTCTTTTTTCCTTGTTATCAGCTTGTGTTGGATTTGATTTCATCTCTCAACTCACTTGGGACCAATAAGACTTTCTTATTACTGTTGCTGCAGTATAGCTTGGCCATGAAAATGTATATTGGCAGATGTCTTGCTAGAACTGCGGATGGCATATTAAAATTTAAGTTGCGAAACATTATGTGCTCAAGGAGGGCATTGTTAAATAATCTGTTGCTCCCCTGTATGAACGCACGACAGGGACAAGAGCCGAAAGGCTCCCTGCTGCTGCACTGTAGCTGTTGCAGGGGCAGGCGCCGAAAGGCTCACCTGCGGTACTGTAGCCACAGCAGGGGCAGGCGCCAAAGTAAGCCCTGCTGTCACATCTAGTCACTGTAGCAACATGCCAGCCTGACATGTCTGTGTACAAAGATTAGATGAGTAGAGTTGAATATATAGTTTCCCACTGTAACTTAGTAAAGAGAGCGGGTTCAGTTTTGCCATCTCTTCTGTAGAGCTCCGGCCAACGCTGGTGTTTATGCTGTGTGTGTTCTGTTCTCCCTCCCTGCTTCTATTTCTAGCCATAGTGTGTGGTCGCCAACGATAGTATGTGGTCGACAACGCTGGCGAGTGGTCGGCTCACCTGTGCCAGTGATTCAGAGGCTAACAAGTGGTATCAAAGCCGTACAAGCGCCGTTGTCGGACTAACCGCCGGCGATGACGGACGGTT
Source organism: Miscanthus floridulus (assembly GCF_019320115.1). NCBI lineage: Eukaryota > Viridiplantae > Streptophyta > Magnoliopsida > Poales > Poaceae > Miscanthus > Miscanthus floridulus. The sequence goes on along the minus strand of NC_089582.1, from coordinate 68,964,850 downwards.
TGGAGATGGGCGACAGCAGCGGTGCTGCTGTGGTTGCCCAGCCACGACAGGAGGTCGTTGTGCGCATGGTGCAGGAGGTCAGCGGCATCAGTTGGCCGATGCTGACTCGCACCAACTATGGCGAGTGGTCGGTGACCATGAAGGTCAAGCTCAGAGCCCGACGGCTCTGGAATGCTGTTGACAAGGGCACCGACAACGAAAAAGACGACATGTCAGTATTAGAAGCTATCCTCGCTGTTGTGCCAGTGGAGTATAGGGAACCGTTGCGGACGAAGAGCTCTGCTAAGGAGGCGTGGGAGGTCACTGCAGCGATGCGCGTCGGTTCCGACCGTGCAAAGAAGGCGACGGCCCAGCTGCTGAAGCAGGAGTACGCCAACCTCAAGTTCAAGGATGGTGAATCGGTGGAGGACTTCTCCCTTCACCTGCAGACACTCATCAGCAAGTTGCGGACTGATCGAGGCAGCGAATTCACTTCGGTGGAGTTCGCTGCGTACTGCGTGGATCAGGGTGTGGTGCGACACCACACCGCGCCATACTCACCACAGCAGAATGGCGTGGTGGAGCGGCGAAACCAGATGGTGGTCGGCATGGCTCAATTCATGATGAAGGCCAAGAGCATGCCGGCAAGGTTCTGGGTGAGGCAGTGACCACGGCGGTGTTCATCCTCAACCGCGTGCCCACCAAGACCCTAAAGGGAAAGACGTCGTTCGAAGCTTGGTATGGGTGTAAGCCGAGCGTGTTCTTCCTCAGGACATTTGGCTGCGTCGGCCATGTGAGGAACACCAAGCCTCACCTCGGCAAGCTGGAGGACAGGAGCACACCGATGGTGCTCCTGGGCTACACAGAAGGTACCAAGGCGTACCGGCTCTACGACCCACGCGGAGGCAAGGTGGTTGTCTCGCACGACGTCGTGTTTGACGATAAGGCGGCCTGGGACTGGGACAGTCCGGGCACGGGGGAAGCTAGCGGCTTCACCAGCACCTTCGTCGTCAAGTACTTGGTCATCCACGGTGGTGGAGATGCTAGATAGGAGGTGCCGACCACTCCAGCAACGGAGCCGAGCACTCCTGGGGCGGTGCCGAGCACTACAGGAGTGGTGCCGAGTGGTCCTACAGTGGTGCAGACCACTCCAGGCTAGGTGCCGAACGCTCCCGTAGCGGAAGCCGAAAGGTCTTGCAGTTGTGCTGACTACTTCAAGACTGGTGTCGACCACTTCAGGAGTGGTGACGAGCGGTCCAGGAGTAGTGCTGAGCACTGCAGCCGGGGTGCCGAGCACTCCTGATGCTGTGCCGACCACTCTGGCGGAACAGGGAACTACATCGAACATCAATCAAGTTCGCCTCACCTCCAAATTACATTATTGAGTTCGTGGATGCTTTCCACGATGGTGAGGAGGTGCGGTTCCGCAGGCTGGACGACATCGTTGGCGGCACAGGGCCCTCAGGTCTGGCAGGTCGGCTGCTTAATGACTCAGAGCTGCTTCTTGTCAGTGCAGAGGAACCACCCACGTTCGCTGCTAGCCAAACACGATGCAAATTTGCGACGGGCGATGCTGGAGGAGATGAAGGCGATCGAGGAAAACGAAACTTGGAAGCTCGTTGATCTACCTCCAGGATGTCGTCCGATCAGCTTGAAGTGGGTGTACAAGGTCAAGCGGGACGAGCGCAGCACCATTGTCAAGCACAAGGCGCGCCTCATCGCCCAAGGCTTTGTCCAGCACGAGGGCATCGACTTCGAGGAAGTCTTTGAGCCGGTAGCGCGCATGGAGTCTATCCGACTGCTTTTGGCTTTGGCAGCAGTGAAGGACTGGCGCATCCATCATCTGGACGTAAAATCGACCTTCCTCAATGGCGAGCTAGCGGAGACGGTCTTTGTCAGGCAACCTCCGGGATTCGCCGTCAAGGGAGCGGAGCACAGGGTGCTCCGACTACGCAAGGCGCTCTATAGACTGCAGCAGGCCCCGTGAGCGTGGAACGCCAAGCTTGACGCCACGCTGGGCGAGCTTAGGTTCACACAGTGCCCAACTAAGCACGCGCTCTACACGCGACGACGGGGAAGGAGGGGCTCGTTGTCAGCATGTATGTGGACGATTTGATCATGACCGGCGTGCGTGCAGAGGACATTGACAGCTTTAAGTGCGAGATGGTGGCTCGTTTTCGAATGAGCGATCTTGGCGCACTCTCTACTACCTCAGAATCGAGGTGAAACAGGGGAAGGAGGTGCTCATGCTTGGTCAGAGCACGTATGCCTCGAAGCTGTTGGAGCGGAGCGGTATGGCTAAGTGCAAGCCGTGCGTGACTCCGATGGAGGAGCGGCTGAAGCTGACGAAGGCTAGTACCGCGGTGATGGTTGATGCAACACTCTACCGGAGCATCGTCGGCGGTCTGCGCTACCTAGTCCACACGAGGCCGAACATTGCGTTCGCCGTGGGCTATGTCAGCCGCTTCATGAAGGATCCCCGAGAGGATCACTGGGCTACAGTGAAGCGGCTATTGCGCTACGTCAAGGGGACGGTGGATCATGGGATCATCTTCCCCAAGACCAGTAGAAGTGGGCTGCAGCTCACTGTGTTCAGCAATGCAGACATGGCGGGGGACATCCACGGACGGCGGAGCACCTCTAGCGTGCTCATCTTCCTCGGATCGGCTCCAATCTCATGGCTGTCGCTGAAACAAAAGGTGGTGGTGCTGTCCACGTGCGAGGCAGAGTACGTGGCGGCGGCCAAAGCGGCGTGCTAAGCTATATGGCTGTGCCGGCTGCTGGGTGAGCTGACCAGTGTGGAAGCTCACCCACCAGCACTGATGGTGGACAACCAGCCCGCCATCGCCCTGGCGAAGAATCCGGTTCTCCACGACCGGAGCAAGCACATCGAAGTCAAGTTCTACTTCCTTAAGGACTGTGTCGATAGAGGGCAAATCGTCATCGAGTTCAGTCGAAACTGGTCAGCAACTGGCGGACGTCCTTACCAAGCTGCTCAACCGTCTTCGGTTCACGGAGTTGAAGAAGATGATCGGCATGGTGGAGGTTCTAGGGTTAGCAATAGGATTAGGGGAAAGAATTGTTAAATAATCTGCTGCTCCCCTGTATGAACGCACGGCAGGGACAGACGCCGAAAGGCTCCCTACTGTTGCACTGTAGCTGCTACAGGGGCAGGCGCCGAAAGGCTCCCCTGCAGCACTATAGCCACAGCAGGGGCAAGCGCCAAAGTCAGCCCTGCTATCACATCTAGTCACTGTAGCAACATGGCAGCCTGACATGTCTATGTACTAGGATTAGATAGGTAGAGTTGTATATATAGTTTCTCACTGCAACTCAGTAAAGAGAGCAAGTTCAGTTTTGTCATCTTCTCTACAGAGCTCCTGGCCAACGCTGGTGCTTGTGCTGTGTGTGTTCTATTCTCCCTCCCTGCTTCTACCTCTAGCCATAGTATGTGGTCGCTAACGATAGTCTATGGTCGACAACTGCTGGAGAGTGGTCGGCTCACCTGTGCTAGTGATCTAGGGGCCAACAGGCATAAGCGTGCCTTTGATTCTTTAAAGATAATATTATTACATTTCTAATCAACACTAGCATATTTTTCTGATGATCAGGCCTCTAAATCAGATATTATGAAAGTACATAAACCATTATCAATTTATTTCTCGTTTCTAAACTCTATTTATAGAGTATCACTATATCAACGTAAATCTGAGCTTTGCAGGTTAAAGTTAGGATATTATTTTGCAAATCTAAAGCTGCAAGAGAATCATTGTTATGCCACCACTAGGAACAGTAATATATATATATATATATATATATACACACACACACACACACACACAAACACACACAATGTTGTAGCAAGCAAGGAGGAAAACTGAAGCTCCACTAGCACTACTAGTTAACTAGTTATAATGAATACAACTATAAACTTACAATATATGCCAGAGTGGTGCTATTATGTCAAACTTGAAAGCATTGTTCACCTAAACAGTTATTGAGCCCGTTTAAACACTACACTGTACACCATTTCCATTTAATAGGCTATTTATCCTTTTTAAACGACTGTTTTGCCCATTTAAATGGACGTTTAGCCAAAATAGTGACTATACGGTAGGTGACCCATTGTTTAGCGTTTAGGAAAACACGGCTTAAAACGCAGTCAAGATATAGACATCATTGTAGGCCTTTATGGAAACAATCTTACCTGAGGATTTGCTAATCATGTATTTGATATTTCCATTATCATCTCCAGAGTTACTACCATCTGAGAAAAGGTGTAAAATTCTAATTCCAAATGGAAGTATTGAGAATACAAGCAAAATTCCTATAAAAGAGTAAAACAACAAGACAAGGAAGATTAAGCAAAAAGTGGATACAACAAAAGACACACAAAAGTACCCTGCATAAGAAAAGAACAACTCACAGCAGGGGGCAGGGTTGTTAGCACTGTACTCAAGGACAACAAGCGGGACGACGCTTACTCCTTTCAGCATCTTCTGAAGATGCTCAAGCACCTCCTCATCAGTCAACTCAAGGGACAGGGACCATACGAGAAGGGTCCTTCGCCCCAGAGTACTCAAAACCGTAATTTTCTCGCTCCTTCAGAGGTTGAACTCGGCGGCTAAAGAAAACTAGAAATAATCCTGAAGCCGGTCAAGCCTTGCTATTTCAGAGTACAAATCCTCTCAAGAAACAGGTTTGATCGCCTGGACCTCAGCCATCGTCACAGGATTCTTTTCCCATCGGTCATTAACCAAGGGACCAGATCTAGAATGAACGGAAAGAGGAGGAATCAAATTGGCAGCATAAAACCAGTCGGCACGCCTAATCCCTCACAGAATCAACCAGGTCATAGTCAAAGAATTTGCTCTTAAGACCCTAGGCAAAACTGAATCCCGCAGCCACCAAGAACATTGGTGTCATCACGGCGGGGTTGTGGCTTCAGACGAAAGAAGTAACGAAAGAGAGAAAGAGAAGGAGGAATTCCAAGGAAAGTTTCACAAAGATGAACGAAAATAGAAAAATGAAGGACAACATTAGGAGCAAGATGGTTCAGGCTAATCCCAAAATAGTTGAGAAATCAGTGAAGAAAAGCAGAAGCAGGAAGGCAGAGTCCGGCACAGATAAAGGAGACGAAAAGAATAATCTCACTAGGACCTGGAGTAGGGACCCGATGCTCACCTGGAGCCCTCCAATCAGCAATGTCCTTACTCTCAATCAGACCATCGCTAACAAGCTCACGAAGCTGATCTTCAGTCATTGTCGGAGCCGGCCAAATCTTCTGAGCAGCCCTCATGGCCATAAACTCTTGATTCTCAATCACGGAAAGTGATGCCTCCTCATCTACAAAGGCCGCTTGGGACTTGCTCGCTGATTTCTTCCTACCCATATACTAGTGGGAGCAATAAAGAACTAGGAGGCAATGATGATTTGGACAGGCGGCACTCATATGACGGCAACAATGGTGGCGGCGGAAGTTTGAAGACTAGGGTTTCAAGGAAAAATCAGAGTAGTAAAGAAAAAGAAGAGGAAAGGCCCTTAAATAGATTTTACACCAGTAAAAACGTGGCCCACCAGGCCTGTTTTAACACGGCATGAGGACGCAACGGTCCATTTACTGACACAGCTAAAATGACAGACGACACAAATCCACACAACGGTACAGTTCAACGGACAGATTTCAGACTTATCCATCCAGCACCACGGCGGAAGTTATCATATTACAACAAAAAGAACTAATCAACCATGAAGCAAAGAAGGGGTTACCTCACAAGGAACGCAACAACCCTGGTCCTTATAGAAAGAACTTGGGAATCTCATAAGCAACTGGGACATCAGGAGAATAAAGAATGACAACTCAGAAGACAAGATTCTTTCCATTATAAATGGTTTCAAAAAATAGAAGATTACACATCTTACAAGACCCAACGAACTCAGTACTATGACAAGCAAGGTAGCAAAGAGGAACCCAGGACACGGCTAGGCTCTAGAACGACTACATGTTCCAAATTTCTACTCGGTAGAACAAACCGCCCTCGGCTACACTATTTTCTTCAAAGGACGGACGTAGTGCATCCAAGGCGGAAATCAGCAGCACGGTGGGACAACATGGAGCAGAGAAGGCCAGCAGGCATCTGTCTACCCAAGTCCGATGTGATGCTGGATATGGTGTCGATCTGCACCGGACAGTCTCAGGGCAGGTGACGAGGATCAATCTAGAACTGTCCAGATGAAGGAACGCATCCCACATCACAAGACTCCCTCCTACTACCACCACGTACTTCCAAGTACAATGCTGTTGCGGGATTAGCCTACCTCTAATCCCTATCACAAGACTCCCTCCAGCTATGGCAACATACACAAGAAATGCCAAAATACGCCCGGAGGCTGCTCTACTTCACAAACTACCATATTCATGACTACGGAGACTTCAGACCACGCAACAAAATGCTCGATGAATCAAAACAGCACACAAGGAGGATATTTATAGGCCAAAGAAGCGGTGCACCTAGACCAGGAGCACCAATGGAACAAACCTAACAAAGGACATAGTGAAAAGATAGAATTCAATGAAAGAGGACTCAGGCGTGAAGGAGCAGTACTCAAGAACGAGCATATTTAGAAGAATATACTAACACTGTACAACTTGTGAACAAACAGCATTTACTATCAACAACCACCATACAACTACATCTGACAACAGCAGACTACCAGAGAACATGCCAACAACTTGTATCCAAGTTCTTTTCGGATAAAAGAACCCAGCAAGAGGCTCAGGGGCTACACCCAGTGAGTGCACTTTTTCCTTCAAAAAAGTGCACATCACTCAGATGACTTCCTCAAGACAGCAGTTTCTCAAACAACATAAGATTCAAGACCCTCAAACTTTTTGTTCCAAATAGCAAGAGGCTCGGGGGCTACACTCAGTGAGTGCATTTTTTTCCTTTAAAAAAGCGCACATCACTCAGAAGACTTCTAGAAGACAGACCACTTCAAGGCCACATGACAAAAAGAACCCGAACATAGCTATATCCGAGCTCTTTTGACAAAGAACCCGGGTATATGCTTAGGAGCCCTTCGACGAAGAATCAGAGCGATTTCAAGAGAAGACCCTCCCACTCCTTGTGCCAAACAGCAAGAGGCTCGGGGGCTACACCCAATTGGGAGTACTTTTTTCTTCAAAAAAGCACACACCACTCAAAGATCCCAAGAAGCGCTACATGGTTTCACTCAAGAAAGCACTCGGGCGACGCTTGTTCCTGCTCGACAAGACCTGGAGGAACAAGACAAGGCTTCCGGAGTTCAACCATGAAGTGCTTGGGGCCTTGTCGGTGCGGGATCCATGGGATACCCCGCAAGGAAGGGAGAAGATCTCTTCTAACTAGGATTCCACCCATGTAATCTTAGTAGTGATATTATTATGTAATCCTACTAAGAACTCTCATCCTACTAGGAACTCTCATTATAAACTGACTAGGATTCTGACCTCCTGACAATATAACGGAGGGCAGGGTTCCTAGGGACGGGACTTGAATAAGAGAACACTTCACAATCAATCCAACGCAAAAGGCTAACGCCGACTGGACGTAGGGCTATTACTCGATCAAAAATCGAGGGTCCGAACCAGGATAAATCGACTGTCTCTTGCGTTAACCGTCGAGTTTCGCATACACTGAAGCCCAAACATACTGCCCCGGGTACCCCCATGGCAGGCTATCGGTGGTGAAACATCGACAGACGGTGGGCCGGCCAACTGGGCCGCGGGGACGGTGGGCCTGGGAGGGGAGGAGTGGAGTGAGGAGGGGGAGGGGGGTGGCCGGGCCGCTGTCGGGCCGGCTGACGCAGGCCAAGCCGTGCCATGCTAGCCCATGGGCCTGAGTAGGGGCCTAGGCATGGCCTACTCCCTTGGGCCAGGCCAGCCCAGGCTCGCATGTCACCTGGGCCGTGTCGAGCTAAAAAAGCGGGCTTCGTGCCGTGCCGTCGTGCCTCGGGCTGCATGGACAACTATAATGGGAACCTCACGAGCGGAGCTAGCGGCGTGACACTACTACAAAAAGCATTTCTAGGGGCGGCTAGGTAACCATTTGTAGGGGCGGTTTGCCCAGCCGCCCCTACGCAAGGGTCTCTACAAATCATGCATTTGTAGGGGCGATTCCTAGGCCGCCAATACAAATCTATTTGTAGGGGCGGACTGGTAGCCGCCCCAATCTATTGTAGGGGCGGCTGTAGTACCAGCTGTCCCTATAAATAGGTATTTGTAGGAGCGGTTCAATCTAGAACCACCCCTACAGTATGTTTTCCCACAAAAAAAATTCAAATTTACAATTCAAAATCGCGTTGCTAAACGTCCCACAACCAACGTTCTGAACCGCGTTCGCATTGCCAAATGCCCGCGACCAACATTTCAAACCACATTCGTGTTGCCGATCACCCCGCGACCAGCGTTCACGTTGCCGAACGCCCCACGACCGTGACTACTAGTACAAGAGTATTCTATAAACTACAATTACAAGTCCAATTCACAAGAATATATACAATCCATCATTAAATATATAAATTCCATACACATTGTTATCAATGTCCTAGAGCTAGCCTTTTAGTCTCACAAAGATGTTGGTACTGAGGATTTGTACCTAACTCAGACTCTCGGTCATGGTAGGTGCCTCTGACGTGTACAATCTGGTCTAATATGAAGGTGCAAAGGTCGCCGACGAGCTCTAAGAGTTGGTCATCCTTGTATGGGTCTCTTTTCATTCCTTTCTCTTCTCTCCACTACAAGAGAACAAGTTTCGGTTTAGTATTTCATACCATTTATGAAGTTTTTATACTACGGGTGAAGAGGTTTAAACTTACCCTTGAGGGGTGTCTCCTGTAGGCACCGATGTTACTCATTATAGAACATATATAGTATCCATAATGTACACTCCCAGGCTTCTGCTTGGGGCACTATGTGTTTTGCATATGAAAATGTTAAGTAATGCTTTTGATAGCCATGTAATGGAGTACTGAAGAAGTAAGTTACACTTACCGCACATAGTGTTTTATAGCCAGCTTTTCCTTCCTTGCTGGATCATGCCTTCCATGGTGATTAGTGACATAGAACCTAAATGCCCTGTTCGAATTATTTTAGCAAATACAACTTGTTAGTATCCAAAAGTGAACGTTACAAGTATGTATACAAACATATAAGCTAATGAGGATTGTCGATATGTATACGTCTTGAGAATCGATATGAAGTCTTTATATGTCGTCGTGTCCTTATCTAATAAATCAAAGACCCATGCAATGCTCCTCCCGACATCGATGGCTATACAAATCCAGTGGTTGTTGCATTGATTTAATCATAGAACTAGATAAGCTCTTTGCATTGAATAAAATATATCAAATAAAGCTTTAAGTATAGAGTTGAGCTTACTCGAAGTTGTATGGTAGCCATATAGTAGAGTGTTGTTGGAGATTTTTGAAAGCCAGGGCAATGTATGCCATAACCTTAAGGGACTCTTCCCTTAGTTTCGCCGTACGGATGTGCTATTTCTCTAGAAGAGTCTTTGTAGCAGCTAGCTCTTTGGCATCAAGTGTCCACCGTTTAGGGTAATTGAAATTTGTTTGGGCTATAGCTTGAGGGTCCACATACCCGGCTTTCACACTTGGCATTTGTTTGACAATGTGCACTTGCATTCTACAAATCACGGCGCGGGTTAGTTACAACAAAATTCAAAGATTACATTCATATCATATCGGGAGGACAAGGACTTATAGGAACCACATGCGAATTAGATTCATCTCCATTTCTCCCAGGTGAAAGCATGTTTGCATGTCATTGAAGTCAAAGATAATTTTTCCGGCTGGGCTTCCAAATGTGCCGATGGGAAAGCATGCTTGTATGATATTTATGCTCGTAGGGAGAACACGCAAGTACCAATCATGGAACCTTCTCATTCCAAGTGGTAGGCGCTGGATGTCCTAGTTTGGTAGGAAGGGCTTGCCTCTTTCATATGTTTTCGGGCAATCCTTTGACCATTTGATGGCATCAACATTTGGATACTGCTTTGCAATTTGGTGGAGTTTGCTAGTGACGGCCTCCTCAGAACCCCGTGATGGGATTTTTGTAACTTGGTTCTCAGGCTTGAACTGGTCATGGAAATACCACTTGGACATCGACGAGACGTCTTTGATCGGAACATAAACTGGCCTTATGGTGATTGGATGCTTCTTTCAAAGTTCCCATACAGGCACATTCTCATCTTCTTGTGCGGCAGCTTCTTCAGGAGGCACTTATTGTTCATGTATCGGCTGTGCTTGTTGAGAAGACTGTGGTATCTCATGATGCACTTGCTCGGTACGAGCTGGAGAAGGTTGTGGCATCTCATCAGGCACATACTCGCTAGGAGGCGGGGAAGAATGTGGCATCTCAGGAATGTGGGGGTCACGAGATGGTGAAAATATCTCCCCGACCTCAACAACTCGCTCCAAATTTTGGAGAGGGGGAGGCAGCGAAGAAGCAGTCAATATAATGTCCCATTTGTGCCAGAGGATGAACTGCCCCATAATGTCTTCGAGTAACACCAGCCCCTCGGGAGTTGCATAGTCTATCCTCCACTGCATGAACTCGGGCTTCACTGTATGCACCTCGACCCTAGTGTAGCCCGGAGGTATCTTATTATTGTGGTGTAAGCCACCGGGAGGATGTGCCACACCCGTTGGCACCTCCATCACAGTGTTCTGCCAGCCACTGAGAAACACCAAGGTGCAACTAGTTGGTTCCCGTATGCGATTGACTAGGGTTGTGGCTGTAGTGGAACCTTGGCTGCTAGGAACTTTTGGAGGACTGCCAACTAATGCCAGTTCTCCCGGTGGCGTCTCTAATATCCATGGCTCTGTAGACAGTCCTTGCTCCTCCAGCGCCTTCGCAACTAGAGCCTTCACTTGGAGCTCAAGACTAGTCTCCTGGTCTTGGCCATGTTTCTTGTACATGTGCCTGTCCTCTTCGAATCCTTGCTTCTAGGTCATCCTTTTCCCTAGCCCCCTAGTGCAGCCTGTGTGCTCCTTGTTTCCCAAGTCAAGGCTAAGCTTGTCCCTCTCTCTGAAAGAATTGAATGAGCCCTTCTCCTTATCTTCAGGATATTTCAGTATCCTTGATACCGCCTCTTGGGTCTCTGGCTTATCAAACTTAAGATTATTGCCGGATGATTCTGTACTCCTCGCATATATCCAGTTCCTTGAGCGTACCTTCAAATTTGTCACATCGATATTCCTAGCAGCTACGGCCTCTTCGTCCATCTTCCTAAACTATTCTTCCTTGGCATAGTAGCCACCGGGGCCTAGATGATGGTGGTGTTTATCCCTTTTTGCCAGCTCGGTGTTACGGGCACTGAGCTGCAATGCCTCCGGTGAAGTCTTCTGAGCCACGAGCTCCTCCCATTGACTAGGAGTTATTTTGCTAAACTCATTGAAGGGAGTTAACCCCTTTTGGATATACTTCGTATTGAGCTCTGACCTTCAACGTCGGAATGACTCTCCCATCATCCTGATAGCATTTTTTTACCAATTCGTGCTTACCCTCTGGAAATCTAAAATTGACCTTCAGCTGCCTATCCCATAGTGCATTCTTTGTGTTCTCTAGTACCTCTTTCCAGTTAGGGATTGATGGGTTCAATTTATCTCTTACTAGGGCCCCGATCACATTACGGAATTTTTCTCTTAATTCCTTCGGCTCAAGGATCTCCCCTGCTGGCCCGACCTCCATTATCACATAGCATGCATTATCTGGATATAGATTTCCTTTTCTATCCCCTCATTTCCTCTTAGGCTTGGTAGTCGTGGTTGTGTCTTGAGTTTGTGGAGCAGAGGCATCGTGATCCGTCTCTGTGGCTGTTGCCTCTACTATCCTTTCCTCTACTCTGTCTTGTCCAGCGAGATGTCACGGACGTGAACATCGTCTTTTCTGAGTTTCAGGAGGGACCTATATATACGACAGGTCAAAGTGTTAGCAGAGGTAACACAACCAAAGCTTTAGCAAAATTTACAAGCTAAGGCTTTTTCCCTACCTCCTCGTTCGGGTCAAAATCCTTGTCCAAATATTCCTCTGTTGGCCTCCTTCTGGCTTCACGTGGGAAAGGATCCTCGGGACTTTCATATCCCTCTTCTGAGTCATCATTATCATCCTCTTCTTCTTTGCCTTCAGCAGCCTCTCCTGCTCTTCCTTCTGCTCCCCCTTCCTCCTCGTCACACTACTCTTGAGTAAGCATCACTTCTAGATCCTTTTCTAACTTGATATAGAACTGCTCCTGAGTTAGTTGGTCCTCTAGTGCTTGCTCCTAATTGGTTGGGTGCTCATCATGCTCAGGGCATCGGGCTGCACTGTCTGGTGTCCGTGACATTATTCCGTGCTTTGTTCTAATAGATGCAAGAAAGTGTGCTTTAGGTACGCGAGAAGGTATAAGAAATCAAAAAGGGCTATAAACCAAAGTAGTCCTATAAAACAATAATATATCAAAAAAAGAGTAGTAGCAGTGGTAGAGGCCTCAGAAACATGTCACAAGATTTATACAGGTTCAGGCCGCCAGTGTGGCGTAAAACCCTACGTCCTGTGCTCTGTCATTTGTATTGATCTAGGGTGAGATCTGTTGTCCTCCCTGAGGGGACCCCTGCCTCTCCTTATATAGTTTGGAGGAGGAGGGTTACAAGTAAAGTATCCTATTTGGTACTATTATAATATCTAGTACAACTTGTAATCTTACTATGCATGCCTTGATCTTACGGGCCGGGCCACCTCGGATGGTGCGGCCCATGTACCATCTTGTGGTACTCGGGGGTATATCCCCCACAGCTAGTCCCTGAGTGCCATGTATTCTGATGCGACACGCCGTTTCAACCTTCTCTGAACAGTGAGGCTTGAGTTCTTGACATCTCCGACCACCGTTGTCGCCGGAGAAGTAGGTTGTCCGAAGAATGTATGGTGCTCTTAAGAAGAAAGAAAAAGATTTCCGTCCTGGGAAGTGTGCTCACTTGTATTTCTAAAAATAAATGTAAGTGCGTCTTGAAGTGTAGCGTCCTTGATCATCAGAGGCGTAGGGGTCGAAAAACAAACACATTCACCGCAAGGTGAAGTGTGCCCACTTAGTCCCGAGCCTAGTAGTAGGTGATGTAGGCACGTGGTGCCAGGGTCTAAAAAGAATTCCTAGTTAAGTTGAGAACCCAATCATCGTACAGGCGATACGAGATGCACCGGCAGGTGCATCGTACCGATATAGTCCCTGAGCTTGCTGGAAGGCGAGGTATGAGCCTTGTAGCAAGGTCTAAGTGAGAAAAAAATATCCCAACTGTATGCGAGTTGCCAGTCACATGTAGTCGAGACGCAAAGTCCCCAAGCCATGGTCGGAGAGTGGTCGAGGCAGTCCCCGAGCATAGGTCGAGGAGTGAGCGACGAAGTCCCCGAGCCATGGTCGGAGAGTGATTGAGGCAGTCCCTAAGCATAGGTCGAGGTGCGAGCGATGAAGTCCCTAAGCCGTGGTCGGAGAGTGATCGAGGCAGTCCCCGAGCATAGGTCGAGAAGCGAGCGACGAAGTCCCCGAACATAGCTCGAAATTCCTGCAATATAAATATGTAGAATGGTAGTACATGATGTACAAAATAATAATTTATGGAGAAAAAATCAGCGATGAAGAAATAACGCTCAGCAGTCATGAGCATGATGTGATAAAGCGGTTGGTGCTTTGTAAACATCAGTGTTAATGTGAAGTTTGTGTTTATACTTAATATAAATTGTCCGACCAGTTAGTATGCAGCTGAGTCTCTAGTCCCTAGCTAGCCCGTTAACCATAACGCGGGGCGTGGAGCCCGTGCACGTGTAGGATGAACAAAGCGTCGCTAAGGAGCCACTGTCGACCACCCATAACGTAGAGGGCAGACGCTCGTGCACGTGTAGGGAGGAGCCAGAGACAGGGCCTTTTCTGGAGACATTGAGCGTCAACATGACTGGTCGAGGATTTGCATTAAGTATAGCTGTATGTTATATTTAAGATTGTATACATGGACAAATGTTATTTGAAGAATAATTATGACAAGGATGTTGTGGAGAAACGTCGTAATGAAAATTATATTGAATATAAATATTAGAAGTGTACTTATCTTTGGATAGAAATCTGGTCGATGGCAATAAAGTTGTCTGATCCTTGTACTTTTCGGCCTGTTGTGATAGTGGTCGCGGTTGTCATAGCGTCGTTCTTCATGGTGATCATCATTGCGACGTGGTCTGGTGGTCTGGTGGTCAAAGCTCAGCGGAGCCGCTCGGGACGTGGTCTGGTGGTCGGAGCTCGGCGGAGCCGCTCGGGACATGGTCTGGTGGTCCAGTGGTCGGAGCTCGGCGGAGCCGCTCGGGACGTGGTCTGGTGGTCTGACAAAACTCGTGTCGTCCCCTTGATCTTGATGAATGCGTGGTTCAACTGGCCCATGTAAGCTGAAGGTGTACGTCGTCCTTCCTTGCTGGGTTGCATGTCCGTCGTGCATGAATACAATGCATTTACTAGTTGACGTCACCTCTTGCATGGAGTTGTAGCTCGATACGTCTGCCTTTGTCGATTGCCTTACTTGACCGCACTGTTGTGATGATGTGAGGATCCGGTACAGATAGGTCTTGCATGGCAGGCGAAGTCGGTAGATGGCACGTATGTCTGGTCTTCTTGGTTTGGCATTGGATCGGCCCATAAATAGACACATGACCAATTACGTCTTGCGCGTTGCGGCATCGTCGGAGAATCTGATATTTGCATGCTGGTTCAGAGTCTATAGAGGCTGAACACAGGGATCGAACGAACTCGTTTTGAGATCTTGAATTGTCACCACGGATGATGTTGATGAAGAGGATCGCCATCTGATTCGCCTAGGAGTCTGTATGCGCACCCCCTACCTGGCGCGCCACTATCAACGAAATATGGTCGGCAGTCCATCTAGGGGTATGCCCATGATGGTAGATTGTCGGTAGACGGTGCGCAAGACACGAACCGGATGGTTACAGAGACACAAGACACAAGATTTATACAGGTTCAGGCCGCTAGTGTGGCGTAAAATCCTACGTCCTGTGCTCTGTTATTTGTATTGATCTGGGGTGAGATCTGTTGTCCTCCCTGAGGGGACCCCTGCCTCTCCTTATATAGTCTAGAGGAGGAGGGTTACAAGTAAAGTATCCTATTTGGTACTATTACAATATCTAGTACAACTTGTAATCTTGCTATGCACGCCTCGATCTTACGGGCCAGGCCACCTCGGATGGTGCGGCCCATGTACCATCTTGTGGTACCCGAGGGGTATATCCCCCACATCATCTGATCTTGAACTTGGAGCATCAAGGCATCATAACAGAGAAGAGAGGAGAAGGTAATGTAGGGGGCAGCTGCTAATGATGCCAAGTTCCTCACAAGTTCTTGATCATCAGCTCATATTCCATATAATGTATGGACTTGGATAATTTCATCATCAGCAAAACAAAGGAGAGGAGAGGAGAGGGAAGATTTGGCAAAAAACCAACAGCTGCTTAGCAAACAAAGTACAACAGTTGATGGCAAAAGACAGGACAACAAGTCCTGTGCGAGTCCTGGGAGATTTGCTAAAAAAAGCAACAACAGCCAACAGTTAGTAGCTAGAAGTAGCAAGTAGTAGTAGTAAGTGGAAAGTAGTTGAGTAGAGTAAGTGTAGCAGTAGAGTGGTAGTAGTAGAGTAAGAGCAGCAGCCACTTAGGAGTAGCAAATAGTAAGAGGAGTAGTAGTAGTAGTAAGAGGAGGAGTAGTAGGAGTAGTAAGAGGAGTAGTAGTAGTAGGTGGAGGAGGAGTAGTGGTAGGAGGAGGAGTAGTAGCAGCAGCAGCAGCAGCCACTACACACCAGCAGTATATAAGCAAAATAAAAATAGAGAAGGAGTGGTAGTAGTAGCAGCCACTACACACCAGCAGCAATACACACCAGCAGCAGCAGCAGCCACTACTACCGCGCTCCTACTTGCGTGAATCAAAGGGGCCAAGAAGAACAGTTGTCTACCAGATTAGTAGTTAGGAGAAGTGGGCGGGTGGCTGCCTAGCCGGCGGGATGGCCGAGCACCGAGGATGTAGCCACACTGGCCTTTGCCCTAGCATGGGCGAAAGCACATGGCCCGGCCACACGGTCATTGACCATTAGCTACAAGCCAGCAACTAAATACCTTAGGCCGATTTTTAATAGGTAAAAGTTTATAACATTCTTAAATCTAAACTCTATTTTATATTGACATATCACAAAGTAATAAAAAGTATCCTTGTTCGGAGGCTGGGCACCTCGGTAAGTAGTAGTGCTAAAACTTACTGCACATGGGCCTTTATCAAAGTAAATGATAATTAGTAATAAAAATTCCTCATTTGGAGATCGGTTGCCTCAGTGAGTAGCACAACCAAGTTTACTTAGTATGAGCCTATCTGAAATTATTTATCAAAGAAAATGATAATAGTAGTAATAAAAAAATTCTCATCCTGACATCTCAGTAAGAACCACAACCAAATTTACTGAGCACAGGCCGTCAGGAAATTGATTAAAGAAAATGACCATCGTAGTAATAAAAAAATTCCTCGTCCAGAGATCGGACACCTCACTAAGTAGCATAGCCAAATTTACTGCACATGAGCTCGTCTAGGATAACTAATCAATACTAATAGAACCTAGGTAATTATTTTATCAAATTGAAAGATATCAATAATAAAAATACTCTAGAAATTAGACAGCGACCATACAGCAAACCCACTTTACTGTATGCGTGTCCAGCCTGGTATTATATATCGATCAACATAATACTAATTAATAAAAGAAAAACTTATGGAAACAAGCCCACATGTCAAAGCATGGCTAAATTTACTCATAATGAAGTTTAGTAGTGACTAAAAGAAACATCAATGCATAGCACTAATACTCATCATCTTCATATTAGCATGTATCAACTAAAAATTACCAGATAAGAACCAAAACAAATTGATAGAGCTTGTTAATTTTGATCATTTTGTTATTATTTCACGTATGGGCTGCACCATTTAATGATTTTTGCTATATTTATATGATAGTAAAAATGATTCACGACTTCTGGAAATTACTGGCCCAACAGTATCTGGAGCTACCCTCACTCTCAAGCCATATGATGTTCAACCAGCCACCGGTAATAGTAATATGTAGTTTTCTGGGCATATTTATATAAGATTATATCGCTCTTAGTATAGCACTGTTTCTCTAAGTAATCCCTTATGGTTATCTTCATTCTTTTAAAGAAACAGCTTAGCAAAAAATTAACAATGTTATTTGAATAATTATTCTGTAGCAACTAGCAAGGAGCCTGACCATAAATTGCTAAACTCATCAACAGAGGGGACAATACTGTCTTTGTAGAAAAAATGAAATTGTATGAGTGTTTGTATGCCTTGAAATGTATGTCAATGTATTATTACAATTCTACTTGAGGCTTAATAATAAGGTAAAAAAATATATGTTAATCTTGTGTGTTTGTTCATCCATTGTCATTTCCTGGAGTCATGATAGATCTTCTATGTCTGTTCAATTCTTATTAGGAAAAGAACATACCGTGGTATCAACAAATTTTGAGGACAGCCCAAGGACCATAAGAAGGTCATTCTCGTTTAGAGCAGAGGTATATTTCATAGAGGCAAGCATAGTTCGTAGAGCAAGCAGAGATCTGACACTTACCTGTCCAGATGGACGATGTGCACTGGTGTGCGGGGGCGGGACGCCGAGGGTCGGCGCACGGGGGTGGGCGCCGGGGGTTGGCGCGCAGGGAGCGGGACGCCGGGGGTCGGCGCGCGGGGGCGGGCGCCGGGGGCCGGGCGCGGGACACCGGGGGTCGGCGCGCGGGGGCAGAACGCCGGGGGCGTGCGGGGGCGGGACGCCGGGGGTCGGCGCGCGGGGGCGGGCGCCGGGGGCCGGGTGCGGGACGCCGAGCGCTGGGGGCTGGTGTAGGCGGGCACGGGACCGGCGGCGAAAACCCTAGGCGCGGGCAGCCTGACGGCGTCAGAGGAAGAAGACATCGCCTAGACAATGACTCCCGTGCACTTCTTCCTATTTATACTCGGTAGTATTTGTAGGGGCGGTTCCTGATCCAGCCGCCCCTACAAATACATTTGTAGGGGCAGTTCCTGATCCAGCCGCCCCTACAAATGCATTTGTAGGGGCGGTTCCTGATCCAACCGCCCCTACAAATATTTTCTGTATTTTAAAATTATAAATTCTATATTTTTTATATCATAAAAACACAAAGTAATATAAAAAAATTGTGTATATGCACAAATATAATATTTTGTATTATTCTATATATGAAGAAATATATATATATAAACAATTATAGTCAAAACAATATAGAAAACAAAAAAAATAAAAAATAAAAAATTGAATTTTAAAACTTTGACTAAAATTTTATGACATTAAATGAAATAAAATGAAAATGTTGTAAACATAAAAGTTGTATAACTCATCAAAATGTACAACTTTTATTTTGGTCATCTTATCATGTGACTTTGTTTGAACGATTCAAATTTTGAAATTCAAACAATTTCAACTTGAAACAATATTTTGAAAGAGTAAATGATTTCAGATGAAAAACTCATGAATATCAAAGTTGTAGAACTCATCAATATATACAACTTTTATTTTGATCATATTTTTATTTGACCTAAATTTGAATAGTTGAAATTTTGAATTTCACTAAATGGACAACTTCAAACAAGATTTTGAAACCTTAAATGATTTCAACAATAAAAGTCGTGAACATAAAAGTTGTTGAAATCCTCACTATCTACAACTTTTATTTTGATCACTTCTTCATGTGACAAAGTATTAGTAAACATTGTTCATAAATTCACATATGACTCATAGTTTCATGAACTATATGAGAAATATGTTGATTTGTGAACAATGTTTACTATAACTTTGTCAGATAAAGAAATGATCAAAATAAAAGTTGTAGATCTTGATGAGTTATACAACTTTGGTATTCATCATTTTTTCAGCTAAAATCATTTAATGGTTGAAAATCTCGTTCGAACTTATCATTTTTTTAAATTTGAAAATTTGAAGTGCTCAAACTTTGTCAAATGAAAAAGAATGACCAAATCAACATACTAACTTGATAGGGCAAGATTTTAGAAAATTTTAGGAAAAAAATCATCACATTTGGAGTTAGTATGAGGGAGAAAGGCTAGTTACAAATTTTAACCAGAGATTAAAAAGAAAAATCACAGCTGTTCATGATGATCAATGATGAATAAGTGTGATTTCTCTTTTTAATCTGTGGCTGAAACTTGTAACTAATTTTTCTTCCCTCATACTAACTCCAAATATGATGGTTTTTTCCCTAAAATTTTCTAAAATCATGCTCTATCATTTTAGTCTAGTCATCTATCTTTGTCACTAATTTTGAACAATTCAAATTTTAAATTTCAGAAAATGACAGCTTCAAACCTGATTTTCAAACACTAAATGATTTCAGCTGTAAAGGTGATGAATATAAAAGTTGTATAACTCATCAAGATCTCCTACTTTTATTTTGGTCATTTCTTCATTTCATAAAGTGTTGAGTGATTTCATAAAGTTTTAGTAGTAATAGAGTGGATGTTCAAATAGAGTCATCTGGATGTTGCAAAGGGTAGTCTCACACACATGCATAAAATGTAGTCTTACACACATACAAAAATATATAGTCTTAAACATGTACATAAATATATAGTCTCACACGCATGCATAAATGAAGTCTTATAAACACATACTTACACAAACACTATACGTTTAACAACTAGCTAGCCCGCTGTAACGACTTTCCCCTTGACACATTTTCATTCCCATGGCATTATGTCTTTGGGGGAGGTTCTTTTCCACAACACTAATCTTTTTACGAAAGTCTATGAATAGCGGCATCTCATCATAGTTATTGTAAGCTTCAACATCGTCCATGCCATCAACTCCAATAATGTGCTGTTTTCCAGAGGCAACCACGTGCTTTGTCTTCTTCTTTAGGGGGGAGGTTACTTTATGGGTCAGACATATAGAAACTTGTGCGACACATGAAGCAAGCACCCAAGGGTCATCTTGGTAGCCTAGATTCGCGAGGTCCAGGACTCTCAATCCGATCTCGTTCAGTTGGTGTTGTTTGATCTAGCGGCATCGAAACAGGGCCACTGTTATATGCCTTCCATAGTCAAGTTCCCATATCTCTTCAATGATGCCAAAGTATTGGATCTTTTGCCCTAATCCATCGATAGCCTCTATTCGAACGCCGTTGTTTTGGTTCACATATTTACTATCCTTTGCGTGGGTATAGTACGTGTACCCATTGATGTCATAAGCATTCCAAGATGTCACTTGCCTCAATGGCCCCTCTGCTAACCTACTGATGGTAATAGAGTCTATGTTTTCTCCAGGCGGTATGTTTTGGTCCTTCAACCATGTAGTTAGTTGTTGCTTGTGTTGTTTCATGACCCAATCATCCGAACGGCTATTTCTCTCTGCCATAATGATAGCCAAGTATTCATCAATATATGGTTGTATCAGTTGTGTACTCTACAAGACACTATAATGTGCCTGACTCACCTCTTTGTAATCATGGTCGATGAACACTTTTCTACCACTGGTGCCCTTCCCAGCCAGCCTATCCTTGTGATGAGAATCGGGTTTACCAATCCCTTTCTATACTTT
Source organism: Miscanthus floridulus (assembly GCF_019320115.1). Classification (NCBI taxonomy): domain Eukaryota; kingdom Viridiplantae; phylum Streptophyta; class Magnoliopsida; order Poales; family Poaceae; genus Miscanthus; species Miscanthus floridulus. The sequence continues at coordinate 68,944,162 of NC_089582.1, read as the reverse complement.
TAGGTACTCTTGACAGCACTCGACGACTTTTTCAATACTGTAACCCTCTATCATGGAGCCCTCTGGGTATGCTTGATTATGCACGTATCGACTTAGAACCGACATGAACCGCTCGTAGGACCACATTTCATGCAAGTAGCAAGGGCCCAGTGCCTGTATTTGATAAACCATGTGAATCATGAGATGTGGCATTATATCAAAAAAAAGTAGGAGGTAAACACATCTCCAGTTGATTTTGTGTCTCCACCACAAATTCATGTAGGTCACTCAGCTCTTGCTTGCCAATCATCTTCTGTGAGATCTTCAAAAAGAAGTAGCACATGCGGGTGATGGCCATTTTCAAGAACTCTGGCTTTATAGCCCTGATTGCAATAGGTAGAAACACTGTCAGCATCAAATGACAATCATGAGCCTTGCAGTCTATTATTGACAAGTCCTTCATCGACACTAGCTTCTTCACATTTGCTAAAAATCTAGTCGGGACTTTGATCCCCCTCAGGAAAGTGCATATAGCTCTCTTCTCGTCTAGTGTTAGGTTGAAGCACGCCGCGGGCATAGTGTATTTTCCATTAGCCTCAGGTACCGAGTGAAGCTGTGGCATCATATTTAGCTGCACCATGTCTTTCCTTGCTTTTAGACCATCTTTTGACTTGCTTGTGTCCATCAAGGTAGCAATGAGATTCTCAAAGACATTCTTCTGCACGTGCATAGCATCAATGGCATAGGGGGACCTCCAAGTCTGGCCAATAAAGCAGATACTAAAGAAGATCGATTGTTTCTTGAAAGGTACTCCTTCGACAGGAGGTGTGCTTCTATCTCTGTTCGTCCCATCCTGATTCTTCTTTCCATAGACGACGCGTATGTTTTCACCATTCTATACACGTGTTCTCTATTGTGACATCTCTCCGGAGGGGTTTCAATCTCTGGAGCATTGTCATAAAATCTAAAGAACAATTTGCGGTGGTACTTGTGACTTGTCTTTAAGAAGTGTCGGTTCCTTAGGTAAACTATCTTCTTGGATGCATCCAGGTACACCCATGTAGTACCATCCAAGCAAACCAAGCATCCTATCTTCCCTTTGATCTGTCCAGACAAAGCAAACAGCGTGGGATAATCATTGGTAGTAACAAATATTATTGCTCTACATATAAAGTCCTCCTTTCAAAACGTATCATACATCTGCTCCCCATGCCTCCATAGCCTCTCCATTTCTTGCATCAAAGGCGTCGAGTAACACGTCTATATCAATGCCTGGTTGTTTAGGGCTAGAAATAAGAATAGTGAGGAGAAGGTACTTTCTCTTCTGACACAACCATGTTGGGATGTTGTACATGGTCAAGATCATTGGCCATGTGCTGTGGTCGCTCATCCTCTCATTGAAGGGATTCATTCCATCGGTGCTCAAGCCAAACCGTACATTCCTTGGGTCATCGCTGAATTTTTTATGCTTCTCATCAAACCTTTGCCACTGACTACAATCAGCTGGGTGTGCAATCTTATCATCATCCACCTTGCGCTCATCATCCCACCATGTCATGAGTGCGGCTTCTTTAGGGTTTAGAAAGATACGTCTCAAGCGGTCGATCACTAGCAAGTACCATATTACCAAGGCAGGAATTCTTCTCTGCTTTGCATCGTTGCCTAATGGAGTGTCTTCTAGGGGCTGAGATTCTTGTACCACCTTTTTTGTACCCTTCTTATTCCTCTTTTTCCCCATGGAGGCTTCGTCCCCACCGTAAAGGTCATTGTTCTTGTACCGGCTAGCCCCACACCAGTGGACATTTATCCAGTGACTTGAATGTTTCGCCACAAAAAAGTATACAGTGGTTGGGGTATGCATGGATTTTTCAACCTCCATTGTCAATGGACATATGACCTTCTTCGCTTGTTATGTGTTGGTGAGAACTAAGTTTGGTTGTGGCAGCACCCATGACTAGGAGATACAATAGATCATTAAAACTACAGTCTGACCAGTCGTACTTAGCCTTCAGGATGAACAGCTCAAGCACTAAAACATAGCAATGTCCAATGTATTGGACAACCCTTTTCAACACCATACACAGTCTTCCTTCGATGCTTTTGTCACCCTTTCGAAATTTTCTAGATCTTTCGGGCTATTTAGTAAAATCTCTGGTCCAAGGGCTTGAATCATGTCCTCCAAATCATCTTCATCCCCAACACGTGCACTCTACCATCATTATTGGCACCACCTTCGTCGTTACCATCCCAACCACCAGCATCATCACCTTGTTCATTGCCAAACTCGAAATCCATTCATGCATCAAGCTCTGCTGAATATTGGGACAGGGATTCTATGGTTTCATCGTCGTATTCCTCCTCATCCTCATCGTTAACAATAACTGTTTCACCATGATGAATCCACTACTGTGTAGTCCTCAATAAATCCTCGCATAATCAAATGTGATCTGATGATAGTCACATCTGTCCATGCCATACGGTTTCTTGTAATCTTTACAGGGGCAAATAATTGTATCCTTATTCTCTTTCAATGTCGTTGCATGCTTCTTTGCGGCTTCAATAAATTTATCCACCTCTTCACTGGAAACCTGCCTTGAACCTTAACGAACCATACATCCAAGAGTTCCTGTACTCCATCTTTTACAACAATAACAAAACAAACATTAAAGGACTACTTATTCAGATATATATAAACATGAATCCAAATTAATATTTACTTGAGAATAATTGTATATACTTCAGATATATATGAATATAAATCTAATATAATTACATGAAGCATACAAACACACCATGGTAGAGGAAAATTAATTAATGGCCCAATTATCCATAAATAATTAAAATACATATTTATTGATTACAATAAACAATTTCAAAGACAACAATTAGCAACAATTATACTTTACCCAATATCTTTCATACAAACCCTAGTCCTAATTTCATCAAACATAAATGAACAAAAACAAAATCAATAAAAAAAACCAAACCCTAGATCTAGATCCACATGCACATGAAACATTCATAAAACTAACTAATTGTTCACTAAAATAAAAAAACATGGACCAAATAAGGTGCTGATCTTGTTCTCCTCCCTAATTTACCCTAGTACATTTGAAACTTGGCTCTAATTTTCTTCATAAGTAGCTCAAGCACCATAGAAAAGAGAGAAAAAACAAAACTCTTAATTACTCACTAATCAACCATTAAAACTTCAAAAAAAGTATGGAATACAATTTTCTTACCTTCTACAACCTCTCCACCAAAGGATTTGAGACTAAAACCTTTCCCTTAGTAGAGCAATTTTTTAGGATGTGCTCAAGGCCTCTCCACCTTTCTTTCACTGGTTGGAGTGAGTGACCCGAGGAGGAAGAAGGTGCTGCATCTATTTTATATAGGGGGCATTTGTAGGGGCGGCTGGTGATTGAGCCGCCCCTACAAATCGGAGCTATAAATACTGGGGTCATTTGTAGGGGCGGCTCAATCACCAGCCGCCTCTATAAATAGCATTTCCAGGGGCGGCTAGGTGATTGAGCCGCCCCTACAAATCAGACCCCATTTGTAAGGGCGAATCGTAACACCAGCCACCCCTACTGTTTGATTTGTAGGGGCGGACTGATGTCTGGGCACCCGAGCACGTCACTGTAGGAGCGGCTCCATCATCAGTCGCCCCTACAAAAAAAAATCAAACCATTGCTAAAAATCGTCTTTTACGTAGTGTGGGTCCCATGATGGAAATGACGCTTGGCTTCCAACACAAAATCCACAGTTTCTTCTGTGCTTGGAGATCGAGCCAACCTGGTTTCTCACCAGAGAAACAATTTCTTCATATTTTATTCTCTCTCCAATAAGTATCGTGTCACATCAATATTTTTGCTTACCTATCATGGTATTTAATGCTATGAAAATCACCTGCATTGAGACTACTGTCCTTACAGCTAAACATTTATGAGCATGAGACAATTATACTATTGTAGATAAGTGCTTGTTTAGTTCCAAAAAGTTTTCCAAAAAATACTATAGTAGTCATCACATCGAATCTTGCGATATGTGCATGAAGCATTAAATGTAGAAAAAAAAACTAATTACACAGTTTGGTTGGAAATTGCGAGACGAACGTTTTGAGCTTAATTAGTCCATGATTGAACACTAATTGCCAAATAAAAACGAAAGTGCTACAGTAGCTAAATTCCCAAAATTCGCGAACTAAACACGCTGTAGAAGTTGTTGCTACGCAACTCGCAAAATTATTTTTTGTGTACAGAATAGTGACTATAGAACTGTATGAGACAACTTAAAATACAATATATAGATTGTCAGTTAAATCAACTCAAATTAGGTGGCAACAAATAATAAGACTACATATAAGACATCGTTCACCAATACGTATATACATAAGAGGGAAGAAAAAAAAAAGCTCATAATGACCAAGCGGGAATTGAAGCAACACAAACCAAAAGCTATGACCAAATTAAAGTTTGATCAGTCTTATTCGTTTGGTCTTGTTTGACTGATAAGTCATGGCTGAAAGTACTGTTGCTAATTTGGTGTGAGAGAAAAATATTATTCGTTGGATTGAAAAAGTACGACTTATAAGCCAAATAAGCCTAAACCAATCCTCTCCTTTTTGACGCTGGGCCACTTGGGTCTCGAGTCGGGTCACGAAGGCTGCTACTGCTAGCCTGCTACTCCACTTGAACCTTTTTGACACCAGATTAGTGGTCAAGGATGTGATTCGATTCATAACGGCAACATTATACCAAGGGAAAATTGGCTAGCAGACGCCGAAACTAAATGTCATTTGCTGACGAACACCTAAAATGGATCTATTTGCTGAAAGATACTCTCGTTATTGATAATTATGCTATTGGACACCGCACCTCTTATTTTATTTATTTCCATATGTTGAGGAGAGAGAAGAAGCGATGAAATGACATTCTTGCCTATAACAACCCAGGTTTTCTTAGAACAAAAAAATCCAAACTTAAAATTTTTTCTAACAAAACCCATGCATGGTAAGTGTGCATACTAGGAAATCACCCTTGTAGTTGCACAAATAGATCCCAAGTTAGCATGATTATGCATTTGCATATAAAACAATTTATGAGTTGTTTCTTCATGATTTTATGTGATGAAATAAAATCAAGTAAACCTTTTTACAAACTTGTTGTGTGTGTTGCCAACCCTTGGCATTGACCCTAATACCCTAGTTGACCCCTAGTGGACCTCATAAGGATGTGTACGTGCTTGACAACACATGTATACATGCATAGGAGCCCAATGTATAGCATAGGATGGAAATAGGAAGTAGAAAAGGAATTAGAGAGGGGAAGGAATTAGAAAGGACAAAGCAGCCTAGCAGCTGCTGCTAGCCTAGCTCCACACCTGCGTCCGCTCCCGCGCGCACACTGCCAGCCGGCCCAGCAAGGCCGTGGCCCAGCTCCCGCTCGCCCACGCCCCTGCTCCCCCTCTCGCCGGGTGACCGATAGGTGGGCCCCTATGGGACCCCCCTTGTCATCACCCTCGCTCTCCCCCCTCCTCTGCTTTTTCCCTCCGAGCAGATCATTTCGCCAGCAAGGGCATCCAAGGCCGCTCCCCCGCATCCCCACCGTTCGCCGCAGAGCCGTTGGTCGCGCTGCTGTAACATCTCTGGTGTTACGAGCTCACTAAGCACTGAGATTATGGCCTAAGAGATAGATATAATAATATAGTGAGTTCGTTTACTTAGCGTGAAGAGGTGGTGATGAAAACTCCTAACAAAAAGAATAGAATGAGTTGTGTTAATTGTTGGCATGAAAACAATTTCTATGAACAACGACCAATTATAACTGGAGTATAGTGTAGAAATAAAGATTTGAGGGTAAGTTACGTAGCTGGGCATGCAATTTTAAATCTTGGAGAATAATAATATCAGCTAGTATTTTTGGGAAGCCGACAAACAAACGATTTAAGTTTAAAGTGCTATCTTTGGTAAATTATATAGTGGAACATACTTAAATAGTGCTTTAATATTTTGTTCCTATGAGTTAGTACGAAGTATGGACTAGGTCATGGTATGTTAGTTAGTTGAAATTAACAAGGCTTAGACCTTTTGGAAATTATGGCAAAAGTGTTAAAAGTTGTAGATCAAACTAAACCCTTAATTTTTCTAAGTGGAAAATGATAGGCACTATCGTTTTTGGTGGTTAAATTCCAACAAAAATAAAGTAAGCAGTATGTCTATCTTTTTGCACGATCGATTGCACCACGGTGAGTACATTAGCATAGTATGAGTAGTTGTGGTATGGGTAGAACGTTGTTCTCACAAAAATTACCCAAAACTCATCAAAATGCGCTGTGAACTACGTTGTGGACGTTCTGTTCGTGAACCCGTGATTGGGTGACGAGCTCATGTTGGCAGGCTTGTATCTTCATCTCTAGTCGCTCTTGGGCGTAGGGATTACTTCGTTGGCTAGATGATAGTCCCAGTTGCGAGTTGGGATAGCTGGTCGGTCTCGGGTCGGCTTAGGCATAGTTTTTCGTTCGCTTTAAAACTCGTGCATGTCACCCTTGTCACTTTCCTATCCGGGCTTGCGGTCACCTTATGCACGCGCGTGGCGAGCGCCAGGCTCGGCTGTTGCCGGCCACGGCTTTCTCCTTAGGCCTGTGCGCGTGTCATTGCCGCGTGTCGGTCGACGTTGTGGTGCGCCCCTCACCTTCCTATGCCCTCGTGCTATCCTGGCCGCGCCATGCCGTTGTGCCGCACGTAGGGTCAGGCCAGTGCCTTAGCGACCACCATCGGATCAACATGGCGCTCTTCTCACCATCCAATCCAACTACCATCGAGTTGCTAGCGGTCTTCCCTGCCTCGTCGCATGCCTATCCTTGTCGGGATGTCGTTGCTCCTCTCGCATCGCGTCATACCTTGAGTCCACGTGGTAGGCTTGCGACCCATCCTAGTAGCTCAGCGACCGTTCCCTCTGAGCCACATCAGTGATCTTGTCCTCGTGTATTTATCATGGCCTCAGGCCAGGGTTTGGTCGGGTCAAGCATAGTCCGTCGCTGCCTGCCTTGATCAGTAGAGTTGTGCCATTTTCACCTTGCTCGTGGTCTGTTGCACTGCCACCCTAGATCAGCACTCCAGCAGCTAATTAAGAGTGATCACTTGCGGGCCGACTCGTATCAGGGCATAGGTGCGCCTCGAAGGCTGCCAATTTGGCAATTTGGTCACTGCCAGCCATAGGCGCCGCCGCAGCCATAGGTTTGGGGGTAAGTTCCACTCTGTGGGAAAAGAATCAAATTGAGGGTGTTTCTAAGCTCATGTTAACTTCCTCTATCCGGTGCTCATTTCCGTTTGGCTAGGGCATGCATTGCCGACGTGTTGATGCCACCTAGTCCACACCGGAGCACTGCCGTGCTCGCTGGGCGCACATGTCTAGCTTGGCTCGAACTCCCTCCAACTCAACCATCGCCATAGCATGTACCGTGGTGAGCTCCTGATGCCTCCCCACCATCTCAACCCCTTGTTAGAGCTCTAGATTGTCGGAACAGCAGCGCCATCATGTGATTCCGCCTACCATCGTGGATAGCATTTGGTGTTGCACCGTGGAGCTCCATTTCGCTCCTCATCATTGTGCATTGGCTCGTAGTTCCCTGTCGGCCCGCTTATTGCGCCGAGTCGGTCCCTAGGTGGCCGGTGTGGCCGCACAGAGCTGTTCAGAGCGGTGCCAGCAAGCAGCGGGTGTCTCAGGGACTAGCTCCGTGTGAGGATGGGTTTGTTGGGGGTGCTGGATGAAAAATGCACCTCTTGTGCAATAGTGAGCAAAGGCATCGAGAAACAACCGCGTAGTACGGGGACTTTTCTACAAAAGCACGGGCATGCGCATGGGCTCCCAACCACGAGCCGCTTGCTTGGCTGGCCTGCTACGTGTGTGGCCACTCCGTGCGGGGTGTGTTGGACTGCTAGGCCAAAGTGGTTGCCGCCGGCCTGTTTCAAATTCTAAAACATTTTCTAATTTAGTTTCTAAGGCCAATTGTAAATTCAATATAAATTTGTGTAGTGGACCAAAAATTGTGAAACTAATCTTGTTAGGTTCCTAAAATCATGCTCCATCTACCAGTATATCTTATCCACAAAGTTCAATAATATTTGTAGGAGTTCTTAAATTAAACTAAGATGCTTAAGATGCAAATATGTGGGAACTTTTGTGATAGAATGATGGTAGTGTTAGCTTTGAAAATTTTACAGTAGCTCCATAGTATTATTATGTGCCATTTGTAGTTTGTGTAGCTTCAGAATAATTAGTTTGTTGAGGTAACTAATGAGCCCTAGTTTATATATATTGTTAATAAAAGGAAATAAAGAAACACCTAGGGATTTTATAACTAAAACATTGTGGGAAATTAGCGCCTAGTTCAACAACTTGGATACGTGGTCTAGTACGTTAGTCGTCAGAGCTAGTTCGTTAGCTTGAGAGGCGTAATCGTATTTTAAGAGTTGCGATCACCGTTGATTTTTTATGTCTCTGTGTTGCATCCACGAATATCATAATAGGGACAACTATGGATCATGGAGTCGACCAAAGTAGCAGAGAAGATGGTGCCTTGATGATCTTGTCATCATGATGGAATGTTAACTTTGGTTGTATCTTACCCAAGCAAGCCCCGTTGTATAACCCTTATTTTTTATAATCACTGAATATATATATATCTATGATGTGCATTTATGTTACATGATCTATATTGAAACTACATGCGTAGATAAACCTACCATGAGTCCTATTAGCATAGGTCGAGTAGCTGCTATGCTTAGGCTATCGGTAGCATGAGTAACCTGCCAGTTACTCACAATAGGTGATTATTATTACTCTCATGACAAAATGGTAAAAGGAAATGGAGACCGGGCAGGGATATGGTATGGGTATTGGTGTGGGGTAATAGATTGTGTCCTGTGACCAATGGGGCATAGCTTGGTTACACTATTTTCCCTGTCTGTGTTGGTTAAGGACTATCCATTGTAGTGGATTGTAGTTAGGTTACAGACTTATTATCCTGAGCACATACTTTCTTATGGGAGCGGGAAGGCTCGTTGCTCTCTTGTGTGGGTTCTGGCTCTTTCTGGACCGACTGATTGGAGGTGGGGATGGTGGAGGTCTAAGAACCACACTGAGTCTAGGACTCAGGAGTGGGGGCTTGGAGTCCAAGTTTGAATAGGGACCTAGACCCCTTGATAGGAGAGTGGTGGGTTGGTCTTACTTGTGCTTGGGGTAGAAGTGGGGCGTGTGTTTTGGGGTACCTAGCTAGGATACATCGGTTCACGAATTGCCGTGTGATACAGTATGACTTGGCAATGGTCTAGCATCGTAGTAAGAACTGGAATATGAAAGATGGTAAAATGGTTCTGATTGCTTACCACCTGCTTGAAAGTAGCATAGGTGCTTACATAGAATGGTTATTTAATGAACTAATGATGACTACTAATAAAATTGAATATAACGACACACGTTTAGTAATGCTTTCCACAGAAGCAACAACCCACAAGCCAAATAAGCCTTGGATATCCTTGGAGTCTTTTATTTTCCTCCTATTGGGTAAGTCTTGCTGAGTATATTCGAGTACTCAGGGTTTTATTCCCCTGTTGTAGGTGATCGGAGGATGCTTAGAGTTGACTCTTATGTGTGGAAACCTCCTGGTGGGCTCAGAGAGGATTTCTTTCACGCTACGACCATAGTGTTTATTTATAACCCTTACTAAAGGTTTTTATAAGAAAAGATGCAAAATTTGTTAGCATCTCTTGTATATAATGTCCACTATGTTAATGCTCTACCATGTCCTTAATTTAATCCTACTTCCTTTGTAACTCTAATAACATGGTTATATTTCACTGTTATAAATAATAAATATTATACTCTGATGTTGCATGGAAAGTGATGTAAGAAATGACTAAAATGTTGTAAGGTTTGTTCTCCCATTTATGATCCTGTTGAAAAATATGAATTTTCGGGTTCTTCCATGAGGTGTGCTCGATAGAACTATTTAAATGAGCTCACTCTTGGGGTGTTTAGTGTATAATGGAAGACAAGCACCTCCAGAAGTGAGTTATTTTAGGCAGTTCTACCACACACGCCCACGGATGGATGCCACATCGAAGATCCACAGCACCCTCAGACCTCCCCGTGCAACGGCCGCATCGTGCTGACGTCGCCGCCGTGGCCCTGACGGCTGACACCACCCCATTCGCCTTTTTGACCGGGCGCTGTTCGAATTGGGAGTGCCAGCGGGCGCACAACCATCCTGCATGCCCCAAAACCCTAGCCTAGAGGCCATATCAACCCTACATGTACCCCCTCTGCCCTTCCCCACCATCCACCGCTCCACCATGACCGTGGGCTCCCTATAAGAAGGCACCCCCAGTGCCCTAGCGCCTCACCCTCGCCCCGCCGCCACCTGGTGGCCACCCAAGACCGCCATAATGCCCTAGAGGAGGAGAAGGAGGAAGGAGAAGGAGGGAGGGAAGGAGCCGAGCCCGCTAGAGTTGCTCGAGCTCGCCGAAGAAGAAGACGGCACCCCGATCATCTTCCTCGCCGTAGCGGTTCGGCACTACACTGCTACCTCTCACCATGGCCTTGACTGACCATCGCACCACTATCCTACCTACCCTGCCACCACGGTGAGCCCCCGACGTCGCTCTCTCATGCTCACCATCATAGACATGCCATGGCCACGCCACCGTGTTCTACCCCTTGGCAGGGCCAAAGGCCGGGCTTTTTGTCGTTGTGATGCACCGCACATGCGCGCACACACACACGAGCCAAGGCCTGGCCCCACCGAGCCACTGGTGCTCAGGAACACTAGCTCCTACACATCACACCCGTTGTGGTCACCATGGCCGACGTCTGCCATGTCGCCACCCCATTTCGGTCACCTCAAGTCAGTAGAGGTAAAATGACCACCCCGATGAGTTTTGCCTCATTGAGGGACATGATGTGCGCTATGTAGAAGGGGAAGGAGACCCCCGAGAGCCACTGGACATGTTCTACCTTGTTAGAGCCACACGCCTCCCATGCCGCCACTATGTTATCACTGATCTCGGCCGCCTCAAAGATCGAGGAAGGGCCGATGGTGTTCACCATGATGTTGTGGACCTAGCCGCCTTGCTAGTTGGATGGGTGGCCACCTCTAGACCTGAGGTCACCATCACTGGAACCCCACTGGAGTTTTGACATGCGTTCCACCATTGAGTGGACTTCACTGTGAAGAAAGGTCACTGAGGCCACCCATGTTAGGCCCCTGGCTACCCGAATCATAGGGAAAAGGGCCGCCTTGAGCCCTAAATGCCTGCTTCACTGGAGCCGCCATGGCCTCCATCACTGCCACCATCCTGGACAGCGCTGCTGAGCCACGAGCCATAGCCTCAACCATGCCTGCCTCGCCAGAGTACTAGGGGTGCTCATGGAGGCCCAAGCTGCCTTGATGAGCACCCAACCGTGCTTATGCTACGTCACTATGAGACCACTAGAGCCACCACACTATCGTGGATCCACTACAGCCTCACTAGAAGCCAAGCAGCCACCTTTGTGACCCCATCGTGCCTACATGGGTGTAGAAGGACCGTAGGAGGACGAAGGAGCATCATCGAGCCGATGACGAGCCCCACCAGCTGGCCTCACTGCCGGTGAGCCACGAGGTGTACACGCCCCTCTTGTGCACCATGGACCGTGAGCCAAAGCAGGAGGAATAAGGGTGGCGTGCGGTCCACCGTGGACCATGCCTGAGGTCCATAGACCCACGCCGCCTGGACCACCGTGAGACACATGCATAGACCAAGCCCAGTAGGAGGCCGAATGCGCCACGTGGTAGCCTGCCTGTGCGACACGTGTCTAGGTCGGGCCAGCCCAACCCAGCCTAACTCTACCCTTAACCCAGCCTGCTTGAGCCTAGTCTGAGCCTAGTCAACGTTGACCGCTGACTAGCCCCACCTATCAGCGACTGGATCCACCTCGCCCAATCACTGCACGCCACATGTCAGCACCATATTAACCCAGCCCCTTTTTTTAGGAAATGTTTTAAACTTAGAAAATTCATAATAAATTCATCCAACTTTAGAAAAATATGAAACCAGTGTCCACATTTTTCTAACAATGAGCTCTATGCCATAGGCTTAAGTTTGAGTGCATTTGGACCTTTTGATTTTGCATTGCTTCCTTGTGACTATCTATAGGAGTCACTCATCATGGCTATATGTCTCGTTTGATAGACCCAGAGGAGCCACAGACTGAAGAGTACAACCCCGACTACACTGAGGAGCTTAGAGATGACTTGCTAGGTGCCACATCCCACCCAACCTTGTAGAATCCTACTAGACCTGCTATAATGTAGATGCTAGCGCTTTACTTTTATGCAAATGATCTATGACAGGTTGCATGGTAGAATTGCTTGTAAGCCTTTACCTTGTCGCAACCTATACCCTTACACACCCGCTGTTAGGCTAGATGCTCACTTACTTACTTGCTACTGCTTCTATAATAGAACCATCCAATTTATAAGAGCACAAGTACAATAGCAATCACCAAAGCGATCAAACCGTCATACTTGAGCCCATATAATCCCGGTAGTCCGATGAAATCACAAAGGATCTCAAACAAACCAATGTACAAACCAAGATCGTACATGATTCAACACAACCAGTCATATGTTACAACAAGTTCACAAATAGTTCTCATACAACGGAGTTTCAACAACCCAAATTTAGAAGTAGCGAAAGCAACATAGTTTGGAAACAACATCAAGATAGTTAAAATACATAGCTAGTTTAAGATCATCTCCAACAAAAGCACATAGATGAGATGATATAGAATGACCATGCCCTTGGTCTTACTCTCCATCAACTACAGGAGTTATGCAATGCTTGCAGTAACCATGGTACATCACATCATCTGCAACAAATGGGAATAAACCCTATTTACGAGAATGTACTCAGCTGAACTTACCTGTCATAAACCAAAATAATAAGACACCAAGCAGTATGCAAGGCTTTAAAGGTGGAGCTAGCTTGATAATATTTTGCATAAAAAGCTTAAGTGCATAACTTGAATATATAATATCTTTAGCTTCAAATTATCCCTATTCAATTAAGCATTTCTAAATTAGCACCTATACTAGAGCAAGCACTTGATCAAGCTAAACAAGCATTAGTAACCATATCTGATGTAGTAATTTGAGCAATCATCATAACCACCAAGTTTCTGAACTAAAGTTGTCGGGGTAGCTAGCCTCTCCATGCATGTTGGTTTTAGCTAGGCCTTATCAGCCATGATACAATGTTTTCCTCTCACAACAAACCACAAATATCGTTATGCATCGTAGTCCACCAAAATGGTGCACACATGAGGTACTAGAAGAATGCTACTAAAGATAGAGCAACGCCGAAGATTGGAGATGCCACGAGGTTCATAGAGCCATCCGCTGTGGTGCTGAGCTAAATCCGATGTGCTCTGGACTATATCAAGAAAAAGGCCATGTATAGCAGAGGCATGGATTCATCGATGCCACTTATCATCTCCAACCGGTATAGCTCGTAGACCACCTCGGTGCTGTTGTTTGACCCTAGTTGGTGCTAGAAGAATGCTACTGAGGTGGTTAAATTATAATGTGTTGATACACATTGATGGTAACATTGACCTGTATGCAAATAGGTCTTTGTTATCGTATATGGAATTTTAGTGTAAGGTCTTTGTTATCGTATATGTAACATATTTCTATTTTTTTGTAATTTTTTGATGTATTTCATTACTATCTAAATAAATATATTGTTGTTGTTAAAACTTTCCCACTGTAGTATCTAAATAAATATATCCTTTACATATATGCACCTTCACTGTCGATTCTATTTAGAAACCGGCAATGATAATCACCTTCACTGTCGGTTCTATCTAAAAACCAACAGTGATAGTAACTTTCACTATCGGTTCTATTTAAAAACCGACAGTGATGTCCATGCCCCCCTATGTAAAACAAACTGTTGGCCACATACATTGATCCCACCCACCCATGAACTCTCTCAGTCTCATTTCTCATATTTCACTCTCACTTCTCAAGACATCCACTCTCTCTCTACGTGATTTGGTCATGGCTCCAATATTTTTCAATGGTATTGATGTGTTGTCTTCTCCAATATTCTATCTATATTCATTTGATCTATATTTATATTCATGTTTCTTTGCATTCTATATTTATATATATTCTTATTCCTTGCATTTGATCTATATTTAATTATATTGCCACATTTTACTTGGAAGAATTTTTTGTGCATATATTTTATGTTCATATTTTTTTGCATTTTATCGATCAGGCGGTATGAACAACGGACCTCCCCCACCACAAGAACTAGGTTTCCACCCTGGCGATGAGCCATTCGCTCTTAATGTGGCCATTCCACGGTTCCTTGTTCCAGCTATTGTATGAAATATTTTCCAACATCTTTTGTTTTTTATGCTAACAAATAACTGTAATTAGTTTAATATCATTGTTGCATGCATATATGTCATAGACTATATCCCCAATAGATTGGAATAGCACTTAGCTGGTTCTTTATCTCGGACATCGTCAAGAACACAGCATCTAATGCAAGTGGTCGGTTATGGACGTGTGAACTCAGTTTTTTCATCCCTGTGAGGGGTTCAAATCATCGGAACTATATCCACAGGATGGGAAAACAAAGCCCGGACATGATAAGCGCCCAATTAAATGCCGTGCGCATTTATTTAGAGGCACTTCGATGTATTTGCTATGATGTGCCTGATTTCTCGTACTTCAAGGCACTTGCTTTGAATGCTGGTGATATCCATGTCCTGCAAGCAAGCGAATGGTTTGCGAGCTACAACCATACGGATGTGGTAAAATGGTCACTTATACCAGAGTCGTGGTTATTTGTTGTTTATTATTGTAATAACATTCTCTAATTTTTTTTCTTTTTCTCTACATGCAGATTGCGCTACAAGACCTTACCTAAGCTGCATGTGGCTAGTGGGCCATTCTAGACCAAGCTACGAAGCAACTTGGGTACGATTGGGACTTCTGCAATGGATACCTCGGCCAGCTCACTATAGAAGGACGCCAGTACTGCATAAGGATTACTAATAGGGGCAGTGGTTGTTCAGTAGGTTACATCTATGGCCGACCATTCTTTCGGTATTGTGAGGCACGAGAGAGTGCACTCATATGAGCATTGGACTTCATCGATACAAGCGGATACATGATCTGTGACATCAATTACCATATATGGCTACAGAGGCATGTTAGTGTGCGTGGCTCAATCGATCCCGACAGTGATTCCGATAGTAATTAATGTTTATTTAGCAAGGTTTTCAAGGTCATAGTTTAATCGGGTTCTAATTTTAATATGTATGGCTTTGTGTGTTTAATTATTATAATGCATGTAATTCGTGTAATATTCTAGTGTCGTATTGGTCTCAAACTTTTTCTTAGGCTTGCACGTGCCACATGTGAAGTAAACACCATGTATGGGATTTTTAGAGATAGTTTGCTACTTTCTGAGGTTTAATTGAATTTTCGCGCGATGAGACTGTTTAATTATAGGTTGAACTAAGTCTACCTATGAAAAGATTCAGAATGGTGTCAAACTTTTATACATGCTCTAATGTGCCCTAGGGATAAGAATTTTGTGGAGGTGGATGAAAAAATCTATTGGGTCTAAGAAGAAATTCACCCTCTTTTGTCTCATTTGGCACAGAGAAAAATATAATAAATAAAAAATGAACAGAAAAATCTAAGACCTTGTATGGAGTCTTAATTTGGGTGTACATGCTTGCTAAAAAAATTTTAAGCCATTTCGACATAGGTGGAGTATACATGCTTCACAGAGGTACATGTGCCCTTTCATCGAACCATGACTATACACATAGGTTATCAAGGTTTCTGTGGTTCATAGGCATTCTGGTGTCGTATTGGTCTCAAACTTTTTTTTAGGCTTGCACGTGCCACGTGTGAAGGAAACACCAAGTTTGGGATTTTTCGGGGATGGTTTGCTACTTTCTGAGGTTTAATTGAATTTTCACGCGATGAGACCGTTTAATTATAGGTTGAACTGAGTCTACCCACGAAAAGATCTAGAATGGTGCCAAACGTTTACACAGGCTCTAATGTGTCCTAGGGATAAGAATTTTGTGGTGGTGGATGAAAAAATCTATTGGGTCCAAGATGAAATTCACCCTCTTTTGTCTCATTTGGCACACAAAAAAATATAATTAATAAAAAATGATTAGAAAAACCTAAGATCCTGTGTGGGGTTTTAATTTGGGTGTACACACTTGCCAAAAAAATTCAAACCATTTCGACATAGGCGGAGTATACATGCTTCATAGAGGTATATGTGCCCTTTCATCGAACCATGACTATACACATAGGTTATTAAGGTTTCTGTGGTTCATAGGCATTCCGGTGTCGTATTGGTCTAAAACTTTTTCTTAGGCTTGCACGTATCACGTGTGAAGGAAACACCAAGTTTGGGATTTTTCGGAGATGGTTTGCTACTTTTTGAGGTTTAATTAAATTTTCGCACGACGAGACTGTTTAATTATAGGTTGAACTGAGTCTACCCATAAAAAGATTCGGAATGGTGCCAAACTTTTACACAGGCTCTAATGTGCCCTAGGGATAAGAATTTTGTGGAGGTGGATAAAAAAATCTATTGGGTCCAAGATGAAATTCACCCTCTTTTGTCTCATTTGGCACATAGAAAAATATAATTAATAAAAAAATGATTAGAAAAACCTAAGATCCTGTGTGGGATCTTAATTTGGGTGTACACGCTTGCCAAAAAAATTTTAAGCCATTTCGACATAGGAATACATATGTTTCTATTTATTAAGTATATAAAAGATTTTTTTAATATATATAAACATCATTGTCGGTTTCAAAAAATTGGCAGTGATGAGAAGAAACCAACAGCGATGATTGTTATCAATGTCGGTTTATTTTGAAAACCGGTAGTGATATATAAAAAATTAAAAAATAAATGTGCCAACCCTCGGGTTTGAGCTCGGGTCTCGGGCTACAGAGTTTAGACACTTAACCGCTGCGCTAGTATAGGATGTGTGCCAAGGTTTATTTATTTTATGTTTTTGACCTTTAGACCGCTTAATAAATTATAAAATTAAACTAAAAAAATTGGGCCTCCGGGATTCGAACACGAGTATCGGGGGCAAAGTTGCTGGGTCTTAACCGTTGAGCCAGTAGGAGGTATTCGAAAGAAGTGAAAAAGATAAGTTACTTATGCTGTAACCGCTACACGAAAATCACTGCCGGTTTAAAGAATGGCCCGGCAGTGATGTCTAGAAGAGCAATAGTACTGTTGGCCCCCTCGATCTCTGGTACGTAGCATATCATATACTACGGTCTTCGTGACAATGAAACAACGACCAAGATGTATCGCCACATACAATCCAAGGGACGATGTAAGCAAAACGAGGTCATACAATGCAACATCCAATATGTAAGCAAATAAAATGAGGTCATGCAAGGTGATGATGACCAAACAAACGATTCGATGACACGGTTTTTTTCAGCACTAGTAAATTATTACATCGACCTAAGACATCGATTAATCACTAGTGCTACTAATTACTGCTAGTGCTACCGCATATTTCATCCCCCTGTTGTCGCCGGTGCTCCTCTTCGCGATTCTTTCGCTCAGCCCTGCGCCGGCGTCGTTCCGCGTCCATCACGAGATGGTGCCACTCGGTCTCCTTCTCCTGGCGGCAGCGGCGCTCCTCCTCCTCCTTGTGGTGGTGCTCCTCATGGAGGCGCTCCTCCTCCTCCTCGTGGCGGCACTCCTCCTCCTTGGAGATCTCGACGACACGCTTCAGGATGCAGTCATCGGTCTCCTTCTGTGTGATGGCATAGTGGTGCTGGTCCTCCTCCTCCTTCTGAGCCATCTCCAATAAGTTGAAGATGACCTCCTCCACCAAAAGAGGTTCTGGTTCCTCCTCTGATGTGGTCTCATAGTCCGGATCATCCTCGAGGTTCACCTCGAGGTCCGATTCGGACGACGATGACGGCATCGGTGGGGGCATTGGGGGTGACATGAGGAAGATGGGTTTAGCATCACCCATGTTGTCTTCAAGAGGCGAGGCATTATGGTGGTGGGTCAAGGGCTAGGGCAAGGTGTGCGTGGAAGGGTGCTTCGCTTTCTTGATGTGCGGTGGTGCAATGGTGGCTGACTGTGTGCACGGGGGCCTAGCTTATATAGGCGTGTCGGTGGGTGGAACTAATCATGGTGCAATAACTCGCACCCCTCGGAAGATGGAGCACACCTGAGTTGGGAACCGCCATTGAATGCGCTTGCATTGGGAAGACAGAGCGCGCTTGTGTTGGGAACCAACGGCGTGAGCAACCGATGGACTCCTGGGTAAATGCGGCGTCTCTTCGTGGGGAACTAAAGGGCCATGACCAGTCCAAGGACTGGGAAAACAGTGGCTCTTCATGCGAACCGCGCGACCAGCGTGGTCGGGGAGTTGAAGGGCCTACGCGCAAAGTAGGGATAGATAATCACTCAAAGGAATAAATTCCTTCAAACTTTCAGAAATCAGGTGATAGCTCAATGGTTTGTCTGCTGCTCTGGAACTTGTAGGCTTCGGTTCAATTCAGGGATGCAACACATTTATTTTATCTTTTTGACCTTTAGGCCGCTTAATAAATTATAAAATTAAACCAAAAAAATTGGGCCGCCTGGGATTCGAACACGGGTATCGGGGGCAAAGTTGTGGGGTCTTAACCGTTGAGCCCATAGGAGGTATTCGAAAGAAGTGAAAAAGATAAGTTACTTATGTTGTAACCGCTACACGAAAATCACTGCTGGTTTAAAGAATGGTCCGACAGTGATGTCTAGAAGAGCAACAGTACTGTTGGCCCCCTCAATCTCCGGTACGTAGCATATCATATACTACGGTCTTCGTGACAATGAAACAACGACCAAGATGCATCGCCACATACAATCCAAGGGACGATGTAAGCAAAACGAGGTCATACAATGCAACATCCAATATGTAAGCAAATAAAATGAGGTCATGCAAGGTGATGATGATCAAACAAAGGATTTGATGACATGGTTTTTTTCAGCACCAGTAAATTATTACATCGACCTAAGACATCAATTAATAACTAGTGCTACTAATTACTGCTGGTGCTACCGCATGCGTCGTCCCCCTGTTGTCACCGGTGCTCCTCTTCACGGTTCTTTCGCTCAGCCCTGCACCGATGTCGTTCCACGTCCACCACGAGATGGCGCCACTCGGTCTCCTTCTCCTGGCGGTGGCGGCGCTCCTCCTCCTCCTCGCGGTGGTGCTCCTCACGGAGGTGCTCCTCCTCCTCCTCGTGGTGGCGCTCCTCCTTGGAGATCTCAATGATGCGCTTTAGGATGTAGGCATTGGTCTCCTTCTGTGTGATGGCGCAGAGGTGCTGGTCCTCCTCCTCCTTCCGAGCCATCTCCAATGAGTTGAAGACAACCTCGTCCACCGGAAGAGGTTCTGGTTCCTCCTCTGATGCGGTCTCACGGTCTGGATCATCCTCGAGGTTCACCTCGAGGTCCAATTTGGACGACGACAACAGTGTCGGTGGAGGCATCGGGGGGCGACATGAGGACGACGGGTTTAGCATCACCCATGTTGTCTTCAAGCGGCGAGGCATTATGGCGGCGGGTCGAGGGCCAGGGCGAGGTGTGCATGGAAGGGTGCTTCGCTTTCTTGATGCGTGGTGGTGCAATGGCGGCTGACTATGTGCACGGGGGCCTAGCTTATATAGGCATGTTGGTGGGTGGAACTGATCATGGTGAAATAACTCGCACCCCTCGGAAGACGGAGCACGCCTGAGTTGGGAACCGCCATTGAATGCACCTGCATTGGGAAGACGGAGCACGCCTGCGTTGGGAACCAACGGCGTGAGCAACCGATGGACTCCTGGGTAAATGCGGCGTCTATTCATGGGGAACTAAAGGGCCACAACCAGTCCAAGGACCAGGAAAATAGCGGCTCTTCATGCGAACTGCGCGACCAGCGTGGCCGAGGAGTTGAAGGGCCTATGCGCAAAGCAGGGACAGATAATCACTCAAAGGAATAAATTCCTTCAAACTTTCAGAAATCAGGTGATAGCTCAATGGTTTGTCCACTGCTCTGGAACTTGTAGGCTTCGGTTCGATTCAGGGATGCAACACATTTATTTTATCTTTTTGACCTTTAGACTGCTTAATAAATTATAAAATTAAACCAAAAAATTGGGCCGCCTGGGATTCAAACACGGGTATCGGGGGCTAAGTTGCGGGGTCTTAACCGTTGAGCCAGTAGGAGGTATTCGAAAGAAGTGGAAAAGATAAGTTACTTATGCTGTAACCGCTACATGGAAATCACTACCGGTTTAAAGAATAGCCCGGCAGTGATGTACCCCCATCACTGTCTGTTCCTACTTACAACCAGTAGTGATGTACCCACATCACTGTCAGTTTCTAATTTGAACCGGCAGTGATGAGGTCTTGTATAAAAGGCCGCCGTGGGTTGAAATTATCCAAATTTCAACCCCGCACCAATCGTTCCCCGCGCTCCTCTTCTTCGACGCCGATGCCCGTGCACCGCCCCATGCCGAAGCACCCGTCCACCGCCCCACACCGCCGTTCCTAGCCCCGTGCTCCTCTTCTTCGACACCGACACCCATGCACCGCCCCACACCAGAGCACCTATCCACCGGCCCCCACACCGCCGTTCCCAGCCACACGCTCCTCTTCTTCGATGCCGACACCCGTGCACCGCCCCACGTCGGAGCACTCCCACCATGCCAGAGCACTCCCCACGCCGTCCACCGCCCCATGCCGGAGCACCGCCGAGGCCTTCAGGAGCGCAGACAGCTGCTTTCCCACCCCCACGGTGAGTGCTGGCTCACTACCCGCTAAGTGTTTGATGAAATGGACAGCTACTTTTTATTGTTTTCAGAGGCACAAGAAATGGACTTAATTTTTTTTAAATAGTTTTAAAGATGAAGAATGTATGCAACTCTATCCATTGCAGGCTATGCAATGTCACTAATCCAAACATATTTTTTATTCCTCATGTCTACAGGCTATTAAAATCACCTCTATTTTTTGAGACAATCTCACTTTGTAATAGCTAGTCCATAGTCAGATAAAATAGGTTCACTACCATCTACAATCTAATCTCACTTTGTAATCTCACTTCGTAATAGCTAGTCTGGTTCTGGTGTTATCTACAATATCATCTTAATTAATTTTACAATCCTTAGGTTTATTGAATCCCTAGCTAGGATCTGACCTTGATATGGTCCTTGAAATATGTTTGTAGAAACTTTCTGGTGTTTTGATAGGGTCCTACTTTATTTGACTGGTCATGTTGGTTAATTACAATGACTTTGCCTTTTTCCTTTTTGTTGTAGATGTTTTGCTTTGACCTTTCATCTAATATTTTCTTATATATACTACAAGAAATTATTTATTTCTTGTATAAGTTTTAGTATATTTTAAAAATAATGCTATTTTCAGAGACCATATAACTTGAATAATAACTCTTGTTTAGTGAGTTACCATTACCACTTACCACATGCCTAATTTACTTAAATGTATAGGCAACCATGGCATGGTATGTAGTGCATGTTGGTCACATGCCTAGGATTTATCAAACCTGGGAAGATTGCTATGCTTAAGTCAATCGCTACCCTGGTAATTTGCATAAAAATACAAAACAGAAGCTGAAGCTTTGAGGGCCTACTATAGTCATCTGGCCTACCTTGCAAACCATGGCCAACCGGCCTACTATGGTCCAATAAATGCAAACCATGGCCATCCGCTGGCACTGGAGATCGAAGAGAAACCACCCGTTGGAGATGTGAAGATTAGGAGAATTGCTCCTTGGTCTTAGAAAGATGTCATGCTTTTATTTATGGCTATGGTCATCGCTTTTCTTATTTGGAAGTTGATGTAGGCTTAGTTTCATAGAAGAGTAGGTGGACTTTGTTGTATGTGGTCAATCAAACAATGAATTTGTTCTAGGTGAACATATGCTATTATTTGACTTTGTTGTATGTGGACTTATTACTAGACTTTGCATTAAACATATTATATATATATATGAACATATGCTATTAGTGGTTGTCCACGGCCAAAACTAACCATGATCGTGTCATAGCCATGACTCATCATCGCATGTTACCTCATCGCCGAAGAACTGATCGGCAACAAGAAGCGGCTGATATCGCTGGGATGGGAGAGCTGCATGATCCGACAAACGGTGACGGTATCAATCAGGTCGGTGAGAACGAGCAACCATGGACCCTGTCTGGCCTGCTCGATCTAGGTCAAAATGACCAAGATGGCCAGGTAACTTTGGTATCATGTCACTATGTAGCCACACACACTAATCAATTGAGAGGGTCATAGCTTACTTGGTGTCTCTAGCAGGAGCCCCCGTCGGCCGAGGAGCCAGAGGGTTCGGGTACCAGGAAGGCTAGATCCAAGTGAGGCGTGTCAAATATTCCTGTTCGTAGGAATGCACACTGGCACATTACTAAGTTTGATGAATTCAGGAATCCATTCTCACCACCTATAGCTTTGACCAAATACAAGACCATCCTTGGGTTACTTGTTAGGGACTTCATCCCAATTAAGTATAGGAAGTGGATTGGGAAAGATGATGACCGGTGGAGGGTTCCCAAAAGCGAGAAGGATTACATATGGGATGTCAAGATCCCAGAGTATTTGACTTTCCCAGCCGAGTATGATAGGGAGTTAGTCAAGAAAAAAGCAAAAAATCATGGGGACATGCTTCAAGAATTTCAAGGGGACATTGTACAAGAATTTTGTCCTCTAAAATAAAGAGCCAGATTTCGATGGTGGACAGTTTAGCAAGCAGAAGGACTTCTAGCAGAATTTCAAGGAATATAGGTTATCCGAGGAGTACTTAGAACTGAGCAGGAAGAATAAGGAGAATTCACAGAAAGCGATGAATCCTCATCATCTCGGATCTCGTGGCTACACCAAAAAGATGCCAGAATTTGAAGCAGAACTTCAAAAGATGGATTGCCTTAATGAGGAAGGCGTTCAAGTTGAGACCGCCGATTGGGAGCCCAGATCGATATTATACTGTATGGGGAGAAATGTACGGCACGCTAAGGACGGGAGCTTTAGCTCCTCAAATCAACCCATGAGCGAACTCATCTAGAGGATCTCCCAAGTAACTGAGGAGGTGAGGCAAGGGACTCGCACTTCTAATAGGGAGAAAGACATGCTCACCCAAGCACTTGGAACCAAGGAGCACCCTGGTCGCACTAGAGGAACCGGTGTTGTTCCTTTGAAACTAGCATTCCCCCAAGAATCTAACACTTACCGAAGCCGCTCGAGGGGTAGAGCGAAACATGAGGCAGAGTATTTGAGGAGACTAAAAGAGATGGAAGATAGAATGGAAGCACGGATTAAGGCGACTGTTGAAGCACGAGTCGAGCAAATTTTGCTGTCCAAGGGGTCAGTAGTACCACAAAACCCTACTCCTAGTGCCTTTAGCCCACAGTTTAGGGGTCGCAGCAGCGCGGTCGACCCCGCTCGACGAAGAAGAGGCGAATGTGCCTCATCCGGTGGACGACATCCCTGAACCCGTCAATGTCAGGTTGTACATCCGTTAGGAATGGACAAAGGACAAGGTGGCGCTCGGCTAGGCCTGGCCTACGGGAGACGGGACAATTAATGGCCGCCCAATTCCACTGGGATATGCTCATGTCACCATTCACAAAATACTTGATAAGAAGTTTAACAAGATACCCATTGAGTACCCCATAGCGGAAGACAGGCCAAACTTGGTCAAAACAAGGGCTCTCAAGTGGCCTGGCACAAGCGCTTCATTAAGCTTGACCATTAATTGTCCTCTGATGATGAGGATGACTATGAGTCTTCACCCACCCGCGATGATCACTCACCATCTCCCAACAGAAATCACTCTCCTCCTCATCTGGAGCCATCACCCCCAAGAAGACAGAGACCTCCTTCTATTCCTCCTCGTCCGACTCCATCTTCATTAGCCCTGAGAAAAGAGACTCCTCCTCCTCCCCCTCCCCCTCCATCTTCATCAGTGCCAGGAAAATAGAATTCTCATCGTCATCCTCCTCCTCCACCTCAGCCCAAAACAAGATCAAGGACATCCTCGCAGTCGCAGAAAAGGTCCTTGGATTCGGTCGCTAATGCTCCCAAAGTGGACCAACAGAAAAGAAAAAGGTCGTTCAGTGGCAGCGTTACCACCTTAATGAAAGAAAAATTTACAGCACACATCTCGAAGGAAGATTGTGTTAGTTTCTTCAATCTCTGTGCCTCACTGCCTTCATATATGTTGAAGTCCGAATTCAAAAGGAAAACACAGAATAAATACGCTACAACAAGAGACGAAGAAATACACAATAAAGATTTAAGGAACATATAGAAGTACGTCGAAGACAACCCAGGATTAACCATGGAAGAAGCCACGAACATCTATTATGATGTACAAGGGATGGGAACACCGGCAATGAAGTATGAAAGGGGTAGTCTTTTGGTTCCCGATGACGAGTATAAAAATCTGACAACATATATGTGCCAGTTGCATGAATATTACATGGCTCAAGCAACAGAGATGAACAACTTTGGTTTTGAAGTTATTATACATTCGCCACATATTTTTCATTATCCCAAAGAAGAGAAGTTCGATGTTGAGTGGGAGTGCTTGTTCCAGCTATACTAGAAATGCGATCTCGATGTTCAAATGTTGACGCTGTGGACTATGTAAGTAACCTACACGCGCGATATTACAATTAACAACTCTCTCGAGATAAATTATTTACTTTTGAGCACTTCCCATGATTTTATGTAGGTGTATATCAAAATTTTACATTGTAAAAAGCAAATGGGATTACATAGGCTTCTTGAACCCCTTGCAAGTCAATGAGAGGACATGTCTAGGCCTCTATGGATGTGACGTGGTAGACCTGAAACAGAGATTGATTGTTGTTTTCGACAAATTCACAATGAAGAAGAAAACCCACATACTTCTAGCCTACAACTGCGATTATGTGTTCTCGACTTTTAATTTTATGCTTCTTTTTCGTTAAGATTATTCAATAATTAGGATTCTGTGACTGTAGCAACCATTTCGTCTTTATTTGTGTCAATCTTGCCAAAAATCTGATCGAGGTGTGGGACTCGAAGAAAAAAATATTTCGTCATTTGGATGCACTGGTGGCAGTGCTGAATTAGTAAGCGATCCTAATAACATATTATTTTCTAATCACACATACCGCTTTATAATGTTTCTCCCTTTAATGTTGTTCAGTGTCCGAAGAAGACATATCGGTGGGACGCTGGTCCCATTCAAGGTTGTTGAAATAGAGGGGAAGTACCTGTCACAGCCGACGGGAAACAATGAATGCGGGTTTTATGTAATGTGGGCAATGCTTCGCTACATCGGCGGGAAATCGGAAGAAGCCGATAAGTTGGTGTGTATAATCCCCATTTCATTTATGTCTATTAATAATTCAATAAAATGATTTACTGTTCCTCTTTGGATATCATCTATTTTGAACGACAGCGCAAGAAATATAACCACCAAAAGTTGTTAGATATGGAGATCGTTGTACTGCAATCGGAGCTCGCAAAGTTCATCTTAGCCGAGGTATTGGAAAAAGATGGAGTATTTTCCATTGCACAATCCGTGAGCTACAAGGACCAGTATGGCCCAGAGCGGCTTGCCAGATTATTGTAAGAAGTTCGAGAAGCATTGCACAATCTGTGAAGTCCGAGAATATTTCTTTTTTGTTTTAAGGGATTGAGATCTGAATAAGAACATTTGAACTATAACCGTAACATTTGTAATGTTTAATATTGATGGACCTATCGTCTACGTAGCATATATAAAGCAAAACATGATTCTACGAAAAAATATAAATTAAAATGAATTATAAAACAATAAAATATGAATGGGCCATCACTACCGGTTAGCAATGAACCGGTAGTATTGTCGTAACCATCACTGCCGGTTATCAACAAACCGACAGTATTGGATTTCTCAACACTGTTGGCTTGAGCCATGAACCGACAGTGTTGTCTTGCTCAACACTGTCGGCTTGAGCCATGAATCGACAGTGTTTTCTGGCTCAACACTGCTGGCTTGAGCCATGAACCGACAGTGTTGGATTTCTCAACACTGCCGGCTTGAGTCATAAACCGACAGTGTAGGCTTGCTCAACACTATTGGCTTGAGCCAAGAACCGATACTCTTGAAGCAACCATCACTGTCGGTTGGGACTACAAACCGGTAGTGTTGTTCAACTAGACACTGTCGGGTGGAGCCAAGAACTGACACGGTTTCCGGTAGATCAGTGTCGGTTTTTAAGAACCGGCAGTGATGTCAACCCCACATCACTGCCGGTATGCCACTGTCGGTTTAAAATCCGGCAATGAAGGGGGTTTTTAAATTGGCAGTGATGTCCAAATCTGAGGTAGTGTCTGTCACCAGCCTTTCGACCCGTACCTCCCGAACTATTTTCAATTCCAATGGACGAAACCGAGGGCGAAGCAACCTCTACCATATCAGCCATCTAAAGGGCTGGCGAAAACTCAAAACAAATCAAAAGTATGGAAAATAAAGAAAAAAGAGAAATAGCGATTGTAGAAAGCAAAACCAAAAGTACAAGAGGGAAAAGAGACTCTACCTTATCGAAAGAACAGGCAAAAGCTTCGGATCCCGGCAAGGCGCGAAATGCTAGCCGAAGGCTTCAGGGAGATCTCTAGTGAATGCGTCAAGGTCTGAGCAAAAGAAGTGCACCTCAAGCCAACGTACGGGGGGCTTTATATAGCCACCCAGAAGAAGGCCAACAGTCGTGGCACGAAAACCAAGGGGCACAGTGGCTAGCCGTTTCAGACTCCAAACAATAGGGATAACAAAAAATAATATAAATCAAACGCCATCCAAGGGTTTAATAAAAAACATTCCACAAAAAATAATTCCAACGAAATAAAAAAAATAAAAAGAGACAGGCAGCTAAGCGTTTCGCACCTTGGGGGAAGGCATCGATGGACGAAACGTTCAGCAAAAACACGGCGCCCCCTCTCGACATGGGCGGCGAAAGGGATCGCCGAGGGGCTACTATTGGGGATGCCATACGGCTTGGGAGCCCCAGCTGCATAAAGAGGCTTTCGGCCTGTGTTTCGCCTGTCGGTACATCCATTCAGTGAAACCCTTGGCGGAAGGAAACGTCAGTTTCCGTCCATCTTGCGCAGAGACGCCAGTCGTTTTCGGCCCGTGTTTCGCCCATCGATACCTCCGCTCAGCGAAACCCTTGGCGGAAGGAAACAACAGTTTCCGCCCATCTTGCGCAGAGGCGTCCAGTCATTTTCGGCCTATGTTTCGCCCGTCGGTACATCCATTCGGCGAAACCCTTGGCAGAAGGAAATGGCAGTTTCCGCCCATCTTACGCAGAGGCGCCTAGTCGCTTTCGGCCTGTGTTTTGCCCGTCAGCACCTCCGTTCGGCGAAACCCTTGGCGGAAGGAAATGTCATTTCCCGCCTACTGGTAGAATGGCGCTAGGGAGAATCTTTTCGCCGGGATAGTAACTAACCATTACGTAGCATGCGACTACTTGCAGGTCTTTTTGCCGCTGTCGGTTGGTCGTCTTGCCTGGAGGGCTCAGCGAGGGCCTAGGCGGAGGGGACCCACCTAAGGGTGGCGTCGCCCGAGGGAGGCCGCGGGCGGGATGGACTAAAGGCACCTGTAGGAGAGGGGAATAGGCCCTGGGATCTAAGTAGTTAGGAGGGCATTTTAGTCTTTGTAAAGGATAGGGATGAGTATAAATAGAGCTCCATATGAGCAGTGTAAAAGATGAGGACGGAACCCTAGTTCCAGGAATTAATACACACATACATTTCGGCAATCTGTTCGTTTCGGTTCACTTCTTTGTGTTTTCGGCAGTTTGAGAAGCAGCCTGGTGTTCTAAGGCTAAGACCTAGAACAACAAGTCGTATCGTTATAGATGGCACATGACCTCAACAACAAAGCCTTAGATGGCACATCACCTAACGCTGAAAAATAGCTATTAAATCTTAGAATAAATTCTAAAAAATATGAACGCCTACATTAAATCGATGACTTAAATTCAGATGGACAATTTACATCACAAGAAACCTAACTAGCGCTCTCGATTCTTTGTATAGTGATGTGGTTTTGAGTGCGTAAAATCCATGTCAGGTTCATATCCCCTTTCTACGTTCTAGAAGATGAAAAAAATGTGTGCGTCGTTAATATTACTTCTCGTTGGTGAAGAGACTAAGACCTTGGATCTCCTATGCTAAAGTTTAGCCTAGGGCTAGAGATTAGCCTTTGAAATGAAAGGGCTAAAGTTTAGACCCTTAGCCCTCGATGAACATCCTTCTTCCGTCGGGTATTTCATTTTTCCTTTACAACCCAGGTGCTGGGAAACAATGCGTAAAGGGAAAAGTTTTTTTTTCTATGACAAGTGTAGGTAAGGTACGTGTTGCAATGGGCTGTGAAAATGAAGCTTGCAAACTAGAACTTGTAGGACATATGATTGCCGGATCGTATACCATGTTGAGAAAAGAGGCTCAGATGGAGTTTTTTTTTCTCTCATCTGGGTACAGCTGTAGCATCTGTTCGTACACACACGTCCAATCAACACACACACAACTCACACTACCCATGTACAAACAAACCAATAGCTACACTCAGATCTGAAGACCGCGTCCTTCTTGAGATCACCGAAATCCACTGATTTCGTAGACGACGGGCACGTCACGATCCCATTGTAGCATCACGCATGAGAGGCAGACGCTTGGAACCGGTCCAAGCGGAGACTGGGTGCTGCACAGCACACACCCGGATACGACACCAATGTTGCGATCGTCGGGAGTCGAACGCTGGCGGGCAGACTCGCCACTACGAGTACGACCACTGAGCCACTGGCTCGTTCGCAGATGGAGTTTCTTGAATAAAGAGATACTTTTTTCTCATTTATATGTAGGATTTGTAGAAGTCTTTAGAAATACTAGGATTTGTATGATTTCATGTATAATATATTATCAATTGCTACAAAAATCAATATCATATTAAAGTATATGCGAAATGTAAATATAAGTAATTGCAGAGCTGCAAACTGAGAGCCGGTAATGTTCCTTAAGTAGAACCTGTCCACCTTGGTTAAGTCCTTGACTTGGCATGAGTGCTTGTATTTTTTTTTTTTTTTTTCAGGATTTGAGGACATTATTCGTTCAGTGACCATCGATGTGCCCATTGAAAATGAGGCGCCTGTGATGACTTTCTCGACTTCAAGATATTTCGGCTCAGCCTTTCGAAGGTGCTCACAGGGATAGGATTTGTTTGTATGTATTCATAGGGTGTATATATGTGCGTGTTTGTGAGTGTCTATGTCTATAGTGTGTAATTTGAAAAAGAAAAATAATTACAGAGAGTTCCTGGCAAAGAATGAAGAAGAGTATTCGTAGAGGTTGACTTTTGAAATATGAATATGAAGAAACATATAGTGATTTAGAAATACCATGGTTTTCAAGATGCTCTGTTCAATCCAAAGTGTAGGTCGCTTAGAGCATCTCTAATAGTTCCTAAAAAACACTTGGTAAATTAATGAGTTTTTCAAATGACTAAAAAAATTGGGTACATATTTGTTGGCTTCCTCCAACAATTCTAAAATCTCACTCTTAAAAGATAGAAGGTAATTTTACATCAGAAATCCTAAACTATTTCTAAATCACACCAACCACTGTTATACTTTTTTCTCTCTTGTACATTTACATCAGGAACCTTGTCTTACTTATTTTTCTTCCTCACGTCCTTCCACCTTCAAATTGCCACGATGAACACGCGCATATGTATCTGCACCTAGGGGTGCTTTTCCAAGTGCCAAAAGACAGCGAAGTGGGTTTGGGAGTTGTTGGAGATGTTTTTTTTTCAATCTCGCCAAAAATCTTGTATTGAGAGATTGTTTTGGGTACTCTTGGAGATGCTCTTAGTTATATGTTAAGTCAAACTTCTCTAACTTTTATCAAGTTTATAGAAAATGCAACAAGATCTACAACATCAAATCAGTTTTATAAATCCACCATAAATTTTCTTAATGTATTTGTTTGTATTTCGTATTTATTATGATTTTTATATGGTCAAAACTATAGGAGTTTGACTTTTAAGACATAAAGCTAAAAAGAATTGTAGTTTTTGGAACGGAGAGGGTTAACAAGATTTGTCATGTCTACACCTCAAAGAATTCTTAAAAGCAAAGTATTTTGTAAATCCATAGGTTTTTTAACATGACTTAAAAGAACACTTTACATCTAAATAAGGCTTAAAATCATATATAGTTGTTCGATATCTAAATTGACTGGTAGAGTACATATCCAAACGGCTGCAGAAAATACTATCAAGTTCACTAAACTATGTAGAACAAGAAGTACTTGCCTTCAAGCTTAAAGGCTTGTTTGGTAGAGCTCCTCCTGTTCCAGATTCTCTATGGAAGTTGATGCTTCATGAGAAGTGAGTGTCTAGTTTAAATTGATTCTCTAGGAATGAATCAGATGAAACTATTTTTTCAGCCCTCAGCATTTTAGTTCATTTCAGTGAATCACTCTACAGAATCAATAAAAATATGTTTCTCAATAAAAAATGGTTTGGCGGAGCTTCACTTGGATTCAGTCTTGAAAGTGAAAGTCCATTTGCCCCCTATGTGGGTTTTGGTGTATTGATGACATCCAAATTAGGGACTAATGTGATCTTAATGAGATATGTTGCAGTTATTAGTCCCATGAAAGAATCAAAGAGTTGATAAAGATGAAATGGTATCCCTCAATTTGTTTTGAAGTTGTAATGGTGGACGAACTCAATGCGCTCTCCAAAGGTTTTATTTTTTCTTTTGAGTTTAGGATCCGCCGCACTATAAAGAGGGATACAAACTTAGTTGGTCTGAGGAAGATAGAGTGCTCAAGCATAAAAATAAAATCAATAGAGAGACACTCTAGCACTCCACGAGCACGTAGATTATTTTTTTCTGTGACTGTCGGTGTCGGAAGTCCCGATGTAAGCCAGAACTCCCGACCGTCGGAAATCATGACTCATGCCAGAAGTTCTGACTCCCAGTGACTTAGCCTGTGCGGTGACTATGGACGTCGGAAGTCCCCACGTGAGTCAAAAGTCTCGATAGTCGGAAGTCCCGACCCAAGTCGGAGAGTCCCGACACCGGTGGTTCTGCTGGCTGGCTGGCTGCGCCCGTCAGAAGTCCCGGACCTTGCCGGGAGTCCCGACACCTAGAGCTTTACTGGTTGACTGACTGCGCACGTCGGAAGTCTCGATGTACGTCGGGAGTCCCGACCGTCGGAAGTCCCGATGTTTGTCGGGAGTTCTGACACTGACCTGCTCGCGCGTACTTCTGACCCTTCATTAATAGTGTTTTCTGTTAACGTCGGAAGTCCCGAGATCTGTGTCGGAACTTCCGACATAGATCTAAACGGTTAAATTTCTACTAAGAGTATAAATACCCCTCTCTTCACTTCTAACCATTACGGACTCATTCACAGCTGACCCACTTCGTGCTCAACAGCTCCCAAGCAACTAAAGCACCCCTCTCCTCCCCCCTTTGCTCCAATCTTTGATTCCCTTAGGGTTTTGAGTGAAATGAGAGTGGATTAAGTTTGAGCATCACTTTGGCAAGCTTGAGCACTTGATTTCTTCATCAAGCCAGTTGATTTTGCTTCTATTACTCTTGGGGCTTTGCCCCTAGCCAGCTAGGCATTGCCCAAGAGCTTCCATCTTATGAAAGAGCCTTGGGAAGTTTGTATTACCCTTGATTTCTTAGTAGAAAGCTCAAGTGACCTTTGTGGTCACTTTGAGAGAGGCAAGGAGGTGAAAGAGACTCCGACCTTGGTGGTCACCTCAACAACGAGGACATAGGAGCTCCTTTGTGGGGTTGCCGAACCTCGGGATAAATCCTTGTGTCCCATGTGCTTGTTGTTGTGATTGCTAGAGATTACTTGTATTTGTTTGTCTCTTTCTCTCCCAAACTTTCATTTTAGGGTTTGGACTCGATCTACGGTTTGGAGGCATTACTGACATCAACGGAGTGACCCAACATCTTCACCAAACCACTAGGAAGTGGGGTTGTAAGATTATTTATCTGCAAAGTTAAATTTGGCACTACTTTGTAGTTCACGTAGGCGTTGGGACTGCTGACATTTGCGCCAAAACTTCTAACAACATTGGGAGTTCCGACCCAAACGCCGGGACTTCCGACATTGACTGACAAATTTGAACTTAGCATTTGCAGTTAATTTTTTGATACGCCTATTCACCCCTCCTCTAGGCATTGTTAGATCCTTTCAATTGGTATCGAAGCGAGGTCTTCTATTTGTGCTTCACCGCATGAGAAGAAATAATGTCGGAGTCTGACAAGATGCAAGCCGTTGCCGCCAAGATGGCCAAGAAAATTGCTAAAGAGTTGATGGCTGCTCAAGTCAAGTTCTTTCAAGATGAAATGAAAAAGATGCAAGATGAGATGAGCAAGATGATGGAAGAATTGAGCAAGAAGGTTTATGATGCAATAAGTGGCAAGAATGATACAAGTGGCAAAAATGAAGCAAACAAAGATGCCGCTAGTGATATTGGAGCCGGTGAGCATGCTCATGGAAAGAGAATATATTCAAACATGAGCTTTGACTATGGACAACTCATAAAAGGTTCAACACTACATACTCCGTCCATCAACATTGGCAAGCCACCTCACTTTGATGGAATAAGATACACTGATTGGTCTTACAAGATGAAGATGCATCTCATTGCCACAAGACTTTGGGAAGTTGTGGATGTTGGTATGATGATTCCTACCGATGAAGATAGAGAGATAACTCTAGAAGAAGTGCACAACCTCCATCAAAATGTAGAAGACATAGCATTGCTTGTGTCAAGCCTAGCTCAGATGAGTTTAGAAAAGTGAATGGAATGGAAAGTGCAAAACAAATTTGGGATACTTTGAAAGTGTCATTTGAAGGAGATAGAAGTGTGAGAAAAGGCAATATTGAGTTACTTCATGGTGAATTGGAAAGATTTGTGTTCTTGCAAAATGAAACAACCCAATCCATGTTTGATAGGCTTATGGCATTGGTCAACCGCATAAGAGCTCTTGGAAGCACCTGAATGGGATGACAACAAGGTTGCTAGAAAGATGTTGAGAACCTATAGAGCCAAGAACAACATGCTAGCGTCCGTGATCATGAAAAGGCCTGGTTATGATGAGATGACACCCCAAGAAGTTCTTTCAAAACTCAAGCATCATGAGTGTCTAGATGAAGATGCAATCAATGCTCACGATCTAAATCCTAATGCAATGGGATGCAACAAGAGTGCAGCCCTCAAAGCAACTCAACAACATGAAGGTCAAGGTTTAAGTCAAGAGAAGAAGAAGAAAGTAAAGGATGATTCCTCAAGTGGAAAAGAAGATTCCGATGCGGAGGTCACATTTGTGATTAGAAATCTTAGAAAGTTTATGAAGAAGAAGAGCAACCGCAAGACCTATGGTGATGGAAAAAGGAGATTCAAAAAGAGGTTTTGCTATGGATGTGGTCAAACCTAGTCACTTCATAGCCGATTGTCCTAATGAGAAGAAGCACAAGCACGACAAGGATGAAGACAAGAAGAACAAAGGCAAGAAGAGAGGTGAAGCTCATCTTGGGGAAGAATGGGAGTCAAGTGATAGTGACTCAAGTGATGATGAGAAGAAGGGAGCCACAAACATCAACATCCACCACTCTTCTTCACCGACCATGATCTTCCCCTGACTCAACTTCACCACCAAAACTCTTCCCCAACCTATCTTCACCACCGAAGCTCTTCTCCAACCTCATCGACAACGACTACTGCACCCCAACTTGTCTCATGGCAAAAGAGGAGAAGGTACATACTACACCCAATTTCCTCTAGTGATGAGTATGATAGTTGTGATGATAACATAGAAGAAATTGAAGCAACCATGATAAAGAAATTTGGTAAAAAGGCTTTCACTAAAATAAAAATACTAATGAAGAAATTAGAGAAGAGGGATATATGCTTAGAGATGCAAGGAGATATAATCACTCAAGAGAGAGAGAGAGAGAAACCTTGCTCTTGAAGCATCTATCGCCGAGGAAAAGATGAAGGTTGAGAAGTTAACCGTTGAATTGTCTTTAGCCAATGACTCAATTAGGAAATTGACTAAGGAACATTCCTCGGTTAATGATCAAGTAGCTAGCCTCAAGAATGAGAAGAGTATAGCTCAAGAAAGCCTCACAAGCTTAGAAGAAAAATATCAAAATCTTGAGCTAAACTATAGTACTCTTTAGGGCTAGCACTTCAACTTCTCCTAAGGCAACCGAAGACTCTAATGTCTCCACTAGTGATGGTTGTAAAAGATGCTATAAAATTGATGTGAATGCATATACAACTAACCTTGTTGAGTTAGAGAAGAAAGACAAGGAGATTCATAGGTTGAAGATGATATTAAAGAATGGGTGCAAGTGTCAAGAGCAATCCAACAAGACTATATACAAGTCATCAAGGCACCCATCAATCAAGGAAGGCATTGGCTACAATAGGTATGATGGAAAGGCCAATGGAAGGAACATGATCAATGGTGTGCCTTGTGTGAAGTTCAACAAGGACGTTGCTCTTGATGAGCTAATATGCAAGGCCAACAACAAGGTCTACATTCCAAAGATCCAACCTACAAGTAACAAGACAATCAAGATGAAGCAATCTGATGTCCCCAAGCCACAAGCACCACTTCCACGGTGCTATGCTAGTGACTATATGTGTTGTTGGGGCAAGGATGGCAAGATTGTGGTTAAGTATATTGGTGCCCAAAAGAGAAAGGAAATTATGAGGAGTGTTTGGGTGCCCAAGTTTTATGTGACTAACCCCCTAGGACCCAAATCTTTTTGGGTACCTAAAACAAAAGCTTAATTTGTCTTTGTAGGACCCAAATCTTTGTAGGAATATTCCTCCGGTGGAACAAGTTTGGTGTTGGATAGTGGATGCACCAATCATATGATCGGAGAGAAGGACATGTTCACATCATTCCAACCAAGTCATGATCAAAGTGGAAATATTGTATTTGGTGACAATGGAAAAGGAGAAGCCCTCGGTTTGGGTAAAATTGCTATATCAAATGATAATTCTATTTCTAATGTTTTACTTGTGAATTCGTTGAGATACAATTTGTTGTCTGTCTCACAACTTTGTGAGATGGGTTACAATTGTCTCTTTACGGATAAGGGTGTGGAAGTCTATAAAAGGGAGGATTCCTCTATTGCCTTTACGGGTCATTTAAAAGGGAAACTTTATCTAGTTGATTTCACATCAAATAGAGTAAATCCTGAGACTTGTTTAATGGCAAAATCTAGCATGGGTTGGTTATGGCATCACCAACTTGCCCATGTTGGGATGAGGAACTTGGCCAAACTTCAAAAAGGTGAACACATCCTTAGGACTAACAAATGTTTCTTTTGAGAAAGATAGGATTTGTAGTGCATGCCATGCAGGGAAAACAAGTTGGAGCTAAACATCCCTGTCAAGAATGTTGTGACTAACCGAAAGGCCATTGGAGTTGCTTCACATGGACATATTTGGACCCATCGCTTATATAAGCATTGGTGGTAACAAATATGGTTTCGTAATTGTTGATGATTATTCTTGTTTCACTTGGGTATTCTTTTTGCGTGAAAAGACTGAAGTCCAAGGTATCTTCAAGAAGTTTGCAAGAAGAGCCCAAAATGAGTTTGAAGTCAAAATCAAGAGAGTTAGAAGTGACAATGGGACGGAGTTCAAGAACACCAACATTGAAGAGTTTCTTGATGAAGAAGAAATCAAGCATGAGTTTTTGGTTCGATACACTCCATAACAAAATGGTGTTGTGGAGAGGAAGAACCGAACGCTCATAGAAGCCGCAAGAGCAATGTTGGATGAGTACAAGACTCCAACCAACTATTGGGCAGGAAGCGGTCAACACTGGCATGTCATGCCATCAACCGCTTATATCTTCACAAGAAAAGAGAAAAGACCACCTACGAACTTCTAACCAGTAAAAAGCCTAAGTTGCACTACTTTAGAGTTTTTGGATCCAAGTGTTTCATACTTAACAAGAAATCCAAAAGCTCTAAGTTTGCACCAAAGGTTGAT
Source organism: Miscanthus floridulus (assembly GCF_019320115.1). Lineage (NCBI taxonomy): Eukaryota > Viridiplantae > Streptophyta > Magnoliopsida > Poales > Poaceae > Miscanthus > Miscanthus floridulus. The sequence goes on along the minus strand of NC_089582.1, from coordinate 68,907,956 downwards.
GAAGGTTTCATGCTTGGTTATGGTACTAATGAACATGGATATCGTGTTTTCAATAAAACCACCGGTTTGATTGAAATCGTGGTAGACGTGACTTTTGATGAAACCTGATGGCTCTCAAAAAGAGCAAGTCAATGTTGAGATTAGTAGGTAATGAAGAAGCTACACACAAAGCAATCAAGAAGCTTGCCATTGGTGAAGTAAAGCCCATCGAAGATGAAGATGAAGACCATGTTGTGCATGATGATCTTGATCCAACCATTCATCATGTTTCATCCAATGAACATGGTGAAGCTTCCGCAACAAGAAATAATCAAGATGGGAGATCAAATGAAGCACACGGTCATTCTCATGAAGATGGTGTCAACAATGAGCAAGTTCAATCTCAACTCAACAATGAAGAAAGAAGTGAAGTCAACCCTCCATAAGCTCATGATTGTGATCCTCCAATTGATTATGTCCATGATGATGATGATGATGGCCCTATCCAAAGATCAACTCAAGTACCACATCCTAGAGTGCATCAATCCATTCAATGGGATCATCCCATTGATAACATATTGGGGAGCATTCAATGAGGGGTAACTACACATCCTGTTTAGCAAGTTTTTGTGAATATTACCATTTTGTTTCTCCTTTGGAACCTCGTAGGGTGGAAGAGGCACTTGATGATCCAGCATTGGATGATAGCCATGCAAGAGGAGTTGAACAACTTCACTCAGAATGAAGTCTGGTCCTTGGTGGAAAGGCCCAAGCAAAATGTGATTGGAACCAAGTGGGTCTTTCACAACAAGCAAGATGAGCATGGCGTGGTAACAAGGAATAAGGCAAGGTTGGTGGCTCAAGGATTCACTCAAATTGAAGGCTTGGATTTTGGGGAGACCTATGCATAGGTGGCTAGGCTAGAATCAATTCACATTCTACTTGCCTATGCCTCCCATCATGATTTTAAGTTATATCAAATGGATGTGAAGAGTGCATTTCTTAACGGCCCCCTATCCTGAGTTGGTGTATGTAGAGCAACCACCAGGCTTTGAAGACCCCAAGTATCCAAACCACAGTCTACAAGCTCGACAAGGCGCTCTATGGGCTCTGAAAGGATCAAGATGCCCAACAGGGGGAGTGAATTGGGCTAATTCTAAATTTCTTTGCAATAATTAAACCCTACGGTTAGCCCAAATAACCACTTGTGCCTAGAAAGTGTTTCTATTGATCTATCGCACAAAAGTTTAGCAACCTATATTCCAATCCTACTCTAGCATGGCAATTCTATGAATGTAGATGACAAGAATTGAATTGTTCAAAGTAAATGCTCAAAGTAAAGAGAGAAGGAGGAACGCGGTGATGTTTTGCTGAGGTATCAGAGAGTCGCCACTCCCCACTAGTCCTCATTGGAGCACCCATGCAAGGGTGTCCCCTTGATCCGCGCAAGGATCAAGTGCTCTCTATGGGTTGATTCATCGACACTCTGTTGCGGTGAATCACCCACAACCGCTCACAACTTGAGTTCGGTCATCCACAAGCTCCGCCGGATGATCACCAAACTCCCAATCACCACCAAGCCGTCTAGGTGATGGCGATCACCAAGAGTAACAAGCACTGAACTCTCACTTTACCATGACAAGCCTAATGAGAAGGGTGGATGCACACTTTGCTACTCTTGCTTTCACTAATGAGGGCTCTCTTTGGGATTCTCATATCTCAATCACCTCACTAGGACCTTGCTCTTCTTAGCACTCTCAAGGGTGTTTCTCAATTGTTGGAATGAGCAAAAGTACCCCCTCACCTCACACGAATAGAGAAAGTATTTATACAACCGGTTGAAAAACGAAACCGTTATGTGCCTCTACGGGGTGACCTGAATGCTCCAGTCAGTTCTCCCCGAAATCTAGTGTTTAAGTTGTGACCGAACGCTAGGACAGCGTCTGGTCAGCACTGACCGGATGCGTCCTGGTCAGTGATTTTCCCTCTCTAGAACCTTACTGGAGTCGACCTGAACGCTGACACCCTAGCGTCCTGATCGCTCACCTCTCAGCGTCCGGTCATACCAAACGATTTCACCTTGATCAAATGAACAGACCAGGACTCTACTCTAGCGTTTGGTCACACTGGAACCTAGTGTCTGATCAGTATTTGACCCTCCATTCACTTCCATCTCTTAATCATATGTGAATGAAGTTTGCTCCAATTGATCTAAGGGCTTTTTAGGAGCTACCTAGTGCTAGATTTAGCAAGTGTGCACCACACCTGACTCACTAGACTCACCTAGGTCAAGCTACCCGTCCATGCCCCCCTTAATAGTACTGGTGAAAGCTCTAGTTTGGTTTTGGTTAATTGATGAAATCCTACCATGTTTACAATTTGAGAAAGGCTTTGTATGGATTAAAACAAGCACCTAGAGCATGGTATGAGAGATTGAGAAATTTACTACTCTCTAAGGGATTCAAGATGAGAAAGGTTCACACCACTCTCTTCACCAAGAAGCCTAGAAATGACTTGTTTGTAATGCAAATCTATGTTGATGATATCATTTTTGAGTCAATAAATCAAGATTTTTGTGAGGAGTTTGGTAAGATGATGGCAAGTGAGTTTGAGATGTCCATGATTGGAGAGCTTAGCTACTTCCTTGGTCTTCAAATCAAGCAAATGAAGAATGACACATTTGTGAGTCAAGGCAAGTATATCAAGGACATGCTCAAGAAGTTTGGAATGGATGATAGTAAAGCTATCAGTACACCTAATGGGGACAAGTGGAAGCTTGGATAGTAATGCTAGTGGCAACATGGTGGATCAGAAGATGTATCAGGTCTATGATTGGAAGCCTACTCTATGTGACCGCATCAAGGCCAAATGTGATGTTTAGTGTATGTATGTGTGCTAGATTTCAAGCCTCACCAAGAGAAAGTCATTTGAAGGCAATAAAGAGAATATTGAGGTACTTGAAGCATACACAAAATGTTGAATTGTGGTGTCCCAAAGGAGCAAGACTTGAGTTGATTGGATATTTGGACTCCGATTATGTGGGATGCAAAGTTGAGAGAAGAGCACATCGGGCACATGTCAACTATTGGGAAGATCACTTATGTCTTGGTCGTCAAAGAAGCAAAATAGTGTAGCACTTTCAACCACCGAAGCGAAGTACATTTCGGTCGGTAGTTGTTGTGCTCAATTACTTTGGATGAAGGCTACTTTGAGTGACTTTGGAATTAAATTCAAGCAAGTGCCATTGCTATGTGACAATGAGAGTGCTGTAAAGCTCACCAACAACCCAGTTCAACATTCAAGAACAAAGCATATTGATGTCCTGCCATCATTTCATAAGAGATCACCAACAAAATGGGACATTTGCATTGAGAGTGTGGGCACCGAAGATCAACTTGCCAATATCTTCACCTAAGCCACTTGATGAAAAGAGATTTTGCAAGCTAAGGAATGAATTGAACATACTTGACTTCTTCAATATGTGTTGATGCACCCCCCCACTTATATGACATGCCTCTCCTTCGAGCAATCCAAGGTAAAAGTTGATTGGCATGGCATACATCCTTGCTAAGGACATGTTTAGTGCATCTAGACATTTTTCACATTTGAAATAGGCTCATTCATGAAAATCAAATGAATTTGATGCTTGTTTGGTACCACTATTGCTTGTATGCTTGAAATGATCTAGTGGTAGCATATGACATGTTTGTGGACTGGTAAACCTAGTGTTTGATCTAGAAAATAAGCTATAAGTGTTTAACTCAACATGGTACAAGATAACCCTTATTTGGAGATGTGAAGAAGCTTGTCCTTGGATCAAACCGAGTTAAATATCTTTTGCAAGTAATCTAGAATGAACCAAATTGGGAAAATGATCCTCATTTCACATGGTTTCACCCCAACCTATCTATAATTTGAGCTCACCTTTTGTGCTAATTGTTGACAAAGGGGGAGAGAAATTCACAAAGATAGCAAGATAGGAGGAGCAAACAAATGAAAACAAATGAAATGACATTATAAGGGGATCAATAAAAAATGCACACAAGTAGGGGGAGCAAGCTCATAAACTTGTATGTTGTATTTGAATGTGTATTTCATATATTTTCTTGCATGGCACAAGTTTTAAATTTCAATATCCATGCTTGTGTGGTGTATGCTAGTTATAGGCTTGAATGATGAAATGAGAAACTAGCATGCATAGGCTAAAGTAACTAGACTTATGTTCATTTTATGGAAACTAGACCCTTGCTTGTAATGGTGATCTCATGGGATATTCTAGTTTTTGTGTATGTATAGTTACTAATGGTGCTAAGGATGGTATATTGGTGCACTTCCGATTGGTATCACGCTTCAAAGGTCCATGTCTTATACCCTAGCATCATATGGTAGAAATTGTCTCCTATATTTCCTATCTAAGCATATGTGCAAGCTATAATCCAAACTCTTAGCACATATGTAGAGGGAGCAATTGCTACCATTTGGAGTTCATGAAACTTGTCCATATTCTTTTACACATGGAAAATATGCTTGGGCAAGCAACGTGGACTCAATTAAATCTCAATTCATATCTTTGTGTAAGGGTTATCATCAATTACCAAAAAGGGGGAGATTGAAAGCTCTAGTTTGGTTTTGGTTAATTGATGAAACCCTAAGTGCTAACCTAGTTTATCAAAGTGATTATGAGATAGGTAGCACTACTCCAAGTGATGAAGCAATGGCGAAGATCATGACGATGGTGATGGCATGGTGATGATCAAATGCTTGAACTTGAAAAGAAGAAAGAGAAAAACAAAAGGCTCAAGGCAAAGGTATAAATAGTAGGAGCCATTTTATTTCGGTGATCAAGACACTTAGCGAGTGTGATAACATTTAGGTTAGATAGTCATACTATTAAGAGGGGTGAAACTCATATTGAAATGTGGTTATCAAAGTGCCACTAGATGCTCTAACTCATTGCATATGCATTTAGGATCTAGTGGAGTGCTAACACCCTTGAAAGTATTTGTGAAAATATGCTAACACATGTGCACAAGGTGACACACTTGGTGGTTGGCACATTTGAGCAAGGGCTAGAAACTTCACTGGTGGAGTGTCTGCCCATAGAGTGCGGACAGTCCGACGGTGCCACCGGTGCCCTATACAGAAAAGACAGGGGTTCACAGAGTGACTGGACGTTGGTGGTGCAGTGACCGGACACTGGGTTCAGAGTTCGGTCAGTGACAGCAGTAAGCACACTGTCTCAGTCTTGTGACCGGACACTGGCGTGTAAACTGACCGGATGCTCATGGTCTGAGTCCAATCAGTGCTGATGTACACTGACGTGAGGTGCACAGAGGAAATGTTGAGTGACCGGACGCCGGGTGAGTCCGGTCGAGCATGACTGGACGCGTTCGATCATGAAATTTCGAGTTTGGAACCTTACTAGAAATGACCAAACGTTGGGGTCCTATGTCTGGTCACTTTCTAACTGACGCGTCCGGTCATCACTTGACCGTTGAGATCGGGTGATCGGCTGTTTGAAGCTGATGACACGTGGCAAGCATCGAGCGATCGGATGCTGGGTCCTACATCCGGTCGAACTGATCGGAGCGTCCTGGTCACCCCGAGTTGTGCCCAGTGAAGGGGTACAATAGCTCTATTTTAGTGGGGGCTTCTATTTAAGCCCCATGGCCGGATCAAGCTCACTTGCTTGGACATTTGCATTGACACAGCAACCTTGTGAGCTTAGCCAAAGCCCTCCCACTCATCTCCATCATTGTTTCATCATCATTGTGAGATTCGGAGAGAATCCAAGTGCATTGCTTGAGTGATTGCATCTAGAGGCACTTAGTGTTTGTGTTTTGCTGCAGGATTCACTTGTTGCTCTTGGTGGTTGCCACCACCTAGACGGCTTGGTGCAGCAGAGGAGGATTAGGCATGAAGTCGGTGATTATTCGTGGCCATCTCTGGTGATTGTGAGGGGATTTGTACCTTCCCTGATGGAGCACCGAAAGGTAACTCTAGTGGATTGCTCATGTCAGTGAGTTACCTCACTTGTGGGTAGGTTCTTGCGGTGTCCAAATTGTGTGGATGAGGTTTGTGCAACACCTCTTAGCTGCTGAACCACCAAGTGTTGGTCGACACAATGGGGACGTAATGTGTTGGCAAGCACATGAACCTCGAGAGAAAATTGGTTGTCTCTTGCCATTTGGTATTCTCCCGATGATTGATTTAATATTCACCTTGTGATTGATTCATTCCTCTACACGGTGGTATAATCACCCTACTCACTCATTTATATTCTTGCAAACTAGTTGTGGCAAGCTCTTTAGTGTAATTAGAATTGAGAGCTTGCTTTGTTATTTTAAGTTCATCTAGTGGAGCTCTTTAGAGTAGCAAGATTGAGAGCTCTTAGTGAGTAGTAACATTGCAAGTTGTGTGCCTAGTAATCATTGCAACTAGAATTGTTGGATAGGTGGCTTGCAACCCTTGTAGAGCTAGAGCAAGTTTGCATTTCGCTATTTGTCATACTAATCAAATTACTCTAATTGATTTGTAGATTTGTAAATAGGCTATTCACCCCCCCCTCTAGCCATATTAGGACCTTTCATATGGCCAAAGGAAAAACAAAGTCCTAAACTAGTCTAAGTGTCTCATCAACATCAAATGACACTTAGAACTAGTCCATCCTTAACCTTGTCGTCCATCCTTTAAAAACTAAAACAATTTCCATCGTAGGGGCATGACCACCATGATTGCTCAATCGATCTCCATTACCATGACCTAACTTAATTGCCTCTGCAAAATACACAGTTAGTCATAGTAATCACGTATTGTCATTAATCACCGAAACCCAACTAGGGGCCTAGATGCTTTCAATCTCCCCTTTTTTGGTGATTGATGACAATACCACCTCGAGTATGTGAAAGAGTTGAGGTTTTTAACATGCTTGGATCATATAAGCTTTTGACAATAAGAACAAAAGAGTTAGGCAAGCTTATATGACCCAAGCCAACATAATGTACTCCAAAGATATGAAATAAGCATGAGTACAAGTAATAAAGCTAATTTGCATCGGAGTAAAACACGGAAGCAAAGCAAATGAGCATAATACAAGTGATATGACATATAAATAATTCAAAGTAGAGAGCACACATGTCACATATCACATAATATCACTATTACGTAGATATTACTATCACATAAATATGGTTCGATGCATGAAAGTAAACACATGAATGCATAATAGTGTATCACACATAAAAACCAAATATAATAGATAAACTCCCCCTAAATAAGTCGCTCTCCCTAAGTCTAGCATACTCGATCCCTCTCCCCCTTTGGCGTTAAACACCAAAACCTATGGGTCGGTCGGCGGGGCTATAGCGGATGAGTCGAGCGCTGAGGTACGAGGAGCGAGCTAGAACTATGTGCCATCATCATCTGATCCAGACATCTAAGCTGTCTGATCCCTCTATAGCTGGAAGCGATGCTGAAGCGGTCTAGGGTAAGATCAGGAACTAGTGTGGCCTGAGACTCTGTAGGTATGACTGTAGCAGGTGGCTCTGATGATGCAACTAACGAAGGGAGCATCTCTATAGTCCTGGTAATAGGTGCAATTGTGGAAGGACCTAGGGACATATAGATATGGTGGAGTAGGCTACCTTGTCAACTCAGTAAAGGAAGCACCAAGACTCCTGGAGACTGTAGTCTCTGGCACAAGTAGTGAGGAAGTCTAAGCTGGTGTGAAGCCCATCTAAAAAGGTGTGAACTGCGGGGCTAGCACTGGTGAGGCAAATCATTGGGACACCTGCTCTGTAGGTGAAGCAAACTAAGTAGCAGTCTGTCCCTAACTCTAAGCCCACTAGGCTATAAATGCTGGAGTCATAGATGTGGTGGTAGACTGGGCTATCTAGGGGTGAAGGCTATGGTGGTGGAGCCCCAATATCTATCACAACATACTACATAAATCCAAGGAGCTACTGCTGCATGAGGAGCTGCTACTGATGCATGGCCTGCTGCTGCTGCTGTATAGCCTGTTGCTATCGCTGGAACTCATCTTGTCTGGTTTGAAATTGTGCAAATGTAGCGGCGGTCTCCTAAGCCTGGCGAGCTTGATCCTACCTCATCCGTTCAAGTATAGCAAGTAGAGCGGGGTCTATCTATAGTGCAGGTGGAGCTAAACTGGAACTACTGGCCTCATAGTCATGTCATCAAGGAGGCATCTGAGGGATATCCTGGTAGGCATCATCTGAGCTGTCGCTGGGGTCGCTCTCGACCATCCCCTTCTGCTGAGCATCTAACTGCTCCTCCTCTGTAGCTATAATGCCCCTGATAGTCTCATTCTACTGGGCTATAGTCTTTGGCACCTCTGGATGATGGCGCGGCTGGCTGGTGTCCTCACTAAACTATGGCAGATCATCTGAGTCATGTTGTATGTAGAGAACTCTATAGTAGCACCACTATACTCTGCCAGCATCTAAGGTGGTCTCATAGTAACTAGCCCTGTGGATCAGGAATGTAATCCAGTGAGCATATGGCAGTTGCCTATGACCCCTGAACCCCTCTACAATAGTATCCTCCATCTCTGATAGAAGGAGATCTCAAATGTCAAACATAGTCTGCTGCATCAGAGAGTTCAGTAGCCATAACTATATGCGAGTCAAGCCCTCGCGATACCGCATCCTCGGAAGTCACGGATCCTCCTCATAATAGCATCAAGCACTCTAGCAGTAGGAGTGAGATCACTAGGTGTCCTACTCGACCCCTCACCGAAAGGCTCTGTGAAGTAATGGCGGACTAGATCTATAGGGGGCACAAGACTGCTGTGAGGGCGTCTGGGAGGCGCTGTCTATCCATAGCAAACCTCATGTAGCCGGATGGGCTGCTCCTAAGCCTGAGTATCTCTCTGACCCTAAAGCTCATCAGCCTATAATCTCTGCCTCTGAAAGCAAAGTGAATGAATCTATGATGTGGGTCAATCCAAAGTGTAGCATAGAACTCATGGACCCAAGATGGAACATATAAGCTCCATCTGAGTAAGTCTGTTAGCCCTTGGCAGATAAGATAGGTAAGGGCTGAATATGCTCTTCAGTTGCTGCTACAATGGACTTAATGTTGCACACCCTCTGAGATCTGAATACAGCCCCACTGTTAAGATATGCATCATAAAAATCTTCCTACAGTGGTGTGTAGAAGCCCTCTAAAGCTCGATTATCCCTCCTCGACGGGAACCACTGCTCAAAGTCCACAATTCTGAGCTGCTGCACCTGCTTGGCCAGTGGTGGCCCTCAAATCTAGATGAGTCACTAGAGGCAGACCCTGTGGTCTAGGAGGCGGATGAGAACCCCTCCGCTGTGTCTCTAGCCTCGGTGTGACTAGGAGCACGGGTACGACTAGAGCTGGCATAACTATAGTTGAGGTGCCTGCTCTGTCTCCTCGGCCTGCTCTCCCTCCTGAGTCTGCTCTGCGGGCTATGGCTGCTGCTGTGACTCCCATGAGGCTGACTCTCATCAATAGCAACATACTATCCTCCAACCATGGCTATCCTAGCTGGACCACCATGATGATGCTCAACCTCCTAGACAGCGGCCCTCTGAGATGGTGAAAGCTGATCTGCAATAACAACACCAGTCCTGAGCACCTCCTCTCTGCAGTGCTCTGCGGCCTCTAGCAACTACGGTTGCTCTCACTGTATCTGTATCAGGGTACTTGCGCTTCTTTGTCGCTATCTTCTTCATCGCCTTGCCTTTTCCATCTACAGGCTGGTGAGGCGGGGCCTCGGATCCTCATCACCGGGACCTCCCCTAACATTCTTGACATGAGCCATCTAATGGAGCTAAAAAGAACAATTGCCGCTGATAAAGATCAACTAGTCAACTATCACTTTCGAGGCTTGGCCTTGATCCGTACTCACGAGCTTGGCCCCAAGTTGATTAACAACTACCACTGAGACCTTAGAAACACCAACTCACTGCACAATGGAATAGATCAGATATATAAATAATTACAATATATCTAGAGATACAAAACCCTAAGAAGCAAGCATTAGATACGAAATTGGAAACGAGGGCTTGCTACCTGATGAACCGGCGAACCGAAGAACAAGGAACAGATCATGGAGAACCACCGAGACGGCAATTAGGGTTAGGGTTGGCACTATGCAGTGAATGTGGCACTATTGGGGAAAGGCAGCGGCTCTGGTGGCGCTGTTGCGGTGATGTGGGCATAGGAGGCTGCTCTGGTGGCACTATAGGCAGTGCAGGAACAGAGCACTATGGCGCTAGGGCATGGAATGGGCGAGCTGCGGCGTGGGCGCGGACGCGGCGGTGTAGCATGGTGGCTCATGGGTGCAAGGAGGCGTGGTTGTGTGGCGACGCTGGCGCAGAGGCACGGGTGCTAGCATATCGGGCCATGTGTAGCCGAGGCACGAGCAAGACAGCAGCGTGGGATGCGGTGGCGTGGAGCACGGCGCGGCTAGGGTTTGGTGATGTCGGTGTGTATGCGGGGCTAGGTCAAGGCGGTATTGTGGTTATATGAGGTCGCCCACCATGATAGATAAGGAAATGGAGAAAAGAGTTGGAATCCCACACGTTATCTACTGACCAGACGCTCCGGTGGCAACGACCAGACGCTGCCACCCAAAGTCCGGTCGACTCTAGAGAGGTCCAAAACCTCTGGAGCCATGACCAGACGTGTTCGGTGAACCCCGACCAGACGCAGCCAGACTCTAGTCCTCACTGCCTTGATCGCCTTTGCTTGATCGGATGCTAAACCACCATCTGCCTGGATGTTGAACAACATAGTCCAGTCACTCCAACACAGCAGGTTCACCTCCTATGAACTGACCGGACGCTAGACTTTAGAGTCCGGTGCAGCGTCCGATCACTCTTTTTCCAGCAAATCTTCAAAGTCCTTTGTGCTGCCTATTCCCAATCAAGTCCCAACTTCAATAAGATCCAAATAAACACCAATTGAGACTTATGTGAGTGACCTCTCTCAAACCCTCAATTTTTTCAAAATATTTTGCCTTAGGCTATAATTCTTTTTAAGAAAATAGGCAATAAGAGGGCAATTTGAAGAGAAACGACAAAACAACATAGATGCATATGCAATGCAATACTTGAAAGTAATTCTAGTTGCTTGTCAAGTTTGATCCAAGGTTAAGCTTCTTCACTCGCTTTTCGGTGGTTATCATAACCATGTTAGACAAGCCCTATATGCATTAACATAAAGTAAACATGTTGTATATTACAATGCAATGCAAGGGACAACACAAGCTCATCTTCTAGTGAAGTTGCTAAAATCAAGAACATTGAGCTCACTCCGCAATCGACAAAAAGTTGCCTCATCTAGCGGTTTAGTAAAGATATCTGCCAATTGATCCTCGGTCCTTACACCTTCTAAAGAAATATCATTCTTTGCAACATGATCTCTAAGAAAGTGATGGCGGATATCTATGTGCTTGGTGCGAGAGTGTTGAACCAGATTATTTGCAAGTTTTACCGCACTTTCATTGTCGCATAAAAGAGGTACTTTTTCTAGAACTACACCATAGTCTAGCAAAGTTTGCTTCATGTAAAGTATTTGTGCACAACAAGCTCCCGTGGCAATGTATTCCGCTTTGGTGGTGGACAAAGCCACACTATTTTGTTTCTTGGAGAACCAAGACACAAGTGATCTACCAAGCAAATGGCACCCTCTGGATGTGTTTTTTCTATCAACTTTGCAACCAACATAATCCGAGTCAGAATAGCCAACTAATTCAAATATAGCTCCTTTAGGATACCAAAGGTCAATGCTTGGTGTGTGCTTAAGATACCTAAGGATTCTTTTAACGGCAATTAAATGAGTTTCCTTAGGATTAGCTTGAAATCTAGCACATATACACACACTAAACATGATGTCAGGCCTAGATGCGGTTAAATATAACAAGCTACCAATCATAGAGCGGTAGAGAGTTTGATCAACCATGTTACCTCCCTCATCTAGGTCGAGATGCCCATTAGTTGGCATTGGTGTCTTGATTGGCTTACATTCATCCATCTTGAATCTCTTGAGAAGATCATTTGTATATTTCTTTTGAGAGATGAAAATCCCTTCTCTCATTTGCTTGACTTGAAAACCAAGAAAGAATGTAAGCTCTCCAATCATTGACATCTCGAACTCCTTCAACATTAATTCACCAAACTCTTTGCAAGAATCTTCATTTGATGATCCAAAGATGATATCATCAACATACACTTGACAAATGAAGAATGTCCATCAAGCTTCTTGGTGAATAGTGTGGTGTCGACCTTCCCAATGGTGAAGCCCTTCTCAATGAGGAAGTCCCAAAGGCGCTCATACCAAGCTCTTGGGGCTTGCTTAAGCCCATATAACGCCATGGACAACCTATAAACATGATTAGGATATCTAGGGTCTTCAAACCCGGGAGGTTGATCAACATAGACTAGTTCATTAATAAAGACATTTAAAAATGCACTTTTCACATCCATTTGATATAGTTTCATTTTATGATGTGATGCATATGCAAGGAGGATACAAATGGCTTCTAGTCTTGCAACCGGTGCAAAGGTCTCTCCAAAATCCAAACCTTCAACTAGAGAGAACCCCTTTGCAACTAGTCTTGACTTGTTCCTCACAACAGTGCCTTGATCATCTTGCTTGTTGTGGAACACCCATTTTGTTCCAATGACTCTTGCACCTTGTGGTCGCTCTTCAAGAGTCCACACTTCATTGCGGGTGAAGTTGTTCAACTCTTCATGCATGGCGTTTATCCAATCTGGATCTTGAAGAGCTTCTTCTACCTTAGTAGGCTCAAAGCAAGAGACAAAAGAGTGATGTTCAATAAACAAAGCAAGATTTTGAGAGCGAGTCATTACTCCATTTGACGGACTCCCTATGATGAGATCTTGTGGATGAGCTTGAAGTAGAGGTGAATTTCTTCTATCAACCACTTGAGGGGGAGGTTGTGGAGCATCAACATCATGTGCTTGTGTCACCATTTGATCATGGGAGACATGGGTGTCTTCATTTTCTACTCTCCCATCTTTATCACCATCTTGTGGCACATTTGATGAATAAGGTGGATTGATCACTTGTACATCATTAGGCTTGATGTCTCCAACTAGAATATTCTTCATGGCCTCTCTCAATGGTTCATCACCTACTTCATCAAGATTCTTATGTGCTCCTTGGGAACCGTTAGATTCATCAAATTCCACATCATATGTTTCTTCAACCAAGCCGGTGACATGATTAAATACTCTATATGCTTTGGACTTTGATGAGTAACCAACAAGAAAACCAATATCACAACGTCTTTGAAACTTCCCTAGGTGTTGTCGCTTCTTGTAGATTTAGCATTTGCAACCAAACACCCTAAAGAATGAGACGTCTGGCTTCTTCCCATTGAGCAACTCATAAGGTGTCTTGCCAAGAAACTTTTGAAGGAATAGGCGGTTGGATGCATAGCATGCGGTGTTGATAGCTTTCGCTCATAGAGCTTCGGGAGTGTTGTACTCATCAAGCATTGTTCTTGCTAGTGTGATCAATGTCTAGTTCTTTCTCTCAACTACACCATTTTGTTGAGGAGTATATATTGCGGAGACCTCATGCTTGATTCCAACTTCATCACAATAGGCTTAAATGTTTGTGTTGTCAAATTCTTTTCCATTGTCGCTTCTAATCTTCTTGAGCTTCACTTCAAACTCATTTTGTGCTCTCTTGGCAAACTTCTTGAAGCATGATGCAACTTTGGATTTGTCATGAAGGAAGAATACACATGTGTACCTTGAATAGTCATCAACAATCACAAGACAATAAAGATTTCATCCCAAACTCTTGTATGTTGTTGGTCCAAATAAGTCCATGTGAAGGAGTTCTAGCACTCTTGTGGTCGACATGAAAGCTTTTATTGGATGAGTATTTGTAACTTGCTTGCTGGCTTGACATGCACTACAAAGCTTGTCCTTCTCAAACTTCACATCATTCAACCCTCTCACCAAATCATTCTTCATTAGCTTCTGGAGTGAGCTCATCCCAACATGAGCAAATCTTCTATGTCATAGCCACCCAAGTGTTGTTTTGGTGAATAGACATGTCTTCAAGTTAGCATCTTCAGAGGTGAAATCCACTAAATATAGGTTGTTGTATCTAAATCCTTTGAATATCACTTGATCATCATCCTTCTTAGATACAATAACTTTCTTCTTGGTGAACAAGCATTGGAAGCCAAGATCACACAATTATCCAATGGATAGCAAGTGGAAGCTCAATGAAGCAACATATAGCACATTTGAGATTGAATGATCATTTGATATTGCCACTTTGCCCAATCCTTTAACCTTGCCCTTTGAATTATCTCCAAATGTGATTCTTTCTTGTCCATCTACTTCTTCATCTAGTGAGGTGACCATACGAGGATCACTGGTCATATGTTGTGTGCAACCACTATCAATTACCTAATGACTTCCACCGGTCTTGTAGTTCACCTACACACAAGAGATCAAGCTTTAGGAACCCAAACTTGTTGAGGGCCCTTCACCTTCTCAACAAGTGACTTTGCTACCCAAATTTTCTTAGGCCTATTCTTGTTGGGAGGTCCTAAGAACATGACTTTCATCTTTCCACTAGAATCCTTTCTAAGCATGTAATGAGCATTGAAAGCAAAAAAGTATAGCATGCTTGGGCAAGGGTTGTGGTGGTGGAGTTTGGCACTCATGGGCAAAGTGGCCTTCTTGTTCACACTCAAAACACTTCTTTGGCTTTGGCTTTTGTTGTTGTTGAGCTTGAGCCTTCTTCTCTTTGTTTGCCATGTACCCAATGCCACTTCTATCCATCTTCATGATGGTGTTCATTAGTAGCTCACTTTGAAGATGCTTACCTCTTGTGAACTTGCTCAAACCAATCTTGAGATGTTCTTTCTCCAACTTGAGCTTCTTGTTCTCTTCCTTGAGTGCATCATTATTTTTCTCTTCCTTGAGCTTCTTGTTTTCTTCTTTGAGCTTCTCATTCTCAAGAATCAAATCACCATCATGATCAAGAGCTTCTAGCACTATGGTGTTGGTGGTTTTGAGCTCTTCAAGATCTTTCTTTAGCTTTTCATTGTCATTCTTGAGCTTGACATATTCATCATAGTTATCGGTCTCAACCACATGCTTGCCCATGCTACTAGAACTTTGCTCAATGCTCTCAATGATCAAATCATCACATGATGTAGCTATATCAATCTTAACAACATCGTTAGTAGCATCATGTGGCTCATTGGATAAATATTCTTGAGCAATGATAAGATTATCATGATTAATCTTAAGAGTAGTATATTCTTCTTTTAGCATGTTGTGGCTAGTGATGAGCTCATTGTGTATCCTCTCAAGTTTATCATGTTTTTCTTTAAGCTCTTTCTTAGAAGATTTGAGCTCCTTGAGTTTGGATGATATAGCATCATTTGCTTCTCTAAGCTCAACACTAGCCTTTTCCGCTACATCACATTTAGCTAAAAGAGATTCATTCTTAGCTTTAAGCTTTTCATTCTTAGCTCTAGTTTTTCTAATGATCTTAGTGTATTGATTTAGCAATTTAACAAGATCATCATAAGAAGGTGATTCATATTCATTATCATCACTATCACTATCATCATTGCTAGCATTTTCATCACCACTACTATCATCATTGTTTGATACCTTTCGTCACCCTTGGCCATAAGGCATAGGTGTGTAGTGTCACAGAACCGACCAATTTATAAGAATACAAGTACAATGGCAATCCGCAAGCGGTCGCACTATCATACTTGAATCCATATAAACCCGGTAGTCCGTCGAGTACCACGATGGGTCTCGATAAACGATTTACAACAACCAAGATCGTACAGGATTCAACATACATGCCACATATTACATAAAGTTCACAGATACTTTTCGTCATCAGAGTACGAATAAAAAGTTATTACATACTGAGTTTGGTAAACAAAGCGGAAGCAAATAAGTTCGAAAATAAAGTTTCCAACATAGTTTGATACAGTGCCAAACCAGATCACAGTCCACAAAAGCAAAGATAGGAATTACTAAAGAAGCCTGCCCAAGGCTTACTCCTCATCCACAGCGGGATAGAAGCAACTCTTGCAATAACCATGATACACAGTGCCATCTGCAACAATGGGAAAATAAACCCTGAGTACGAGAAGGTACTCAGCTAGACTTACCCGTCATGAACCAGAAATAAAATGACTCCAAGGATTATGCAAGGCTGTATAAGTGGATGTAACTTGACAACATTTTGCGAAAAAGGCAATTAACCGTTGTACAGTTGTGATTCTTTTATCAAGTTAATTGTAACTATCCATTTCTAGATTAGCAACTATCCTATGCCAAACATGTGATATATTATTTAGAATCATACAATAGTAACCATAGCAGGTATTGTAGTTCCATATTCATCTGAACCATCATGTTTCATAATATAGTTACTACGATGTTGGGACTAGCCAAGTTTCTCACTATCCGGGAGAGACGGCGATTCGAATCGATTTCAACCAGCTGGGAATTTATTCCTAACACAAACCCAGATCTATCAGCCATGATAGTCTTAGGTCACCTTTGGTACAACTCAGGTACACATTTCATGGGTTCATACCGCGCCGCACAATCTGGAACACCAGATGCCAGGATGCTCAGGCCAAGCCTGCCCTTGGGCTCAGTCTGATCGTTCCCTGGAAGGAGCGCACAATAGAACGGTTCCTGGCCTGAGTTGAATTACTCGGCTTCGCGGTCGAAACGAGTTATCCGGCCAGCTAAGTGAGAGGCATGTGTTCAATCTTGTCAGAAGCACCAACAACGGTACGGTCCTTAATCGACACAGACGGGGATAAGTCCACACCCAAGACCTCCATGCCTTGTTGCTTCCCTATCGACCTCCCATCTGGTCTCAATTTACTTTTACCACAGGGTTCTGTTCCACGATAGCAGATATAGCCAACCGTGCTCCGGTATCCACCTATATCTCGCAGGTGATAGGGCATCACCCCGACTTCTACCGGTCTAAGCATGGCTAAGCATATATTCGATCCTGGACCTATACCGGTTAAAGGGTTAATATTTGGACAAGGAATGTACATGCATCAAGTGGTTTCATTCAACTCTTATAACCTAATGCATCAATCATAAATACGTAAGTAAACATTTGTAAATTACTGGGAGACTTATAATGCTCCGGGGCTTGCCTCGCAGAAAGGAAGTAGGGCAGTGGTCAGGACACTCCGGAAGCTCTTCAGGGTTCTGCTCCACGCCTTCGGGAGCTGCGGCTTGCGGATCCTCCTACGGGTTCCCTTCCTCTGCTTCTTCGAATTCCAGCAATGTGATCTCTTCCTCCGATCCTAGATGCATGAGTATGGTATGAGTATTACGAATGCATAATGTTAACAAGTGCATCGCGTTGTTTGAGTAGGTGCATATCTCTTCTCGATTACTACTTAACTATTTCTACAATGCATCGATTACACTATAACCAGCAGCTACTTGTTTCACTCATAACTAGAGTTCTACAAATTCAAAAACAGTGATCCTAGACTTTCTGGAAAGCTTATCAAATTCTCTACAACTTTGTTATTAACCATTTTTACAGTCTACACTTGTTTCAACATGTAACTCATTACACTCTAGAATCAGTCCAGAAATGACTTGACATGCAATATAAAGTAATAACACTTCTACTTTAGGTAATTATTCAAAATTTGACAACCTAGAACCTACCAACAGTTTCAGCATACCAAATACAGTTAAGATGATATAATGGTGAAGCCCAAACTATTTATTAAATTGCCTTTATTATTTTATTTAGATATCTAGGTTAAATAATAAATATATATCAAATGTGCTTAATAAATTCTCAAACTTTACAGAGTCTTACTAATGCTATCAAAGGATTACTATAAAAATTTCATGTTATTTTACTAAGTAGAACATTCTATACAAAAATAATAAGGAAGCAAGGCTTGAAATAGCATAAATGGAAAATCCTATTGAAAAGTGTCAAGCAACAGATTTCTTATTTTTCTTAACATCCATATGGTACTAGTATCACCTCCAACAAATTTCATGAATTTTGGACTCATAATTAATTTATAAAAATTCATGCAAGGATTAACTATTTATAAAAGAAAAATCTATAACTATAGATCTACACATGCACTGGTCCTCAAATTTTTATCTAAGCTCATGTATAACAAGAATAGCCTACCACAAAAATTTCATAATTTTTGGAGCACAGGAACTCTAATATAAAATAAACAAATTTGAATGCATTCAAAAGCACATTTCAATTCCTAATTTAAATCCCCAAAATTTTCTACTGTTGAACCCAAGAACATATTTTTCTTAAATACTACACTTCCTAAGTAACACAATCATATTTATTTCACAATTTTAGGAGCTACCAAACTAAAGATACAAAAATAACAAAACACATCAAAAACTAGGTTCAAAATGGAGTTGGCCTTCACTACTGCTGTCGCTGACAGGTGGGACCCGCTGGTCAGGGGACCCCAACTGTCATCGACACCGAAGCAGAGTGGCGGCGCTGTACGCTGCGGGCGCGGCCAGAGCTCACCGACGGCGAACCTGCCCGGCGGTGACATCAACATGGTACGACCTAGGTGACCTGGCGCATTGATTGAGCTACTTAGAGCGACCTATTGCAGAAGCTAAACACGGCGGCGGCGACCATGGAGGAGCGGTGGCGTGGATGACGGCGACACGCCGGAGCCGGCCGAGGTGGCGTCGTCTAAGGGTTCGGCCTAGGCCCTACCGACTATGGGATGTTTCGTAACTCGTGGTCGTGGCACCTGACTGACTGAGGCGTCCCGGCCACGACGAGCTTGCGCGCCACGAGGTGCCAGAGATGGCGGCGGCGAGGGAAACGGCCAATGGGCCCTCACCTTGGCTCAATGTGACTGTGAAGGGGTCAAGCAGGTAGGTTGAAGCACGACACGTCTACGGTTGCAAGAAATGGCGCGACGGTTGGCTGGTGAAGGAGCTGCGCGGCGGCGATGGCTACGGCGAGGCTTCAGGAGCTCGGCGGCTGTGCTTGCGGTGGAGAAGGAGGCGAAAATGTGACACTGGAGGCGTGGCCGAGTGCGGGCGATTGCTGGGGACTTGAAGGCGTGCGCCTGCCTGCCTTGGCGCGCGCTGGACA